>NC_084888.1:37765374-38104303 GCF_958979055.1 Alnus glutinosa | reverse complement strand
CCTAAACCCTAAACCCTAAACCCTAAACCCTAAACCCTAAACCCTAAACCCTAAACCCTAAACCCTAAACCCTAAACCCTAAACCCTAAACCCTAAACCCTAAACCCTAAACCCTAAACCCTAAACCCTAAACCCTAAACCCTAAACCCTAAACCCTAAACCCTAAACCCTAAACCCTAAACCCTAAACCCTAAACCCTAAACCCTAAACCCTAAACCCTAAACCCTAAACCCTAAACCCTAAACCCTAAACCCTAAACCCTAAACCCTAAACCCTAAACCCTAAACCCTAAACCCTAAACCCTAAACCCTAAACCCTAAACCCTAAACCCTAAACCCTAAACCCTAAACCCTAAACCCTAAACCCTAAACCCTAAACCCTAAACCCTAAACCCTAAACCCTAAACCCTAAACCCTAAACCCTAAACCCTAAACCCTAAACCCTAAACCCTAAACCCTAAACCCTAAACCCTAAACCCTAAACCCTAAACCCTAAACCCTAAACCCTAAACCCTAAACCCTAAACCCTAAACCCTAAACCCTAAACCCTAAACCCTAAACCCTAAACCCTAAACCCTAAACCCTAAACCCTAAACCCTAAACCCTAAACCCTAAACCCTAAACCCTAAACCCTAAACCCTAAACCCTAAACCCTAAACCCTAAACCCTAAACCCTAAACCCTAAACCCTAAACCCTAAACCCTAAACCCTAAACCCTAAACCCTAAACCCTAAACCCTAAACCCTAAACCCTAAACCCTAAACCCTAAACCCTAAACCCTAAACCCTAAACCCTAAACCCTAAACCCTAAACCCTAAACCCTAAACCCTAAACCCTAAACCCTAAACCCTAAACCCTAAACCCTAAACCCTAAACCCTAAACCCTAAACCCTAAACCCTAAACCCTAAACCCTAAACCCTAAACCCTAAACCCTAAACCCTAAACCCTAAACCCTAAACCCTAAACCCTAAACCCTAAACCCTAAACCCTAAACCCTAAACCCTAAACCCTAAACCCTAAACCCTAAACCCTAAACCCTAAACCCTAAACCCTAAACCCTAAACCCTAAACCCTAAACCCTAAACCCTAAACCCTAAACCCTAAACCCTAAACCCTAAACCCTAAACCCTAAACCCTAAACCCTAAACCCTAAACCCTAAACCCTAAACCCTAAACCCTAAACCCTAAACCCTAAACCCTAAACCCTAAACCCTAAACCCTAAACCCTAAACCCTAAACCCTAAACCCTAAACCCTAAACCCTAAACCCTAAACCCTAAACCCTAAACCCTAAACCCTAAACCCTAAACCCTAAACCCTAAACCCTAAACCCTAAACCCTAAACCCTAAACCCTAAACCCTAAACCCTAAACCCTAAACCCTAAACCCTAAACCCTAAACCCTAAACCCTAAACCCTAAACCCTAAACCCTAAACCCTAAACCCTAAACCCTAAACCCTAAACCCTAAACCCTAAACCCTAAACCCTAAACCCTAAACCCTAAACCCTAAACCCTAAACCCTAAACCCTAAACCCTAAACCCTAAACCCTAAACCCTAAACCCTAAACCCTAAACCCTAAACCCTAAACCCTAAACCCTAAACCCTAAACCCTAAACCCTAAACCCTAAACCCTAAACCCTAAACCCTAAACCCTAAACCCTAAACCCTAAACCCTAAACCCTAAACCCTAAACCCTAAACCCTAAACCCTAAACCCTAAACCCTAAACCCTAAACCCTAAACCCTAAACCCTAAACCCTAAACCCTAAACCCTAAACCCTAAACCCTAAACCCTAAACCCTAAACCCTAAACCCTAAACCCTAAACCCTAAACCCTAAACCCTAAACCCTAAACCCTAAACCCTAAACCCTAAACCCTAAACCCTAAACCCTAAACCCTAAACCCTAAACCCTAAACCCTAAACCCTAAACCCTAAACCCTAAACCCTAAACCCTAAACCCTAAACCCTAAACCCTAAACCCTAAACCCTAAACCCTAAACCCTAAACCCTAAACCCTAAACCCTAAACCCTAAACCCTAAACCCTAAACCCTAAACCCTAAACCCTAAACCCTAAACCCTAAACCCTAAACCCTAAACCCTAAACCCTAAACCCTAAACCCTAAACCCTAAACCCTAAACCCTAAACCCTAAACCCTAAACCCTAAACCCTAAACCCTAAACCCTAAACCCTAAACCCTAAACCCTAAACCCTAAACCCTAAACCCTAAACCCTAAACCCTAAACCCTAAACCCTAAACCCTAAACCCTAAACCCTAAACCCTAAACCCTAAACCCTAAACCCTAAACCCTAAACCCTAAACCCTAAACCCTAAACCCTAAACCCTAAACCCTAAACCCTAAACCCTAAACCCTAAACCCTAAACCCTAAACCCTAAACCCTAAACCCTAAACCCTAAACCCTAAACCCTAAACCCTAAACCCTAAACCCTAAACCCTAAACCCTAAACCCTAAACCCTAAACCCTAAACCCTAAACCCTAAACCCTAAACCCTAAACCCTAAACCCTAAACCCTAAACCCTAAACCCTAAACCCTAAACCCTAAACCCTAAACCCTAAACCCTAAACCCTAAACCCTAAACCCTAAACCCTAAACCCTAAACCCTAAACCCTAAACCCTAAACCCTAAACCCTAAACCCTAAACCCTAAACCCTAAACCCTAAACCCTAAACCCTAAACCCTAAACCCTAAACCCTAAACCCTAAACCCTAAACCCTAAACCCTAAACCCTAAACCCTAAACCCTAAACCCTAAACCCTAAACCCTAAACCCTAAACCCTAAACCCTAAACCCTAAACCCTAAACCCTAAACCCTAAACCCTAAACCCTAAACCCTAAACCCTAAACCCTAAACCCTAAACCCTAAACCCTAAACCCTAAACCCTAAACCCTAAACCCTAAACCCTAAACCCTAAACCCTAAACCCTAAACCCTAAACCCTAAACCCTAAACCCTAAACCCTAAACCCTAAACCCTAAACCCTAAACCCTAAACCCTAAACCCTAAACCCTAAACCCTAAACCCTAAACCCTAAACCCTAAACCCTAAACCCTAAACCCTAAACCCTAAACCCTAAACCCTAAACCCTAAACCCTAAACCCTAAACCCTAAACCCTAAACCCTAAACCCTAAACCCTAAACCCTAAACCCTAAACCCTAAACCCTAAACCCTAAACCCTAAACCCTAAACCCTAAACCCTAAACCCTAAACCCTAAACCCTAAACCCTAAACCCTAAACCCTAAACCCTAAACCCTAAACCCTAAACCCTAAACCCTAAACCCTAAACCCTAAACCCTAAACCCTAAACCCTAAACCCTAAACCCTAAACCCTAAACCCTAAACCCTAAACCCTAAACCCTAAACCCTAAACCCTAAACCCTAAACCCTAAACCCTAAACCCTAAACCCTAAACCCTAAACCCTAAACCCTAAACCCTAAACCCTAAACCCTAAACCCTAAACCCTAAACCCTAAACCCTAAACCCTAAACCCTAAACCCTAAACCCTAAACCCTAAACCCTAAACCCTAAACCCTAAACCCTAAACCCTAAACCCTAAACCCTAAACCCTAAACCCTAAACCCTAAACCCTAAACCCTAAACCCTAAACCCTAAACCCTAAACCCTAAACCCTAAACCCTAAACCCTAAACCCTAAACCCTAAACCCTAAACCCTAAACCCTAAACCCTAAACCCTAAACCCTAAACCCTAAACCCTAAACCCTAAACCCTAAACCCTAAACCCTAAACCCTAAACCCTAAACCCTAAACCCTAAACCCTAAACCCTAAACCCTAAACCCTAAACCCTAAACCCTAAACCCTAAACCCTAAACCCTAAACCCTAAACCCTAAACCCTAAACCCTAAACCCTAAACCCTAAACCCTAAACCCTAAACCCTAAACCCTAAACCCTAAACCCTAAACCCTAAACCCTAAACCCTAAACCCTAAACCCTAAACCCTAAACCCTAAACCCTAAACCCTAAACCCTAAACCCTAAACCCTAAACCCTAAACCCTAAACCCTAAACCCTAAACCCTAAACCCTAAACCCTAAACCCTAAACCCTAAACCCTAAACCCTAAACCCTAAACCCTAAACCCTAAACCCTAAACCCTAAACCCTAAACCCTAAACCCTAAACCCTAAACCCTAAACCCTAAACCCTAAACCCTAAACCCTAAACCCTAAACCCTAAACCCTAAACCCTAAACCCTAAACCCTAAACCCTAAACCCTAAACCCTAAACCCTAAACCCTAAACCCTAAACCCTAAACCCTAAACCCTAAACCCTAAACCCTAAACCCTAAACCCTAAACCCTAAACCCTAAACCCTAAACCCTAAACCCTAAACCCTAAACCCTAAACCCTAAACCCTAAACCCTAAACCCTAAACCCTAAACCCTAAACCCTAAACCCTAAACCCTAAACCCTAAACCCTAAACCCTAAACCCTAAACCCTAAACCCTAAACCCTAAACCCTAAACCCTAAACCCTAAACCCTAAACCCTAAACCCTAAACCCTAAACCCTAAACCCTAAACCCTAAACCCTAAACCCTAAACCCTAAACCCTAAACCCTAAACCCTAAACCCTAAACCCTAAACCCTAAACCCTAAACCCTAAACCCTAAACCCTAAACCCTAAACCCTAAACCCTAAACCCTAAACCCTAAACCCTAAACCCTAAACCCTAAACCCTAAACCCTAAACCCTAAACCCTAAACCCTAAACCCTAAACCCTAAACCCTAAACCCTAAACCCTAAACCCTAAACCCTAAACCCTAAACCCTAAACCCTAAACCCTAAACCCTAAACCCTAAACCCTAAACCCTAAACCCTAAACCCTAAACCCTAAACCCTAAACCCTAAACCCTAAACCCTAAACCCTAAACCCTAAACCCTAAACCCTAAACCCTAAACCCTAAACCCTAAACCCTAAACCCTAAACCCTAAACCCTAAACCCTAAACCCTAAACCCTAAACCCTAAACCCTAAACCCTAAACCCTAAACCCTAAACCCTAAACCCTAAACCCTAAACCCTAAACCCTAAACCCTAAACCCTAAACCCTAAACCCTAAACCCTAAACCCTAAACCCTAAACCCTAAACCCTAAACCCTAAACCCTAAACCCTAAACCCTAAACCCTAAACCCTAAACCCTAAACCCTAAACCCTAAACCCTAAACCCTAAACCCTAAACCCTAAACCCTAAACCCTAAACCCTAAACCCTAAACCCTAAACCCTAAACCCTAAACCCTAAACCCTAAACCCTAAACCCTAAACCCTAAACCCTAAACCCTAAACCCTAAACCCTAAACCCTAAACCCTAAACCCTAAACCCTAAACCCTAAACCCTAAACCCTAAACCCTAAACCCTAAACCCTAAACCCTAAACCCTAAACCCTAAACCCTAAACCCTAAACCCTAAACCCTAAACCCTAAACCCTAAACCCTAAACCCTAAACCCTAAACCCTAAACCCTAAACCCTAAACCCTAAACCCTAAACCCTAAACCCTAAACCCTAAACCCTAAACCCTAAACCCTAAACCCTAAACCCTAAACCCTAAACCCTAAACCCTAAACCCTAAACCCTAAACCCTAAACCCTAAACCCTAAACCCTAAACCCTAAACCCTAAACCCTAAACCCTAAACCCTAAACCCTAAACCCTAAACCCTAAACCCTAAACCCTAAACCCTAAACCCTAAACCCTAAACCCTAAACCCTAAACCCTAAACCCTAAACCCTAAACCCTAAACCCTAAACCCTAAACCCTAAACCCTAAACCCTAAACCCTAAACCCTAAACCCTAAACCCTAAACCCTAAACCCTAAACCCTAAACCCTAAACCCTAAACCCTAAACCCTAAACCCTAAACCCTAAACCCTAAACCCTAAACCCTAAACCCTAAACCCTAAACCCTAAACCCTAAACCCTAAACCCTAAACCCTAAACCCTAAACCCTAAACCCTAAACCCTAAACCCTAAACCCTAAACCCTAAACCCTAAACCCTAAACCCTAAACCCTAAACCCTAAACCCTAAACCCTAAACCCTAAACCCTAAACCCTAAACCCTAAACCCTAAACCCTAAACCCTAAACCCTAAACCCTAAACCCTAAACCCTAAACCCTAAACCCTAAACCCTAAACCCTAAACCCTAAACCCTAAACCCTAAACCCTAAACCCTAAACCCTAAACCCTAAACCCTAAACCCTAAACCCTAAACCCTAAACCCTAAACCCTAAACCCTAAACCCTAAACCCTAAACCCTAAACCCTAAACCCTAAACCCTAAACCCTAAACCCTAAACCCTAAACCCTAAACCCTAAACCCTAAACCCTAAACCCTAAACCCTAAACCCTAAACCCTAAACCCTAAACCCTAAACCCTAAACCCTAAACCCTAAACCCTAAACCCTAAACCCTAAACCCTAAACCCTAAACCCTAAACCCTAAACCCTAAACCCTAAACCCTAAACCCTAAACCCTAAACCCTAAACCCTAAACCCTAAACCCTAAACCCTAAACCCTAAACCCTAAACCCTAAACCCTAAACCCTAAACCCTAAACCCTAAACCCTAAACCCTAAACCCTAAACCCTAAACCCTAAACCCTAAACCCTAAACCCTAAACCCTAAACCCTAAACCCTAAACCCTAAACCCTAAACCCTAAACCCTAAACCCTAAACCCTAAACCCTAAACCCTAAACCCTAAACCCTAAACCCTAAACCCTAAACCCTAAACCCTAAACCCTAAACCCTAAACCCTAAACCCTAAACCCTAAACCCTAAACCCTAAACCCTAAACCCTAAACCCTAAACCCTAAACCCTAAACCCTAAACCCTAAACCCTAAACCCTAAACCCTAAACCCTAAACCCTAAACCCTAAACCCTAAACCCTAAACCCTAAACCCTAAACCCTAAACCCTAAACCCTAAACCCTAAACCCTAAACCCTAAACCCTAAACCCTAAACCCTAAACCCTAAACCCTAAACCCTAAACCCTAAACCCTAAACCCTAAACCCTAAACCCTAAACCCTAAACCCTAAACCCTAAACCCTAAACCCTAAACCCTAAACCCTAAACCCTAAACCCTAAACCCTAAACCCTAAACCCTAAACCCTAAACCCTAAACCCTAAACCCTAAACCCTAAACCCTAAACCCTAAACCCTAAACCCTAAACCCTAAACCCTAAACCCTAAACCCTAAACCCTAAACCCTAAACCCTAAACCCTAAACCCTAAACCCTAAACCCTAAACCCTAAACCCTAAACCCTAAACCCTAAACCCTAAACCCTAAACCCTAAACCCTAAACCCTAAACCCTAAACCCTAAACCCTAAACCCTAAACCCTAAACCCTAAACCCTAAACCCTAAACCCTAAACCCTAAACCCTAAACCCTAAACCCTAAACCCTAAACCCTAAACCCTAAACCCTAAACCCTAAACCCTAAACCCTAAACCCTAAACCCTAAACCCTAAACCCTAAACCCTAAACCCTAAACCCTAAACCCTAAACCCTAAACCCTAAACCCTAAACCCTAAACCCTAAACCCTAAACCCTAAACCCTAAACCCTAAACCCTAAACCCTAAACCCTAAACCCTAAACCCTAAACCCTAAACCCTAAACCCTAAACCCTAAACCCTAAACCCTAAACCCTAAACCCTAAACCCTAAACCCTAAACCCTAAACCCTAAACCCTAAACCCTAAACCCTAAACCCTAAACCCTAAACCCTAAACCCTAAACCCTAAACCCTAAACCCTAAACCCTAAACCCTAAACCCTAAACCCTAAACCCTAAACCCTAAACCCTAAACCCTAAACCCTAAACCCTAAACCCTAAACCCTAAACCCTAAACCCTAAACCCTAAACCCTAAACCCTAAACCCTAAACCCTAAACCCTAAACCCTAAACCCTAAACCCTAAACCCTAAACCCTAAACCCTAAACCCTAAACCCTAAACCCTAAACCCTAAACCCTAAACCCTAAACCCTAAACCCTAAACCCTAAACCCTAAACCCTAAACCCTAAACCCTAAACCCTAAACCCTAAACCCTAAACCCTAAACCCTAAACCCTAAACCCTAAACCCTAAACCCTAAACCCTAAACCCTAAACCCTAAACCCTAAACCCTAAACCCTAAACCCTAAACCCTAAACCCTAAACCCTAAACCCTAAACCCTAAACCCTAAACCCTAAACCCTAAACCCTAAACCCTAAACCCTAAACCCTAAACCCTAAACCCTAAACCCTAAACCCTAAACCCTAAACCCTAAACCCTAAACCCTAAACCCTAAACCCTAAACCCTAAACCCTAAACCCTAAACCCTAAACCCTAAACCCTAAACCCTAAACCCTAAACCCTAAACCCTAAACCCTAAACCCTAAACCCTAAACCCTAAACCCTAAACCCTAAACCCTAAACCCTAAACCCTAAACCCTAAACCCTAAACCCTAAACCCTAAACCCTAAACCCTAAACCCTAAACCCTAAACCCTAAACCCTAAACCCTAAACCCTAAACCCTAAACCCTAAACCCTAAACCCTAAACCCTAAACCCTAAACCCTAAACCCTAAACCCTAAACCCTAAACCCTAAACCCTAAACCCTAAACCCTAAACCCTAAACCCTAAACCCTAAACCCTAAACCCTAAACCCTAAACCCTAAACCCTAAACCCTAAACCCTAAACCCTAAACCCTAAACCCTAAACCCTAAACCCTAAACCCTAAACCCTAAACCCTAAACCCTAAACCCTAAACCCTAAACCCTAAACCCTAAACCCTAAACCCTAAACCCTAAACCCTAAACCCTAAACCCTAAACCCTAAACCCTAAACCCTAAACCCTAAACCCTAAACCCTAAACCCTAAACCCTAAACCCTAAACCCTAAACCCTAAACCCTAAACCCTAAACCCTAAACCCTAAACCCTAACCCTAAACCCTAAACCCTAAACCCTAAACCCTAAACCCATACCCTAAACCCTAAACCCTATACCCTAAACCCTAAACCCTAAACCCTAAACCCTATACCCTAAACCCTAAACCCTATACCCTAAACCCTAAACCCTATACCCTAAACCCTATACCCTAAACCCTATACCCTAAAACCCTAACCCTAAACCCTATACCCTAAACCCTATACCCTAAACCCTATACCCTATACCCTAAACCCTATACCCTAAACCCTAAACCCTAAACCCTATACCCTAAACCCTATACCCTAAACCCTAAACCCTATACCCTAAACCCTAAACCCTATACCCTAAACCCTAAACCCTATACCCTAAACCCTAAACCCTATACCCTAAACCCTATACCCTCTATCCTATACCCTATACCCTATACCCTAAACCCTATACCCTAAACCCTATACCCTATACCCTATACCCTATACCCTATACCCTATACCCTAAACCCTATACCCTAAACCCTATACCCTATACCCTATACCCTATACCCTATACCCTAAACCCTATACCCTAAACCCTAAACCCGAAACCCTAAACCCCAAAACCCTAACCCGAAACCCGAAACCCGAAACCCTAAACCCCAAACCCCAAAACCCAAAACCCTAAACCAAAATCAAGTGTGATAAACAGAATCAAGAGTAGCATTGATAGTAGTTCTAATTGTAAAGGTTAGCCATGTACTTGGAGAGATCGCTTCATAATATGCGCAACAAAGGAGATCCTATAACTATTACAAATGTCAAGGAGTGGGGTATTTTGCTCATTACTATCCCAACACTATAATTACAGGCCCCAAATTCATTAATCATGAAAACTCAGTATCAAATTAGAGGCATACCTATCAGGATTATTTCTTGTTTGTTTTGAAATATGAACAAAAAGTTCATCTCGGAGCTCTGAACACTTCAAAGTACGCATGTATAATTTTTCAACGAGCTCAATCCGTTCATCTTAATTTGCCGAAGTAACCCGATGGTGATCAGATGAATGAACTCCTATGTACTTCAAAATGGTCTTGAATAGTTTGGTTCCTCGGACTAATAGGAAGCTATTAATTTTGAACAGCGAAGTTGGTATAGAATCCTGTAAAATTTCTTGATTTAGATTTTCATGAGTATGCTAGTTATAAAAGAACATGGTAACGTGAAAAAAACATGTCATTATCTTTTGGAAACATAGCATATCATCAGATGTGAACGAACGGAGAGCAAGTTCAACAAAATAACCAAAAGGTTCCATCATCCCGGACCCTCAGCTATTAACACTTGAATATCTTTCGACCAAATCAGAAATGAGAAATATTCTTTCGCAACTCTTTTCCACAACTCCCACACAACCTAGATACAATGGATGGGATCATGAATCACTCCTTATCTATAAAATTGTAATGTGACCAAAAAAAAACTAATTCAAATATTGGGTCTAAAGTTAAGCCCAGATCCAATTTAAAATCAATTAACTCTGAAACCAAGACAGTTCTTGAAACATAGGGGCACGTGGGTTTCCTAGCTGAGATCTCAAATCTCAGATCTACATCTCATGGGATATTGACCTTGGAATATGATAATGGATGCTTTTGTTCATTGTCAATTTATTCAACCATAGTTCAATCTATTGGAATTTCATTTTTAGTCTTACTTGATTAACATTCCTTTGAGATTCTTCAAGAGCTTTAGACAAATCCTGAACACGTTTCTCATGCACTTCCACGCTATGAGGTTTAAGGCGTAACATGACATCATTTATATGCGTTTGAAGGGCAACACGTATTTCTTCTCCCTACAACAATAGAGAAATCACTACTAAGACATGAAAGTACAAAATGGTTCAGAGGCTGAGAAACTCTAGTACTGAACACTAGTGTATAAATAAGAGAGGTGATCAAAACCGGCTTGGTATAAAACTGAAATGTAAGAAGAACACCTGCAACTCTCATCTTAAAGAAAACTTCAATATCGCTACTACCAAATTGCATTATGTCTTGTAACTCGGCAGAATGTACATACTCCTTTACAATTGGGCGGAAAAAATGAACCTATGGGCAAATGAGCAAACAAATAAACGTAAAGTAAGGGAAGGCCACAATGCAAAAAACAACTTTGCAATATGTGCATAAAACTTATAACTTAACACCAACCCCCTCTTATTAATACCTAAAATTATTCGTCTGGCAGAAGTCCAATAGGATCATCAATCTTATGAACACTAAAAAAAACTGAATTCCCATAGGGAAGTGTTCTCAATATTCGCAGAAATTGTTGTCTCGCATCGTCTTTTGTCAAATGTTCCTAGTAGACAACAAATGCAAAATTTTCAGTTAAAAATAAGATATTATACAAATGAGTTGAAATATCTTGCAAATACTTCAGAGTAAAATTACAAAGAAACTTATGGGAAGAATACGGAATGGACTTATAACACTATTTCCCTTTGGAGCAAGTTACTCATTGATGCACAAGGAATTTGAAAATTTTAATTCTTACCATAGAATAGTAACGAGAAACAATATCCAAATCCCATACCCGCTTTGCCAATATTATAGCAATTTTTCTTGGAAGGAATCGTTCCAAAAGTGAATTCCAGTCACTGAAAACATTTATCTCAACAAATCCAAATTTATTTTAGAGTACAAAACAACTGCTTATGGAAATTGATAAGTAAAAAATACCTCCCCTATCTTTCTAATCACTGTGAATACGAAAGCAAGTTAAAGACCACAAAAGCATAAGCGACAAAGTATTCAGAAAGGAAAGGTCAAATAACATGGAGTAAGACATAGTAAAAAAAACTCACGTGCAAGATTCAGGGTTATCAACAAATCCAATCTCAACCAAGATCTCCAGAGCAGCAGCTCCGCACCATCATCTCTTCCGACAGGATAATTTCCCAATATATAATCATGTTGCAACTGTAACAAAATAATTAGATATCAACCACCTAAGAAAGTACCAATGGAAACCGTTTAGTTAGAACATTAGAGATACATCTCCCATTGATGAAAGTAACATTTGCTACGTAAAAGAACAAGAAAGCATTTCCATATTGTTGATCAGGCGGTCCTGTAAACTTCAAAATGAGCATTACTAGTTATTGAAATAAGAAATTACATACTTGAACATATGACAACTGCACAAACATTGGATCAGTCACAACTTCATTTGATTCACGAAATAACTTTTTTTTTAATGTCAATTTGCAGGGCAAAATTTATCCTTTAGTTTGATCCTTTGCTGCCTTGAATTTCCCCAGCAGATCCCCAATGTATTTGTCATCATATAACCCAATATACTCCTCTGCGTGACAACAAAGTCTAGAATAGATGACTATTTCTGTAAATCGGACTCATAGAAATAATCAAGAAGGAAATAGAATAGATATCATTCTCAGGATTAGGTGATTTAGATCCAGTACCAACATTACGACATTCAAACGGCTAAAGCTAGAGCATGATGACAGTTTAATTATTCCTGCAAGCTCCTGAAATGGATATAAATGAACTTAATTGATGTGAAGTGCTTTAAAAATCAATGAAGAATAAAAAAGTGCATACATACGACTTAAAAATAAGTCTATCTTGAAAGAGTATAAAAGTACCTCAACAAAAAAGTACATACACAGATAGATATGAATATTTAGATGGACCTAATAGTAGAGAAGGCTTACAAGTACCTCAACAGCATCAGCCACAGTGGTTGCCATGTCATACGTGATTTCTTCAAAAGTTTCATCCAAGAAAAATACTATAGTTGTAAGTTTTCGACCAGTTAAAAGGGCCTTAATCTCCTCTTGTGTTCGAATTGTATGCCTGGGACCAGCCTTAACAGCATGCTTCAAAGCATTTAATGTATTTAATGCAAGCACTTGAACCTCAGAATCCACACTCACACCATGTGCCACATTATGAACATACCCTGATAGATATCCACCAATGTCCTTACTAAGAGGCACGGAAGAAGCACACAAATACATCAACTCCCATGCTTTGACCAAGTATTGCATGTAATAGCAAAATCAAGTGTGATAAACAGAATCAAGAATAGCAATGATAGTAGTTCTAATTGGAAAGGTTGGTCATGTACTTGGAGGGAACGCTTCATAAAAGGCTCAACAAATGAGATCCTATAACTATTACGAATGTCAAGAAGTGGGACATTTTGCTCGTTACTATCCCAACACTATAATTACAGGCCCCAAATTTATTAATCATGAAAACTCAGTATCAAATTAAAGCAATACCTATTAGTATTATTTCTTGTTTGTTTTGAAATTTGAACAAAAAGTTCATCTCGGAGCTCTAAACGCTTCAAAGTATGCGTGTATAATTTTTCAACGAACTCAATTCGTTCATCTAAATTTGCTGAAGTAATCTGATGGCCATCAGATGAAGGAATTCCCATGTACTTCAAACTTATCTTGAACAGTTTTGTTGCTCGGATTACTAGGAAGCTTTTAATTTTGAGCAGCGAAGTTGGTATAGAATCCTATAAAAAATTTTGATTTAGGTCTTCATTAGTGTGCTAGTTATAACAAAACATGGTAACGTGAACAAAACATGTCATTACCTTTTGGAAACATATCATATCATCAAATGTAAATGAACGGAGAGCAAGTTCAGCGAAATAACCAAAAGGTTCCATCATCCCGGACCCTTAGCTATAAACACTTCAATTTCTTTTGAACAAATTCAAAAAGAAAAATATTCTTTCGCAACTCTTTTCCACAGCTCCCACACAACCTAGACACAATGAATGTGACCTTGAATCACTCATCATCAATAAAACTGTAATGTGACCAAAAAAACAAAAAACTAATTCAAATATTGGGCCTAAAGTTCAGCCCAGATCTAATTTAGAACCAATTAACTCTGGATCCAAGACAATTCTTGGAACATAAGGGCACGTGGGTTTCCTAGCTTAGAGCTAAAAGTTGAGATATGAGAATTGAGATCTGAGATCCGAGATCTCAGCTAGGAAACCCACGTGCCCCTATGTTCTAAGAACTGTCTTGGATCCAGAATTAATTGATCTAAATTGGATCTGGGCTGAACTTTAGGACCAATATTTGAAATAGTTTTTTTTTTTTTTTTTAATCACATTACAGTTTTATAGATAAGGAGTGATTCATAGTCTCATTCATTGTGTCTAGGTTGTATGGGAGCTGTGGAAAAGTGTTGCGAAAGAATATTTTTCTTTATTAATTTGGTCGAAAGAAATTCAAGTGTTGAGATCTGAGATCTCAACTCTCAACTCTCAGCTCTCAGCTAGGAAACCCACGTGCCCCTATGTTCCAAGAACTGTCTTGCATCAAGAATTAATTGGTTCTAAATTGGATTTGGGCTGAACTGTAGGCCCAATATATATATGAGAAAATTACAAGCTAAGATCCCCTAATTAAGTTGATAATGTATTCAAACTCAATCAAACTTACCTTTGTATCCTCAAACACGTCTTCTTGAGTAGCACTTCCATCAAATACATGATCGTATATATGTTGCTTGGCTTTATCATCTTTCCACGAATGTTCATCTGTAAACTCATCAAGACTTGTAAGTACATCTCTTTCTTTTTCAGCAGTCTCTTTCTCATTAAGAGGTCTTAATCAACAAAAAACTCGGATCTTGCCTTTCATATCTAAAATGTATCAAAGGGACAATATTTTGTTCATATCATTTATAAAGATTATTCAAGACATAATAAAAATAAAGACCAACACATCTAATGCTGTAAAAAATGTACTCCATTTTCAAGGTTTTAGAAAATGCCAACCTTCAATAGTATTAAAATAACGCTTTCTTAAAACTTGTTCCTCCTTATAAAGCACTTCCAACTCAGCAAGTCGAGCCTCTTGCATCTTCAAAATGGTAGCAGTTTGCTCATTCTTTCTATCCATGTCCTAAATGCAGGTGGAAAGTAATAAGCAAAACGTACTCCGTTGAAAATACATTTGTATCAAGGCCTGAAATATTGTAATGCAATTAAAGTAGAATACTTAAACATAAAGAATTAGGAATAAGATTAAAGTATCAAACCTCTTTCATTTCTCTCAATTCCTCTAATTCCTTTAGATTATTTTGTAATGAAGCCAAATCACATTTCCTGACCGCAAGAGTTTACTCAACAACAGCCAACTCTTTTATGACCCTTTCAAGCTTCTTTACAAGTTCAAGAACTTAAAACTTTAAGGCTTTACATTTTTGCTCAAAGCTTTTCTCAGGAAAATCTATCTGCATTTCAATAATTACTATGTACGTGAATTCATAACTCGTGAAAGCAATAAAGGTTCCTAAAACCAAATTCAAGTGGAAACTGTACTACCTCATCAACTTTCTTCTTTTCAAGTCTAGATATCCTTTCTTCCAATGATACTGTTTCAATAACCAGCTTCTTTATAGGTGTGCCATGATTGCAAGTAACTTTTGCTAGGTTTTGCTTGTTAGATCTCAAGGATTCTTTAAATTCCTCTAGGAAAAAAATAATTAGGGAAAAATATATATTAGCCCCCCAAACTACCACCCTTTCTCCGGATGGCACCCCGAACTACCAACACTTGCACTCCGACCCCCCAAACTACCACTTTCTGATTTTTTGGCCCCATCCATCTATTTGTACCGTTAATTCTAACAGAAATTGGCCAAAAACACGAAAATACCCCTCCCTTAACCGTGAGAATTTCAAAGTGTAGGAGGGGTATTTTCGGAATTCTGTTTAGAATTAACGGCATAAATAAACGGATGGGGCCAAAAAATTAGAAAGTAGTAGTTTGGAGGGGCCATCCGGAGAAAGGGTGGTAGTTTGGGGGGCTAATATATATTTTTTCCAAATAATTAGATATCAACCACCTAAGAAAGTACCAATGGAAACCGTTTAATTAGAACATTAGAGATACATCTCCCATTGATGAAAGCAACATTTGCTACGTAAAAGAACAAGAAAACATTTCCATAATGTTGATAAGGTGGTCCTGTAAACTTCAAAATGAGCATCACTAGTCATTGAAATAAGAAATTACATACTTGAACATAGGACAACTGCACAAACATTGGATCGGTCACAGCTTCATCTGATTCACGAAATAGCTTTTTTTTTTTAATGTCAGTTTGTATGGCAAAATTTATGCTTTAGTTTCATCCTTTGATGCCTTGAATTCCCCCAGCAGATCCCCAATGTATTTGTCATCATATAACCCAATATACTCCTCTGCGTGACAACAAAGTCTAGAATAGATGACTATTTTTGTAAATCTGACTCATAGAAATAATCAAGAAGGAAATAGAATAGATATCATTCTCAGGATTAGGTGTTTTAGATCTAGTACCAACATTACGACATTCAAACGGCTAAAGCTAGAGCATGCTGACAGTTTAATTATTCCTGCAAGCTCCTGAAATGGATATAAATGAACTTAATTGATATGAAGTGCTTTAAAAATCAATGAAGAACAAAAAAGTGCATACATACGACTTAAAAATAAGTCTATCTTGAAATAGTATAAAAGTACCTCAACAAAAAAGTACATACACAGATAGATATGAATATTTAGATGGACCTAATAGTAGAGAAGGCTTAAAAGTACCTCAACAGCATCAGCCATTGTGGTTGCCATGTCATACGTGATTTCTTCAAAAGTTTCATCCAAGAAAAATACTATAGTTGTAAGTTTTCAACCAGTTAAAAGGGCCTCAATCTCCTCTCGTGTTCGTATTGTATGCCTGGGACCAGCCTTAACAGCATGCTTAAAAACATTTAATGTATTTAATGCAAGCACTTGAACCTCAGAATCCACACTCACACCATGTGCCACATTATAAACATACTCTGATAGATATCCACCAATGTCCTTACTAGGAGGCACGGAAGAAGCACACAAATACATCAACTCCCATGCTTTGACCAAGTATTGCATGTAATAGCAAAATCAAGTGTGATAAACAGAATCAAGAATAGCAATGATAGTAGTTCTAATTGAAAAGGTTGGTCATATACTTGGAGTGAACGCTTCATAAAAGGCTCAACAAATGAGATCCTATAACTATTACGAATGTCAAGAAGTGGGGCATTTTGCTCGTTACTATCCCAACACTATAATTACAGGCCCCAAATTTATTAATCATGAAAACTCAGTATCAAATTAAAGGCATACCTATTAGGATTATTTTTTATTTGTTTTGAGATCTAAGATCCGAGATCTCAGCTAGGAAACCCACGTGCCCCTATGTTCTAAGAATTGTCTTGGATCCAGAATTAATTGGATATGGGCTGAACTTTAGGCCCAATATTTGAATTAGTTATTTTATTTTATTTTATTTTTTTTATCACATTACAGTTTTATAGATAATGAGTGATTCATGGTCCCATTCATTGTGTCTAGATTGTATGGGAGCTGTGGAAAAGAGTTGTGAAAGAATATTTTTCTTTATTAATTTGGTCGAAAGAAATTCAAGTGTTGAGATCTGAGATCTGAGATCTCAACTCTCAGCTCTCAACTAGGAAACCCACGTGCCCCTATGTTCCAAGAACTGTCTTGCATCAAGAATTAATTGGTTCTAAATTGGATCTGGGCTAAACTGTAGGCCCAATATATATATATGAGAAAATTACAAGCTAAGATCCCCTAATTAAGTTGATAATGTATTCAAACTCAATCAAACTTACCCTTGTATCCTTAAACACGTCTTCTTGAGTAGCACTTCCATCAAATACATGATCGTATATATGTTGCTTGGCTTTATCATCTTTCCACGAATGTTCATCTGTAAACTCATCAAGACTTGTAAGTACATCTCTTTCTTTTTCAGCAGTCTCTTTCTCATTAAGAGGTCTTAATCGACAAAAAACTCGGATCTTGCCTTTCATATCTAAAATGTATCAAAGGGACAATATTTTGCTCATGTCATTTATAAAGATTATTCAAGACATAATAAAAATAAAGACCAACACATCTAATGCTGTCGAAAATGCACTCCATTTTGAAGGTTTTAGAAAATGCCAACCTTCAATAGTATTAAAATAACGCTTTCTTAAAACTTGTTCCTCCTTATAAAGCACTTCCAACTCAGCAAGTCGAGCCTCTTGCATCTTCAAAATGGTAGCAGTTTGCTCATTCTTTCTATCCATGTCCTAAATGCAGGTGGAAAGTAATAAGCAAAACGTACTCCGTTGAAAATACATTCGTATCAAGGCCTGAAATATTGTAATGCAATTAAAGTAGAATACTTAAACATAAAGAATTAGGAATAAGATTAAAGTATCAAACCTCTTTCATTTCTCTCAATTCCTCTAATTCCTTTAGATTATTTTGTAATGAAGCCAAATCACATTTCCTGACAGCAAGAGTTGACTCAACAACAGCCAACTCTTGTGTGACCCTTTCAAGCTTCTTTACAAGTTCAAGAACTTAAAACTTTAAGGCTTTACATTTTTGCTCAAAGCTTTACTCAGGAAAATCTATCTGCATTTCAATAATTACTATGTACGTGAATTCATAACCCGTGAAAGCAATAGAGATTCCTAAAACCAAATTCAAGTGGAAACTGTACTACCTCATCAACTTTCTTCTTTTCAAGTCTAGATATCCTTTCTTCCAATGATACTATTTCAATAACCAGCTTCTTTATAGGTGTGCCATGATTGCAAGTAACTTTTGCTAGGTTTCGCTTGTTAGATCTCAAGGATTCTTTCAATTCCTCTAGCTCTTCTTGCAGTTTTACTTCTTGTTTTTGCTTATCAACATCAATCTTGGTTGTAGTTCCCTGAGAGAGATACATTACAACTTCTTAAATGATGGTATGCGTAAAGGAATTTTTTTTTTTTTAATGTATATTTCAAAAAAGCACAAAGGAGTGTAACCCAAAATACACAGGATGTATAAAGGATACCCCTAATCCAAAGAGAAAGAAGAACACAAATCTAAAAAATAAGAAAAAAAAATTAAAGAAAGACTATTTCTACCACAAAAATAAGAAGCCTAATTGGCAAAAAATAAAGGATTTCTCAGAGAAAACCCGAGTTTCAAACCCAAGGGTCAGTTTGATGATATGAGTATTCAGTACATGTATTGGTCCATGAAGAGCAAAAGGGTCCAAACAATCATGAAAGATTTAGTCTTAATATCTAACCTGAGGTTGTTTAAGGAAAAAAAACTTAGATAATACAGTTTAACCTATAACCATTACGAATGTCAAGAAGTGGGGCATTTTGCTCGTTACTATCCCAACACTATAATTACAAGCCTCAAATTTATTAATTATGAAAACTCAATATCAAATTTAAGGCATACCTATTAGGATTATTTCTTTTTTGTTTTGAAATTTGAACAAAAAGTTCATCTCTGAGCTCTAAACACTTCAAAGGACACGTGTATAATTTTTCAACGAGCTCAATTCGTTCATCTAAATTTGCTGAAGTAACCTAATGGCCATCAGATGAAGGAATTCCCATGTACTTCAAACTTATGTTGAACAGTTTTGTTGCTCGGATTACTAGGAAGCTATTAATTTTGAGCAGCGAAGTTGGTATAGAATCCTGTAATTTTTTTTTATTTTGGTCTTCATGAGTATGCTAGTTATAACAGAACATGATAATGTGAAGAAAACATGTCATTACCTTTTGGAAACATAGCATATCATCAGATGTAAATGAACGGAGAGCATGTTCAACAAAATAACCGAAAGGTTCCATCATCCCGAACCCTTAGCTATAAACACTTGAATTTATTTTGAACAAATTCAAAAAGAAAAATAGTCTTTCGCAACTCTTTTCTACAGCTCCCACACAACCTAGACACAATGAATGTGACCTTGAATCACTCCTCATCTATAAATTGTAATGTGACCAAAAAAAAAAAAATTCAAATTCAAATATTGGGCCTAAAATTCAGCCCAGATCCAATTTAGAACCAATTAACTCTGGATCCAAGACAGTTCTTGAAATATAGGGGCACGTGGGTTTCCTAGCTCAGAGCTAAGAGTTGAGATCTAAGACCTGAGATCTGAGATCCGAGATCTCAGCTAGGAAACCCACGTGCCCCTATGTTCCAAGAACTGTCTTGGATCCATAATTAATTGGATCTAAATTGGATATGGGCTGAACTTTAGGCCCAATATTTGAATTAGTTTTTTTATTTTTTATTTTTTTATTTTTTATTTTTTATTTTTTATTTTTTATTTTTTATTTTTTTTTATCACATTACAGTTTTATAGATAAGGAGTGATTCATGGTTCCATTCATTGTGTCTAGGTTGTATGGGAGCGATATTGCTGTTTTCTTTAAGATGAGAGTTGTAGGTGTTCATCATACATTTCAGTTTGATACCAAGCAGGTTTTGATCACCTCTCTTATTTATACACCAGTGTTCAGTACTAGAGTTTCTCAGCCTCTGAACCATTTTGTACTTTCATGTCTTAGTAGTGATTTCTCTATTGTTGTAGGGAGAAGAAATACGTGTTGCTCTTCAAACGCATATAAATGATGTCATGTTACGCCTTAAACCTCCTAACGTGGAAGTGCATGAGAAACGTATTCAGGATTTGTCTAAAGCTCTAGAAGAATCTCAAAGGAATGTTAATCAAGTGAGACTTAAAATGAAATTCCAATAGATTGAACTATGGTTGAATAAATTGACAATGAACAAAAGCATCCATTATCATATTCCAAGGTCAACATCCCATGAGATGTGAGGATAGGTAACTAATCATTTAGCAGCTGCTTTGAATGCACATATATGAGAAGAAATCAAGAACCAATCATTATGGAGTTATATCATGTAAATATATTGAAATCTACACTTGCTCAACTAAAGTACCACCAAGGTCTGACAATTGAGCTTTATAGGTTAAACTGCATTATCTAAGTTTTTTTTTCCTTAAACAACCTCAAGTTAGATATTAAGACTAAATCTTTCATGATTGTTTGGACCATTTTGCTCTTTATGGACCAATACATGTACTGAATACTCATATCATCAAACTGACCATTGGGTTTGAAACTCGGGGTTTTCTCTGAGAAATCCTTTCTTTTTTGCCAATTAGGCTTCCTATTTGTGTGGTAGAAATAGTCTTTCTTTAATTTTCTTTCTCTTATTTTTTAGATTTGTGTTCTTCTTTCTCTTTGGATTAGGAGTATCCTTTATACATCCTGTGTACTTTGGGTTGCATTCCTCTGTGCTTTTTTGAAATATAAATTATAAAAAATAAAAAATAAAAAAAAAAAGATTCTTTTATGTATACCATCATTTAAGAAGTTGTAATGTATCTCTCTCGGGGAACTACAACCAAGATTGATGTTCATAAGCAAAAGCAAGAAGTAAAACTGCAAGAAGAGCTAGAGGAATTGAAAGAATCCTTGAGATCTGACAAGCAAAACCTAGCAAAAGTTACTTGCAATCATGGCACACCTATAAAGAAGCAGATTATTGAAACAGTATCATTGGAAGAAATGATATCTAGACTTGAAAAGAAGAAAGCTGATGAGGTAGTACTGTTTCCACTTGAATTTGGTTTTAGGAATCTCTATTGTTTTCACGGGTTATGAATTCATGTACATAGTAATTATTGAAATGCAGAAAGATTTTCCTGAGAAAAGCTTTGAGCAAAAATGTAAAGTCTTAAAGTTTCAAGTTCTTGAACTTGTAAAGAAGCTTGAAGGGGTCACACAAGAGTTGGTTGTTGTTGAGTCAACTCTTGCTGTTAGGAACTGTGATTTGGCTTCATTACAAAATAATCTAAAGGAATTAGAGGAATTGAGAGAAGTGAAAGAAGTTTGATATTTTAATCTTATTCCTAATTCTTTATGTTTTAGTATTCTACTTTAATTGCATCACAATATTTCAGGCCTTGAAACGAATGTATTTTCAATTGAGTACATTTTGCTTATTACTTTCCACTTGTATTTAGGACATGGATAGAAAGAATGAGCAAACTGCTGCCATTTTGAAGATGCAAGGGGCTCAACTTGCTGAGTTGGAAGTCCTTTATAAGGAGGAACAAGTTTTAAGAAAGCGTTATTCTAATACTATTGAAGGTTGGCATTTTCTAAAACCTTCAAAATGGAGTGCATTTTCGACAGCATTAGATGTGTTGGTCTTTATTTTTATTATGTCTTGAATAATCTTTATAAATGATATGAGCAAAATATTGTCCCTTTGATACATTTCAGATATGAAAGGCAAGATCCGAGTTTTTTGTCGATTAAGACCTCTTAATGAGAAAGAGATTGCTGAAAAAGAAAGAGATGTACTTACAAGTCTTGATGAGTTTACAGTTGAACATCCGTGGAAAGATGATAAAGCCAAGCAGCATATATACGATCATGTATTTTATGGAAGTGCTACTCAAAAAGACGTGTTTGAGGATACAAGGGTAAGTTTGATTGAGTTTGAATACATTATCAACTTAATTATGGGATCTTAGCTTGTAATTTTCTCATATATATATATACTTTTGTTATTACAATTGCAGTATTTGGTGCAATCTGCTGTGGATGGGTATAATGTGTGCATATTTGCTTGTGGTCAAACTGGTTCTGGAAAGACATTTACAATATATGGATCTGAAAACAATCCTGGAGTTACTCCTCGAGCTATGACAGAACTATTTAAAATTATAAGACGAGATGGCAACAAATTCTCATTTTCATTGAAGGTGATTTTTTCCAATGCCATATAATGAACTGATATTACAGCTTAAATTAATTTTGTAGTAAACTTCAGCATCAGTTGTATGATTCACTTTATTTATGAGTTTGAATGTTACAACCCTCATCCAAAATCAAGTTGTAGCTGTTGCTCTCTTACTTTTCCTCATCTGCATGGTAATGTTTCTAATTAGTTGTCCGTCTATATGATATATATAAATATATATCTTAGAATTGACATCGATCTTGTATTAATGCAGGCATATATGGTAGAGTTTTACCAAGATACACTTATAGATATGCTTTCACCAAAAAATGCTCAACGCTTTAGATTGAATATTAAGAAATATTTAAAGGTAAGTGTCGTTATCCAGTACCCTTGTGACTTATTTATTTTTATAAGTAAGAAATTTTTTATTAAAATAATGTTAGGCGTCCCTAAGTATATAAGAAGTATACACAGGAGCAGCCAAAGCAGCCACAAAAAGAAAGAAACCCAACAAACCCTCAAAAACCCCAAAAGCCCTCAAACCCGACAAGCTTGCCCTTTCCTAAACCGAGAGAATGAGCTTGCAGCCTACAATAAGAAAGAAAACCCAACCACCCTCAAACCCAAAACCATTGGGAGACCCAATCCCTACACCATGTGTGCCTTGCACCCAAGCCTTATGTCAGGGCAAAATTTCTGCTTTAGTTTGATTCTTTGCTGTCTTGAATTCCGCCAGCAGATTCCCAACGTATTTGTCATCATCTAACCCAATATATTCCTCTGCGTGACAACAAAATTCAAAATAGATTACTATTTTTGTAAATCTAACTCACAGAAATAATAAAAAAGGAAATAGAATAGATACCATTCTCAGGATTATGTGATTTAGATCCTGTACCAACATTACGACATTCAAACAGACTAAAGCTAGAGTATGCTGACAGTTTAATCATCCCTGCAGACTCCTAAAATGGATATAAATGAATTTAATTGATGTGAGGTGCTTTAAAAATCATTAAAGAACAAAAAAGTGCACACAAAATTTTTGACAGTAGGGCCTGATCTTGAAGATTCACTACGAATCAAGGTCTTTTGTTCTTCGGTTTTGCACAAAATTTGACGAGCATGTAGATACAGTCGAGGCAATCGTGTGGACGGGTGGAACTCGTTACGCGCCCCTACCCCCTATCTTTACTTTAGAATGCTAACTTTTTCGAGAAGTTTGATCCGTTAAATTTGGAAAAATGATCTTTGATCACTTTGAAAATTTACGGGCAGGTGCCTACTGATGATATCTACACCGTGATAAAATCTTACGTCAATCAAAGACGACAAAAACACTACTATTTTTTGACATTGAGGCTCGATCATGATGATCTACTATGGATCGGGGTCTTTTGTTCCTCGGTTTGGCACTATAATACTGGATTTGTTTATTTATAGGTTTCACATCATGTACTATTTATTTATTTATTTATTTTGAACTAACAGCATGTGCTATTAAAGGATCTGAAAAATTACATCTTGAGCAAAGAGGGACATGCCCCTCAAACTCTTAAACCAGAAGGATCTGGCTTAAAAAACAGCTACCTATGCAGAATCCCAAACTTTACTAAATTTACAATAAAGCCCCCCTTACAAAGAAAAATTCAATAAAATTTGAGCCACACATAGGCAAACTGTACCTAGGAACTAAGGGATACACAAACAAATCTAACAGAAGTCAATCCAAAGTCGCCGGAAGGAAACACTGCCGTCGCCGGAAAACGGCGCGTGAACAGCACGCGCGTTCCCTGAAGCTGCCAAACAGCAGATCGGCCACCCTGAGTCCGGGCACCACCGTTGCGCGGCGAAAAGAAGCAGAGCGTGACCGCCACGCGCAGCTCAAAGACAAGACGTCACTGGCGCGTGACAGCCACGCGCCGGCCACCGGTAACTCACACGGCCGCAGCAAAGAACGCTGGAGCCGGAACACGCCGGTGGACCCATCTGAGTGGCGCGTGTCTCTCCGAAGCCTATGAAAAAGCGTAGATCTAACATCAAAGAAGCTTGACAAATAAGGCTCGGAAACGCTCCACAGGCGAGACAACAACAACAAGATTCCCTACCGGACGCCTCAAGAACAACCACCTGTCAGAGAAACGCAAAGAAGACAAAGAAAAAACAACAAATACCAACACAAAACTCCAAAGTCCAGAGAGGACTCGGAGAAGCAAGCTCCACAGCCCAAATGGCTGGGAGAATACTACCTCCCATGATACACATCATGGAGGAAACAAAAACTCCATAGCCCAAGAAGGCTAGGAGGCAACACCACCAAGAGCCTCCCTTCCCGACTAACAACAAATAAGTCTGTGCGAGTCTGTGTTGAGAGAGAGAGAGAAAAAAAAAAAGGAAAAGATTCCATGTACTATTTATTTATAGATTATTAGATTTCACATATTGGCTTTTTGTTATAAATTAATCTCAGAAAAAAAGAAAAAGAAAAAGACTTGTGTTATTAATTTCACTGAATATAATAGACCCTTTAAAAAATAATTCAATAGATAATTTTCAATCCCACCTACTTTATTAAATAGCATTTCTTAAAAACAATTAAACTGCTCTTGCAGTTGCAGGCATGGCATGAGATGGAGATGATCCTTCTACATGCACATTCATCACCGTATTATAAATTTATAATAGACGGTCGAATTTCTCAATCGCAGATATGGAGAAACTGAAATCTCTGGTTCCAGACAGCCTAAAGCGGATGGTGGCAGCGAGCACTCCTGATGATCTTCCGCGAACATGTTCTTCTCTTCTTAACTGTTTTTCTCATTTGGAGCCCTTTCATCAGGTAAGCGAAGCACATGCACAGTATCTTACATTTTCCCCCTGATTGGTTTGTGAGAAAAAAGACTTAGAAAGAGTTCGGTTTTCTCAGATGGTTAAAGATTTGACGGATCGAGAAAGGGTTCTCTGTGGTAAGAATAAAGATGCTGCTATGGAATTGAAGCAAAAGGGTAATCACTGCTTCTTCATTGGAGATTACACCACGGCTCTGACTTGCTATTCCCAGGTCTCATAGAGCATTTTTCTTTTTCTTTGTTTTATATTGATTTTCTGGTCTGTCAACCAAGCGAGGATAAGGAGGAAGGGGCTGTGTCCAAGATATAACTAGGGGCCTCAAGATATAACTATGCACAGTCAAGCCACTGGCTTAAAGGGTCATAAACCCCACCCTTAATTCTTTCTTTTGTGGACGGTGAATGGCAACTGTATATTGATTATGTTCTTTGCCTATTCTTTGTCTTTATTGATGTTCTTTTCGTTCTTTCTTTCTTTCTTTTTTTTCCTTTTTCTTTTTCTTTTTCTTCTGTTGCATGAAACACAGGCACTACGACTCGCTCCAATTGATGCTGATGACAAGGAAAAAAATCTAGTTGCAACTTTGTATCTCAATCGGGCTTCTGTGCTGCATGTGAGTCCAAACTTAATAAGTTTCATTATTAATTTGAGAAAGGGGAAATGAGTAATTGCTAACAATGATCAAAAGGAGAAAATGACGCAGTGGCAAAACCAGACCATTTTTTGTGTGGCTGAGATAGCATAAACATTCTTATACTCATCATTTTGGTGGATCTCTACTTTTACTTATATGGTTGTTGGCTTCCTTCAGAAAATGAACCTTTTGGCAGAGTGCCTACGAGACTGCGATCGAGCTCTTCAGATTTCTACAAGCTATGCCAAGGTAATGCTCTTATCATTTGGCTCTCATACGGTGTCTCTATTAACTGCAATTGGAGATAGGAATATACCGTATGAATTCATATTTTTTGTATGTGGATTCATTAGATTTGTGCTCTAAATTAGCAGTTGTTTGAGGAATACAATTAAAAGTTAGAAAGCTAGTGGTTGTTAGACAAAACATAATATCAACTTCTTTTCTTATACATCTTTGGCTGTAATCTCGTATTTGAATTTGAAACATGTAAATGTGCTTAATAATTTTTTTTTGAGAAGCTGCTTAATGAGTAAAAATTATCTTCAATGTGCAGCATGCGGGCAAATACTATATATTCATTGCTTTTTTTTTTTTAAAAAAAAAAAAACTTTTGAACACTTTGATGCACCTATTAAGAGTTGTCTTAAAATATATACCACACATTGGTTTATCTTGCTAATTTCATTGAGATATAAGTTCATGAAGAGAAACCCAAAGGAAAAAGGATTTGGTGGGAAGAAAACGGATATGGATTTTGTTTTCTTTCTTCATATTTTTGCTAATAAAAAATTGGCTTTGTGGTTATTGTTTTAAATTCCATTCTACAGCATTTGTTATGAAGAATGAAGTAAAGTTGATGTTGTCCATAGACACGCTTTTGAAGTCAGTCTTCTCCACCAGTCTTTCTTGATGAGACTTTTAAACCTTCAAGTATGTTCTGGATTTTCCCTTAGCCAAAACTAGAGACTTCATTTACTCCTAAATACAAAAGCTCCATATTAGATTCTATAGCTTGTTACCAAGCTGTCATGTCCCTTGTCTTTTTTTTTTTTTTTTTTTTGGTCTAGAGGAACACTTACTGAATAACTAATTGAGTATGTACATTGGACAAAAATAGAGTTAATCAGTTAATTGGAGCTCTTGCAACGGACAAAAAGCCCTTAAGATGAAAATATAGAATGGTGTACTACGTTTCTTGAATGACAAATTTTTTGAGTAGTTATCTTCATTTTTAAGTAGCTTAGTTTGCCTTGTTATACCCACTAAACAAAAAATAGGATGACAAACTCGTTTCACTTATTATATAGGGAAGTACAATGAAATTCTTGTGATCAGCTAGTTCCCATTAAATAATGAAAGCAAAATGCCTTAAGACATGAGGAAAAATATGAAAGAGCACGTTGTGAAAACCCTAAGGGTTATCTTCTATAATTGAAAATAGCAAAAAGGATGGTCATAAAGCCTCTTGTTATGGGGTATCCCTAGGTGGGGCCCTTTGTCTAGCACAACCGTGCGTCTTATGGCACTGTTGTTGCGTGCTCCGGTTAGGCTAATTTTAATCGGTTGTATGTGGAGCCGTTGGTTGGGCACGTCCGATCTATACCTCGTCTCACAAAGATTGCTTTGCAGGATCGAAGGTATTGTACCACATGTTTAGAACACCAACAGTGGTGAAGTGCCTGGGAAGGGAAAGCTACAGATCCCAGGTCTTTCACAGGTATAGGATGCATTGCAGACTGTATGTGCAATTCAAGGAGTGTTGCGAACTTAGTTGCGCTCATCGTAATTTGAGAAACCAATCACGAAGGGCTCAACTTGTTCATAAGATTCTAGTAGGTGCTCAAGGACCAAAGTTATTGGGTTGAGCTAACGATGCGTTTAATAGAGGGCAAAGGCCCAGTTGTCTCCTGGTGAGATGCTCAATTTGGCCCAAAATTAAACCCACTCTTTAATGTGCCATTTTGATGGCTTTGTCATAAGTTTGTCGTGTCTCCAGCCACATTAACTATTTAACGTGCCACATCAGTACTCTGCTACTTATGTAATTACTCTAGTTGCTGACAGACAGAAGGACTTAATTGTTTCCATTTAAATCTTTTAAAAACTGTATTTGACTTTTTAATTTTCAGGGACAAAAATCGAATCTAGGCTTAGTTTCAGGGACCAAAAGGGTCTCTCAGCATTTACTCTCTCTTTACTGTATAACCAAAGAATAGGCTACCTAGCAACTTACTTCTGTATATATCCTAGCGCTGCTTCTTTTACCAGCCTTAGAAGAAATTTAATTCTTGTTAAACTGGGGCTGATTTGTTAGATTCTGCACCACAGTTTCTCTTTAGGTCTTCTTCTTTTACTCAGTACACTTTTAATATTTCTTTTCTGGAGGGTCTCTCTTTTTTACTTGTTTTGTACTAGGGTTGTTCACCTTAGTATCTTAGAGAAAATTTTTGATTGTCAAGATTGATTAGTTGTTATTAGTCACATGTGGGATTCATATTTTTTACTTATGAATGATGAAACAGTTGGACAGATAACATAGTCAAATCAATTCATTCTATTCATTGGAAATATGTTGAGAATCTTGAGATGTCACTTTGAGACATCAACTGCTCATATTCATTTGTAGTGGTCATTTGACTGTTAATTGGAAATAGATGTGCTTTTATGTTCATGTATGTCTACTTGGACAGTAATATCTGGTCATCTCCAAATATAACTTGTCCTTGCTGCAGGCATGGTATAGGAGAGGTAAAGTAAATGCTTCTTTGGGAAACTATGAAGATGCAGCCCGTGACTTGATTATAGCTAAGACTTTTGAATTATCATCGGGTGGAAGGAGACAAATAGAAAGTGAACTCCAGATAATTTCAGACCAATATAAGAGGACAGAGGTTTCAATGGTACCACATAATGAGAATAATTTGGATATTTTGGGTAAGATAGTCAGTATTAAGTATCCATATATGTCGATAATCCCTTATATCATTAACCTATCGTTATAGGGAGGGTTGCACGTTAATGTTCTGATGTTACCCACTTTAGCCATTTTGTTTCCCCACTTGAATTTCAGGCAGTACAGTACTATTGCTTATAATTGTTAACCAGTAGAACATATTATACATTTTGGACTCAACAATACTGCTTCTTTGGTTAGTTCCTCTTTGGAATTTATGTTTTATTATAACTTGAATAAGAGCTCTCCTTGTTTCTTGTGAAATTTTCTTCGATTACTTCAAGTCATCGCACACCTCTCCTTGTACTGGGCTTCTAAAAATTGGCCACAAATGGGGGTCTGGATGGTAGTCAATACCGATGTAGACCTCTATTCAATGCATTAAAGAGCTCTAGTAAAACCCTCTCTTGAAGTATCTGAGCTTTATGTTTTAGGGGCGATCCAATTTGATCATGTTGCATTCTGTTGTTGTTTTTCCATAGTCTAGTTGAGTTGACGAATATCTTTTTGCAACAAAACACTAGTTTCTAATTATGAAAAAAATTCTGAAATTCTTTTATATATCTCAAAACCACTTCATTTATTGGTGTGATATGAAAAAGGAGAATATTTTCTCTTTTTCTCCTGAAAAATGCTATTGGAGATAGGGAATGGCAGGTGGGTATGGTTTTGACGTGATGGGTGGCATGCGGATACTGCCTTAAAGGATCTGTTTCTTGAGTTGTTCTTGATAGTGGAATATGAGGATGCTCGTGTTTGTTATTATTTTTGGATTATTTAAGATGGGGAAACAATAATGGAATCTTTGTTTTGTACGTTTTGATTTTGGGGTGCAATTGAATGATACTGTTTCTTATGCAGTTACGTAATAGAGGAATTACTTAAGATGGATGATGAGGAGGGTTCTGGAGTGTCTGAGAGTTTTTTTTTTTTTGGAAACTGTTTTTCTTTTAAAATTCTGGATATTGCTTATATCCCACTTAGATTGGAAGGAGTTGCACATTGAGAACATGTTCTTACAATAATTCTTAAGTCTAAGCATATATATATATATATATATATAAAACTTCCATCACTCCTTGCAGCTATTAAAAGAATTTCACCACTATAAATCAGTTTTGCGTATGCTTGATATGGTTTGTTTTAAGAATCCATACTGGTATATACACTTGTTGCGTCTCTTCATCTGCTAGCTTAAGTCTAGGGTTGGATGCTTTAACAGTTTGCTCATATGGAACTTCTAGTCCAAGTAAAATTTGTTCATCTCAAGCATATTCTGCAAATATAAATTATACTCCTCAGTTTTGAAATATTTAAGATGGTCTAGATCTTCTTTTAGTTCAAGGATAATTTTAAGTTTGATATTATAGAACTTTTAATGTAGTTTGCTTACATTGAACTTTTGGACAGATGAGCAGCACCAAATAAAACTTAAGTGTGTAACCACAGCAAATAAAGGAAGGGGTATGGTTTCACCAAGTGACATCCCTCCAGCTTCCTTGGTTCATACTGAAGAACCTTATGCCATGGTATGAACTGGTTTCTGTTCCACATGTCATATCATGAACTGTTCAAGTTTTTTGTATCTTTCTTTTCTATCAATTTTCAGCACTTCATATCCAAACAGGTTGTACCGAATTGAGTTTCAGCAAATCTACTTATATTTTTTTTTTAATAAGTAATTCATATTCATTAAAAGTGCAAAGTGGCGCAATCCTAGTACACATGAAGCATACAAGAAAACCCCTAAAGTATAGAAAAATAAGAACAAAACTCCAAAAGATTTGATACAAGCAAACTATTCCACACTACTATCCATGTATAAAGGGGATTGGAACAACATCTTCTTCAACTCTAATATCACAGTCTTGCGATCTTCAAAGCTTCTTGTGCTCTGTTCATTTCAAATACACCACATTAAATAGGAGTCAGCCTCCCCATTTTCAAAGCAATACGGTGTCCCAATTGTCTCCTCCAATTCACCAACAACTCTCTCACCCTTCAAGGCATAACCCATGCAACACCAAACAACTAGAAAAGCAAACTCCATAATTCTATTACAACCTCACAATAAAGGAGGTGATCAATAGATCCCCACTTTTCTTACATATATAGCACAAATCCACCACAATTACATTCATCTTTCGTAAATTATCCAAAGTTAAGATTTTTTCTAAAGCCACCATTCATACAAAGAACACCACTCTTGAGGGAGCCTCAACTTTCCGAGGAAAATAGGAACTTACTGAAGTAGATAACACCTGATAGTAAGACTTAACTTCAAACGATTTCCTTTTAGAGGGAATCCTGCAAATTTTGTCCTCACCTCATTGTTGTACTCTTTGAGAATATAACAACTCAAAGAAAACAGAGACCACTTCCACCTCTCAATCATGAACAGGCCTTGTAAAGAAAATATTCCAATGAATTCCATTATGGAACTGCATATGATCCACCCACGCATCCTTACAATGAGCAATAGTGAATAATTCTAGATAAGAGAACTTAAAGGGCTGCTCCACACACCATACATGCCAAAATGGTCCTTAGATCCATCTTCTACCTAATACCTCACAAATTTAGGAAAACCTTCCCACATCCTCCATATATATTTCCACATTCCCACACCTTAGAGCCCCCCAACCTCCTTTGAACATCAACCTCTGATCTCCATAGAACCTTGATCTCCATAGCATATTGTCACAACCACTTACTCAAAAGGCCTTAGTTAAACTGAATTAGATTTTTCACCCCCAAACCCCCTGAAATTATTGGAGCACATATTTTCAACCACTTCGGTAAATGAGACTTGAACTCATCAACAATTAAACCCCCCCCCCCCCCCCCCCCCCCCCCCAAAAAAAAAAAAAAAAAGAAAAAAAAAAAAAGAAAGAAAAAAGAAAGAAAGTCCCTATAAAGTTTTTCATGTCGATTAGCCCCCTATAGGAATAGGAAAAATGGATAAATAATGTGACGGTAAATTAGAAAAAATGCTTTTTTTTTTTAATCAAAGTTAACCTGCCTCCCTTTGATAAATAAAGTCTCTTCCAACCTGACAACCGATGTTCCATCTTCTCAATAATGCCATTCCAAATGGTAGAAGCCTTCTGAGGAGCTCGCGGAGGAAGACCCAAATACTTAATTGGCAACAAACCCACTCTACACACAAGAATGCTAGCCAAACCTTCCACATCACCCACATCACCTATGGGGGAACAATCTCTTACTTTGACAAATTTATCTTCAACCCTGACACTGCTTCAAACTATAAGAACAAACATCACAGGTTACGAACTTGTTCACAACTAGACTCACAAAAGATCAAAGTTTGATCTGTAAACAACAAATGCGATACTATTATCTCCTTATGATTCCTTGATCCCACTAAAAATCCAGATAAGAGCCCACTGTCCACCGTAGCAGACATCATCCTGCTTAATGCCTCCATAATAACCACAAGCAATAAAGGAAACAATAGATCTGCCTATTTTAATCCACGCAAACTACTAAAGAAACCAAATGGAGACCCATTAATGAGAATGGAAAACCGCATCATAGATATGCAATGATCTATCCAAACTTGCCATCTCTCCCCATAGCCACGTCTCTTCAACAAGTATAACAGAAACTCCCAGTTGACATGGTCATAGGCCTTCTCTAAATCTTTTTTTTTTTTTTTTTTGGTTATTCCCATCTATTCCTTTTGAATGTGACTTATTTTTTCATTATTTATTAACAAAGCTAATGGCTGCCTTACTGCTGATGAGGAAGAAGAAATTTACTGGCCCTGTAACTTGCAGATAATATTGAAGCATTGCCGGGAAACTCATTGCCATTACTGCTTGAATGAACTGCCAGCAGATATAGTCTCCTGTACATCATGCTCAATACCATTGTACTGCTCGCAGCGCTGCCAAATACAAGCCGGAGGACAAGTACTCAGGGATTGTCTAGTGAACCATGGCATTCATGAAAATCTGTCTGATAATCTTAAAACATATATTTCAGAGATTGTGTTATGCACAGAATCTGAACCACATGTTGACATTCCTGAACATAAGCATGAATGTCAAGGTGGAAACTGGCCTGCAATATTTCCATCTGAGATAGTTTTGGCTGGACGAGTGCTAATAAAGTCATTAACGCACAGAAGACTTATGGATATTACTAAGTTCACAGAAACATTGGTACATTTCATGACTAATATTTGTGCATTGATTTGCAGTTCAGTTAATTGTGGCATTATTTTATGGTTGGATATTACAGCTCTTTTTCTTCAGGAGCTTTCTCACAAGTATACAGAAATTCATCCAGAAAGCAAATTGGAGTTACATATATACTCCATCATACTGTTATGCTGTCTTCAACATTCTTACGGCATTGAACTTCCACTAAATGGGGTTTCTACTGCACAGGTTATCATTTTACTCACTCTCTCTCTCTTTCTCACACACACACACACACTTGCAAGACTGTATTCTTAGTAGATTACTGGCGCGCAATATCCATAGTTAATCTACCATCTGCTGATGGCCTTCAAGACTTAAAGCACTTCCACCCCCTTAATAATGAGGTAGTAGGTGAGGTCATGTTTTCAATCCCATCGCGTATCTAATATATATATAAAGCGGATTTTTAAACAGGAGAGCCTGAAATACCAACAAGTGGCTTCACATTTGACTGCCAAGTGTCTCTTCCTCTCCCAAACCAGAAGAAAGCCCAAGGGAAAGTAACCCTCCAAATCATATCCTTGAAGGTAAGGAAAGGAAAGCCTCTGTTAGTAATGAAAGTTTTTTACAAAAACCTCAGTGTCTGCCACGCATATTATATGAGAAGAAAAATCTTCCAAAAATCAAGAGAAGGTAGTAGAGCAGCTGAGCCATGCACAAAGGACAAAATTGACTCCAAATTAAGGGTGCTGCGGCTACGGAAACGAATTTTAGTCCTTTTTCTGTGAAACAAAGCCAAGCCTTTTCCAACTTCCTGGGATGAAAGGCAACCATTTGAAAGGAGATTTTACAGGGGGGGGGGGGGGGGTGGAAGGGTTGGACCACTAGGATCATATGCATTGAGTCCAAGTCTGGGATTGTGTCAAGTACCGTGGCCGGAATTGTGAATTACCAACAAATGTTTTTTTTTTTTTTGATGAGTGAATTACCAACAAATGTTACAGAAGAGCAAATTTGAAAATCATCTTTTGTTGCATCTTTGGTGGTTCTTGGATAAAAACTAACCTTAGTTTCATTTAGTGGTGATAATAGAAGTCTTATCTGTGTGAATAGCCTTACTAGGACTCTTGGAATGGGCTCCACCATATGATTATATGTAGTTTTTCTTTTTTCTTTCTCCTCCTCTTCTCTTCTCAATTTTTGTTGTCTCTTGAAGGGTTTGTAAATGCCTTGTTCCCTTCAGAAATTTCTGTTCAAATAAAAAAACTCTGGATTGAAAAATGCATGGGTTGGCAGCACCTTTTATTGTTCTGTTATGTAGGGGAAATTATTTCCCCTAACAAAAGTTGGCATTTCTTGGGAGGAAAAGTACATCATTTGTCGGGATTTAGTTAAACAGAAGGTTAAAAATGGCAAGGACTTGGTTCAGATATTGCATCTTAACAGGTGGCTAAACACTTCTCTTTATTTCAATAAAAGCACAGAATGACACAACCCTAGTACAGAGGAAGAATACAGGAGAAAACCTCTTTAATACATTTTAGTATTTGATGCGAAATGGAAGCACCATCCAAGTACATGAGTATGCAAAATGACACCTAAAACAAAAAAGTTCAGGGGGAAAGAAAGTTAGTTAAGACGTCTGTAGCATCATAAATTCCATCTTGAGAATAGAAATCGACTTTTCCACCCTCCTAAACCCAAGACCTGTCATGCACCTCACTCCCAGAGTAGTTGAGCTAATTCCTTGGCCTGCAGATACTAGAGAACAGAAGAACTTAAAAGGTGCAAATAAATTTCTTTGCATCTTCACCTCTCTCTCTCTCTCTCTCTCTCTCTCTCTCTCTCTCTCTCTTCCCCATCCCCACACCCTGAAAAAACTGAGTATAGAAGCATCATAAATTCCATCTTAAGAATAGAAATCGACTTTTCCACCCTCCTAAACACAAGACCTGTCATGCACCTCACTCCCAGTGTAGTTGAGCTAATTCCTTGGCCTACAAATACTAGAGAACAGAAGAATTTAGAGCATTTCTAGTAGACTCATCAAAATAGTTAAAAAGCTATTTTAGTGAGCCATATCACTACAAACTACCAAAAAAAACCCCCCAATAGTCTCACTAAATTGGTTATTTTTGTTTGGTTAGTGAACATTACTTACCAACTTTAGTGAGTACTATTCACTCAAAAAAAAAAAAAAAAAAGAATTTATCTCTACCCATTTTTATTTCTTTTTCATACTCAAAGCAAACGTTTATTTCTCTCTCTCTTTTTTATTTCTTATACTAATGTTTACTTATATTGAAAGCATACGACATTTTTGAAAAATATGACCGTTAAGAAAAAACAAATTTTCAAAAATATTACCGTTAGAATAAGACAAATATTTCAAAAATATGAGTGTTAGGAAAAGACAAATATTCAAAAAATATAGCTATTAGGAAAAGACAAACATTAAAAAATATAGATGTTAAAAAAAGAACAAAGAAATCTTTGAAAAATATTATTTAAATGGAATAGTGATAATGGATAGCTAAATGGTAAGACTATTGGGGGTGCTTTTAAAAAAGTGAATGGCTAAAACAGAGAAAAGTGATTTTTAGTTATTTTATCTAGTAAAATTTGGTGAGGCTAATAGGAATGCTCTTAAAAGGTGGAAATAAATTTCTTTGCATCTTCATCTCTCTCTCTCTCTCTCTCTCTCTCTCTCTCTCTCTCCCCACACAATACTTCCTTTTCACACTAAAACCTTTATTTTCTAATTGTTTAAACTAGGGAAGTTAGCTTCACATACTTTTTTTTTAATTTTATTTTTATTTTTATAAGTAATAAACCAATCTCATTAAAAGCGTAAGGCGCCCCTTAATACACTGAGAGTATACAAAATGAATCGCCTAACTAGAAAATCATTAAAACTAATCGACAAGTGGGACACATAAGTCGTAGTTCAAAGATACAAAGTGTGGTAAAATGAGGATAATATCTCATCTGAGGTCTTCTCCAAATCCTCAACTTATTTCTTTCCCTCCATAAACACCAAAAGAGGCAAGTAGGCGGCCATTTTCTACACCGTAGCACTCACCGGCCTTCCATAAGACCACTAACTAGGAAATAAATTGATAACCCATCGAGGCATGACCCAAGACATCCCAAAGCGATTGAAAAGAGCACTACACAAAGTAGAAGCCACATCGCAATGAAGAAGAAGATGGTTCACAGATTCCTCAGTCTTCTTCCACATGCAACATCTGTCTATCACGATAATGTGACGCTTTCTGAGATTGTCCAAAAGTAAGGATCTTTTCAAGAGCTGCCGACCACGCAAAAAAGGCTGCCCTTGAAGGAGCTTGAGTCTACCACACACTCTTCCAATGAAAGCGAGTACCTTCAGAACAAGCCAATGAGTAGAAGAAAGACTTGACCTTGAACATACCTTTCTTAGAAGAGATCCACCAAAGCTTATTTGCACTACCTCTTTTTACTTTAATTGAATGCAACACCTGGAAAAAAGTAGCAAAAACATCCACCTCCCAATCATGCGCTTCTCTAGCAAAGCTCATGTTCCACTAGTTGGAACCGCCCAAAAAGTGCAAAGGTGCAACCCAAGTATACAGAAAATATACAAGAGAAAACCATAGCTAGGACAAGATAGAAAATCAACAAAATTAGGCACATTAAAAAAGTCAATGGTAAAGAGTATTGAAAAAAGAGAATTTAGTTCCACCACCTTCCTCTCATGGTCATCAAAACTTATATCCTTTCTCTCCCTCCAAAGACTCCACATTAAGCAAGACAAAACCATATTCCACATTACCGCACTCTAAAGGCTACCACCCATCCCTCTCCAACAAGCAAAAAGGTCTACAACTCTTGTTGGCCTAACCCAACGCAGTTGAAGAAAGCATTCCATAAGGCCATAGCAATCTCACAATGTTAAAAAATAAAAATAAAAAATAAAAAAGATCCACATACTCTTCATTCCTCGTACACATACAACACCAATTAACCATTTAGATACATCACTTCTTAAGGTTATCCATGGTGAGAATTTTCCTAAGGGCAGCCAACCAAGGAAATAGCACAACTCTTGTGGGGACCTTATTTCGTCAAATACTCTTCCAAGAGAAAAGATTTCTCTCATGGGGAACGAGGACATTCTAGAATAATCTAACGTCGAACAACCCTCTCTTGCAAAGGGCCCAACAAAGCTTATATTCACCTCCACGTCTCAATCTGACAGAGTATAACAAATTGAAAAATGAAGCGAAGACATTCGCCTCCCAATCATGAGCCGCTCTAATAAGACTTACATTTTACCAATGAGAGTTAGTAGAAAACTCCAAGTGATCCTCCACTAAAGCATCCTTAACGCGAGCAATACTGAACAAATCCAAAAAAAGTTTCCTTAAGGGTTTGATCCCCTCACCACATATCATGCCAGAATCTAATCTTGGAGCCATCACCCACTACAATTCTGGCATGACTAGGAAAACCCCCAGCCCCTCTTGTTATTTTTCCATAAATCCACCCCATACAAACCATGCACCTCATTAGAACACCACCCACCCCAAGAGTCTCCATATTTATAGTCCATTAGGACCCTCCATCCAGCTTCTCTCTCATCTAAATAGCGCCATAGCCGGACAATTAAATAAAAGCAAGTTTTGGAAATCCAACACTTCCTCAAAGATCGGCAAACAAACCCTGGACCAACTTACCAAGTGTAATTTGAACTCTTCGCCAAGCCCAACCCATAAGAAATCCCACTATAACTTCTCTATACGTAAGGGTGTTGATTTTGTTACATAGACCTATGAGAACTTTCTTTTCCTTGCACATCACATATTTCTTATGTATTTCTATTTAAGTAATGTCACTCTACATAGACAATGATTTTTAGCTCAAATGGTACTTCCTCCTTTTATAGCAAGGTGGAGGGTGAGGTCGTGGGTTCAAGTCCCACCAAGTGCATGTGTAACTTACCAATTCAAAAAAAAAAAAAAAATGTCACTCTATATCATGCATAAATGTTTTTTTTTTTTTTTTTTTTTTTTTTTTATATATATATATAAGTAAGAGGAATTTTATTAAAAGCGCAAAGTGCGAAAGTACACAAAGAGTATACAAGAACGGCAGCTAAGAGGAAGAGGAAAACAATATAAGGAAATCATTATAACTAATCATTAAAGAGGCAAGGAAAGTGGCCGTCCAAGAGTACAAAGAATAAAAGAAAAAAGAAATGAGCTCCTCAATGGTTCTTTCTTTGTCTTTGAACTGTCTATCGTTACGTTCCCTCCACAAGCACCATAAAAGGCAGCAAGGAACCATCTTTCACACCACTACACTCCGAGAGCGACCGCCCATCCGCCAACAAACGAATAGATCTACCACCGGACGAGGCATAACCTAAGACAGACTGAAACGACCAAAAATGGCGTTCCATTGAACGGAAGCGACCTCACAATGAAGCAAAAGATGATCCACAGACTCTCCATTCTTTTTACACATACAATATCTATTAATCACAATGACTTTCAGGTAGTATTGTACCACAGTTCCTGTCAAGATCTTCATTTGTAGGTTGTAATCATCATCTTGTATTGTTAAATTTCATTGATTTCTGTGGATTTGTTGTCTGTTATTGGGTTTTATTTTCTCCTGTTTGATGCAGATTGTCGTACTTATATCTCAAATTAGGGTGAATTCAATGACAATTGTTCGCATGAAATCAGCTGATGTTAATGGGTTACCAGATCAGTTCAGAAAATTTTCACCCACTGGAGGTGCTTTAACAAGTAACGTAGAGCAGGTTTGTCTACATAGTATGCCATTTTTCCCCACTCCATTTGCTATCTGCTGCTGAGTTTAAATTTCCATGTTCATGTCATCATTTACATATGTTCGAGAGAAACAATTATGCCCCGAGATCATACTGTATTGTACCTGTTGTTACTCTCACAGGTCCGAGTAGGTCAGGCTATTTATAGAGCCGGCAGTTTGTTCAACCATTCTTGCCAGCCAAATCTCCATGCTTATTTCCTTTCGCGTACTCTATTCATACGGACAACAGAGTTTGTGGCGGTAGGGTGTCCCCTGGAACTGTCCTATGGTCCACAGGTATTCCTGCCTTGACAATTAGGACCTCTTTGCATAAAACTGCTGATTTCCCCCCCCCCCCCCCCCCAAAAAAAAAAAAAAAAAAATTACTGATTGACCAGTTATAGTAGGTTAAAACGCAGGAACTAAATATTTCCTCTCACATTATGTAACAATAAATATGAAAATACCTTGTTCAACTAGTAAAAGTAAGGATTTGTCTTACAGGTTGGTCAGTGGGACTGTAAAGATCGCCTCAAGTTTCTAGAAGATGAATACTCATTTAGATGTCAGTGCAGTTCTTGTACAGAAGTGAATCTCTCCGACCTTGTTCTGAATGCTTTTCACTGTGTCCATCCAAATTGTCCTGGTATAGTCTTGGATAGCTGTGAAGTCAACTGTGAGAAGCAGAAAACTTTGCACTTCCAGAGTGCTACCGAGATAAGCAGCTTCGAGTCTTATATGGAGGTATTCTATATTTTCTATGATGTAAACTTTGGGTAACCATGAAGTGTAATGTAATCATGGTCTTGGTGCTGCATCCTAAAATTCTTGATAGACAATATTTACTCGCTCCTGAGTGGCAAGGCATCTGATCCTAATCTAAATAGGAGCGATTGGCTTAAACATGTACAACCTTGTACTTTTGGATGAGCACTGAAAACAAACAAGAAAAAATTGCAGGCAAATGAGATTGCAATTATTTGAATCTATACTGGTGCAATTGTATGTTGAATTCTGAAGGGGTGGGTCTTATTTTGTATATGCATTAATTTGATTTTATGCCTCTTGTGGACCTCTGATGTGACCATTGCCTGCACTCTTGAGTTGCTATAATGAAAAGGTTCCAACATTTCTTTCCTTTCACTGAAACTTTGTATTTTTACAGGTCAATATGTTGAAGCATGTTCAAAGCAATGGCTCCCTTCATATTGATCCTGGATATTGTTTGAAATGCGGTTCTTATTGTGATCTGGAACCTTCATTGGCAGCAGTTAATAAATCTTGGATTTCCATTAGAAGGTATATTACATTGTATCTCATTGAAGCTTCATCATTGGCATCCCCAGCTACATTCTTTTTAATCTACTAGGTCACCTAACAAGAGTTGGTCTTTTACTTCTAATGCTTAAGGTATGGTAATCAATCTTGGCTCTATACTCACTGATAAGTGAATCCTACTAAATAACTTGTTTTGAGGATTTAGATATATTAGCGTGCCCACTCTTACATCCAAAGGTACATATGTTTCCCCTTCAATTTATATACTAGACTATCAATTCTTGACAGGTTGCAGGATGCAATAGTTTCTAGAGAAATGTCAAGTACTACCCTGATGGATGCACTGAGATCTCTTTGTCTACTGAGATCAACTTTGCATGCATATAACAAGGGCATTGCGGAAGTGAGTTCTGGCCACCCTCTCGTCCACTTATTTTTCTTTTCTTTATTTTTGAGGGCAATGTAACGTATTTTTAATCACTGCAAATAAAAGCTTTGGCAAAGTGTCTGGCTGATGATAAGTGTGGACAAACACTGGATGACAATAAATTAGCTTCCCTTCATCTACTATATACATGCACAGTAGGTCTATTGACATACATTAGCACTATAAATCATTAGTTGTCTAAAAATTTTAAGCTAATAGAAAATTGTAAACTTGATCATTTGATTAATATTTTAACACTCTCCTCACATATAGGCCTGATCCTTTCCTCATTTAGTGGGGTCCAACACATTTAATATTTAAATGAGATGTATAATATGGAAAGAATTCTAACTCAAGACCTTTACTTTGATACCGTATTAAAGCACTCATTTTTCCAAAATGTTAAGTTGATAGGAGATAGTGAACTTAATCCTATTTTTAATGTGCCGAATGTGAGTGGATTGGCTCATATTTTGGGTTGTAGGGTCTCGTCTTTTCCTATGAAATATTTGGGCCTCTTATTGGGTGCTCCGTTCAATGCTAAATTTATTTGGTATACTGGATAGAAAAGACTTTACTTGTCTAAGGACGGTTGAGAAACGTTGATTAAGTGCACGCTTTCCAATTTTCCCACCTATATCTTTTCCCTATTCCCTATCTCGGTTAGAGTTGTTAATTAGTTAAAAACAAATTTTGCAGTTTTGTCAGTTTTGGCGGGTGGATGGTGTACTAACAGCATCACTAGACACTATGGGGTGAGTCTTTGGAAACACGTTAGGAGGGGGTGGGATACCTTCTCTAGTTTTGCTAGTTTTGAAGTGGGTGATGGCTCTCTCACCAAATTTTGGCATAACATGTGGTGTGGAGGTCATCCTTTAAAGGAATCTTGTGTCGAGTTATTTTGCCATGCAAAGAATAGGGATGATCTTGTGGCTGACCTTAAAACTTTTAGCAATGATGTGGTTCATTGGGACATTAGCTTCATCAGGTTGGTGCATGATTGGAAGGTGGACTTAGTCTCCTCTTTCTTCAATGTCTTGTATTCCGCTAGGCTATGTCAAGGAGAAGATGATAAGCTATGTTGGACGCCCTCAAAAGGAAGATCTTTTGAGTTCAAATCCTTTTACAAGGTTCTTCCCAAATGTTTACTCATCTTTCCCTTGAAAGAGCATTTTGGACGACTAAGGCTCCGTTGAGGTTGGTTTTCTTCACTGATGGCATCCCTAAGGAAAATTCATTGAATTTGGACAATTGTCGCAAGCGTTAAATCATAGTGATAGATTTGCGTTGTATGTGTAAAAAGAGTGGGAGACTTCGGATCATCTTCTTCTTCATTGTCATGTTGCAAGAAGTTTGTGGAATATGGTATTTTAGATGTTTGGAGTGGAACGGGTTATTCCTAGACGGGTAGTGGATCTTATGGCGTGTTGGAAAAGAATGTTCGGTCGGAATGATATCGATATTGTTTAGAATGTAATCCCTTCCTGTTTAATGTGGTGCATTTAGAAAGAAATGAAAGCTCGAAGCTTTGATGATCGTGAGAGAATGAGCTCGAATCTGTAAACTTAAAGAGAATTAGGGTAAAATGCCTTAAGCACTTGATACTTAGGTCTTGTATTGATGTGATATATATAGATGTTACATACTGCCGTGTATATGACATGTTCTATTACAAAAGATCTATTCTATATTTATAGGAGATAAAATAAGGAAAGGAGAATTATGTCCTCATAGGCAATATAGCTGTTGGCTTGTATGGAATTAATGAGAGGATGCTAGCCGTTGTAGGTGGGATATGGTAAGGATATTTGGTTGTCTAGTTTAGGAAATCTCCCTTGAATCATGGCTGACGGCTCTAGGGTTTGTGAGTGAGCTGTAGTGGCGGCTAGGGTTTGAGTGGGAGGTTCGGGTAGGCTTGTATCCTTAACACCCTCCCGCAAACTGATGGGAGGGACGACTGGAAGTTTGTCACGCAAGAAATAGAACCGATCGGCAGCGAGGCCTTTGGTGAAGATGTTGGTGATTTGATCAAGGGTTGAGATATAGCGTAGTTGGATGTCTCGGTTGGTTACTTTTTCTCGGATGAAATGGATGTCGACTTCAATGTGCTTGGTGCAGGCATGTGAGACGGGGTTGGAGGCGATGGACATGCTCTGGAGTTGTCACACCAGATGGTTGGTGGAGATGGAAGAGATACTTGCAATTCTTGGAATAGCATACGGAGCCAGTAAAGGTTTGAAGTTGTAAGGGCCATTGCACGGTACTCGGCTTCGGTGCTAAATCGGGAGACAACGTGCTGCTTTTTGGTAGACCATGATATGAGATTGGAGCCGAGGAAGATGCCAAATCCAGTGGTGGAGAGGCAGTCGTCAGGGTTTCCAGCCCAGTCAGAGTCACAAAACCCTGTGAGTTGGAGTGATCCTGAAGTGTAGTGAAGGCCAAAGTCAATAGTGCCTTTGAGGTAATGAAAGAACTCGCTTAGCTGCTGTCCAGTGAGTGGATGTGGGGCAGTGCATGTGCTGACAGAGTTGGTGGACAAAGTAGGCGATGTCTGGACAAGTGAGAGTAGCATATTGTAGAGCTCCAACAATCTGGCGGTATTCAGATGGATTGGGAAGAGCATCGCCATCAAACTTGGACATTTTGGATCTGGTGGTGCATGGAGTGCAGTATGGCTTGGAATCAACCATGCTAGCGCGGGTGAGGAGGTCCTAAATGTACTTGGATTGCCGCAAGTGGAGTCTGGTTGAATCCCGTGAGGTTTGGATGCCAAGGAAGTAGGAGAGGGAGCTGAGGCCTTTGATGGCAAAGTCAGCCTATAACTTTGTGATGATGGTTTGGATGGTGGCCACATTATTACCTGTAACAATAATATCATCCACATACACTATAAGGAAAACGTGAGAAGCATTAGAGTGATATAAAAATAAAGAAAGATCCACTTTAGAGCTAGAGAAGCCAATTTCTAGCAGAGTTTGAGGGAGGCGGGTGTACCAAGCCGGAGGAGCTTGTTTGAGGCCATACAAAGCTTTGTGTAATTTGCATTCATGGTGGGGAAAGGCAGGGTCCACAAAATCTTGCGGTTGTTCCATATAGATGTCTTCATCAAGGAAAACGTGAAGGAATGCGTTGGAGACATCTAATTGTTTGAGAGTCGAGTTGAAATTAACGGCCAAAACTAAGAGTAAGCGAATGGTAGTGGGTTTAATAACGGGGCTGAAGGTGTCATGGTAGTCAATATCGCAAAGTTGGTCAAATCCCTTGGCAACGAGGCGAGCTTTGTAGCGGTTGACACTGCCGTCCGGTTTTTGTTTTATTTTAAACACCCATTTGTTGCGAACAACATTGTGGTGTAGGGGGCGAGGACATAAGGACCAAGTATTTTTATGCAAAAGAGCTTGAAATTCAGTAGTTATGGCAGCAACCCATTCGGGTTTGGAGGCTGCCTGCCGATAGGTGGATGGTTCAGGCGGGAGTATGACAGAGTTATAAGTAAGTAAGTAAAGGATGTTTAGTGAGGAAGGATGTGAAGCCGGGAAAGGATCTAGGTTTGGAAGAGCCAGTGAGGGAGTGGGTGATGGGTTGGTTGCTAGGAATGAGAGGAGGAGCAGGAAGAGTAGAGGGGATGGAGGGAGGTCCGGAGGGACTGACGAAGGGCGGGTCTGGGGAGGCAGGCAGAGAAGGGGGTGGTAAGGTGGGTGCAAGAGGGGAGGATGGTGGGGAATCAAGGATGGGGGGGGGGGAAGGGGAAGTGGGAAGTGAGGATGAGGGAAGGTTGAGAGGTTGGGAAGTGCAGATTTGGGCACGAGGATAGGAGGTGCTGAAGGTGCGGTGACAGTATAGGAACCGGAGGGAAGTTTGGGACCTTTAGAGGGAAATTTAGTTTCATCGAGCACTACATTGCGAGAAAGATAAACTTTTTGAGAATGAGGTTCAAGGCAACGGTAACCACGTTGATTGGCTTCGTAGCCAAGGAATATGCATGGTTTACTTCGAAAGGCCAGTTTGTGTGAGGCGTACGGACAAAGGAGTGGGTAACATAGGCATCCAAAGCTGCGGAGTAGAGTGTAGTCTGGTTCTTTCTTGAAAAGGGTGAAGAATGGGGATTGGTTTTGGAGAACAGGAGTAGGTAAGCGGTTAATAAGAAAAACAGAGGTGAGGAATGAATCTACCCAGTATTTGGCAGGGAGGCCGGATTGTGCAAGAAGTGTTATTCCAGTTTCGACGATGTGTCGGTGCTTCCTCTCAGCAATCCCGTTTTATTGAGAGGTGTGAGGACATGTGAGGCGACGAAAAATGCCATTGTTAGATAAAAATTGTTTGAATGCAGTGGATGTATATTCTCCACCATTATCAGTTTGAAAATATTTAATTTTAGTATCAAATAAATTTTCAACTAATAACTTAAATTTGATAAAGCAAGAAAGAACATCACTTTTATTAAATAAGGGGTACAACCATGAAAAACGACTAAATTCATCAACAAAAATAACATAAAATTTGCAGTCACTCGAAGATGGAACTGGGGAGGTCCAAACATCTGAGTGAATAAATTATAACGAAGTAGTAGACCCCCTAGTTGCTGTGAAAAAGGGTAACTGTTTGGATTTTTCGAGCTGGCAGGACTCACACACGGAAGGAGGACTGACTGGACCGAGGAGATGAAGATTGTGGTGACGAAGAAGATGCTGAAAAACTGAGGTAGAGGAGTGACCCAGCCGTTGGTGCCAAACCATGTCATTTGTTTTGACACCAAGAAGTGCAATGAACCTGCTACGTTTATTCAAGGAGGAAGGATTCAGTTTGATGGGATAGAGCCCATTTTCAGTGGGGTCGTGGAGCAGCATAGTTCCTGTTAAGTTGTCCTTCATAGTGAAATCAACGTCAGTGAGAGCAAACCAACATTTATTATCTTTGCAGAATTTGTTAATAGATAATAAATTGGCAGATGCCGAAGGGCAGTGCAAAATGTTTTTGAGTAGAAAATTATGTAAAGAAGATGTAGGAGAATGAACTAAAGAAGAACCAATGTTTTGAATAGGCAGACCTGCTCTGTTACCTACTCCAACTGTATTAGATCTGTCAAAGGGCTGAGGATTGGTGAGATTGGAAGATTCAGCAATGACATGCGTGTTTGCTCCAGAATCTGCAAGCAAGTCCTGAGAGGTCAGTTCCTCATTGGCTTGAGCTGTCATGGCGGCGAGTTGCATTGGAGGATGGCACCCTCGGTATGCAAAGTCCATGCGATGGAAGCAGTCCAAGGCACGGTGACTGGTTTTGCCGCATATCTGGCAAGGAAAATATTGTCTTGGAGGAGGAGGGGTTTCAGGATTGGAGGGCTCGGCAGTAGGGAGAGGAGGAGGTGATGGCGGCTGATATCGTGGAGAGAAATTGGGACTATGCCTTGGAGAAAAGGGAGGATTATGAAACTGGTTGTGAGGTGAGGGGTGACAGTACTGGCCAGGGGGTTTTGGGAAAAATCTTGGTTTTCTAGAAGTTGGGATTGTTAGTGTATGAAGGTCTGGTGCGGTGAGCATGGAGAGCAAAGGAGCCAGCTTCAGGTGCAGTGGTGTGTTGTTGATTTTGGAGCAGGATTTCATGACTGAGGAGTTCAGATTGAAAATCACGAAATGATGTTTCTCGATCACGAAGGGTGAAAGCAATGACAAAGGAGTTGAAAGTTGGATTGATGCCATTGATGATGAATGAAATGAGATCATCATCATCAACGGGCTTACCGACTGCAGAAAGTTCGTCGGCCCAAGTCTTGGCTTGGTTGAGGTATTCAATACAGGTCTTATTCCCTTGCTGCAAGCCTTGTAACTGACGCTTGAGATGGGAGATTCTGGACCGAGATGTGGCAGCAAACCAAGTTGCTCCAGGCAAGCCGTGATGTTTTTAAACCGTACATCGACTGGACCAAGGAGGGAGCAAGAGAACAAATGATAAGATTGAGTAGTTATTGATCTCTGAGTAGCCATGAAACATAGGCTGGATTAGGTATTTGCGCATCGCCAGCTGCATTGGCGATGAGTTGTGGGGGACACAGCTCGGAACCATCAAGTAAACCTTGAAGGTCATAACCACATAGAATAGGTTGGAATTGAGCAACCCATCCTAGGTAGTTAGGGCCCTCTAGTTTGATGCTGCCCAGTTGTGTAACATTGGGTATGAATTCAGGAGCTGCAGGGTTGGGGTTGGCCATGGAAGAGCGTTGGCTATTGAGAGGCTCTGATAACATGTAAACTTAAAGAGAATAGGGTAAAATGCCTTAAGCACTTGATGCTTAGGTCTTGTATTGATGTGATATATATAGATGTTACATACTGCCGTGTATATGGCATGTTCTATTACAAAAGATCTATTCTATATTTACAGAGATAAAATAAGGAAAGGAGAATTATGTCCTCATAGGCAATATAGCCGTTGGCTTGTATGGAATTAATGAGAGGATGGTAGCCGTTGTAGGTGGGATATGGTAAGGATATTCGGTTTAAGTTTAGGAAATCTCCCTTGAATCATGGCTGACGACTCTAGGGTTTGTGAGTGAGCTGTAGTGGCGGCGGCTAGGGTTTGAGCGGGAGGTTCAGGTAGGCTTGTATCCTTAACAGAATCTACAGATTTGTCTTCTTAAATCCCTACTTGAGTGGATCTCTACTATCGCCTTTTTCCATGTCTCTAGCTTTGTAGATTTTTATACTTTTTTTTCATTCTTGATTTTCTGCGTTTTTTCTTGTATATTTCATGAGTAGTGGGTTGCGACCCGTGTTTTTAGTGAACTTCTTTTACTTATCAGAAAAAATTAATATTCTGCCAGTCACTAACTAAAACTGAAAATTTTATGCAGACCTGATGCAGCCAAAGATGCTGTAACAGTTAAATCCTGCTGTAAAACAGCAAATGAAGGCTGATAAGGGAGCAATCCCAGCAATCAATATTTTTCAGTCGACAGAAATCTTTTTCTCTATATTTTTAGTCAAATGTATATAGAGATTACTATCTTGGCCCTTATTTAAAATCTCTTTCGTTCTCTAGACAGATTATAAATAAAGTTTAGAGTTCCCAAGTCAGAAGACTAATAATTATTGACCGTCATAATTGTATCTTTAGTTCCCAATAAGGAATTAAGGAATGGTTGCTGAACCCACTGAAGATATCATGTCAAAGATTTTATGGACTGGTTAGTTTGATCAGTTGGCTGCATCAATGACTGTATATGATGTGATATTTACAGGTGGAGGACAATCTCGCTCAGGCATTTTGTTTGGTTGGAGAATTAAAACTGGCTGTGGACCATTGTGAAGCATCAATTGAGGTAAAATATCCATTAGCACAAGAGTTGTGTTGTCTACATAACTTAATGTTTGGCTTTATTTTATGGTGATTGGCCCTCATTGGTGTGTGAGGATGATTTAGGACTGATAAGTTCTACTGGCAACCCCCTTCAGGGTGAAGTGGAACAATTATTTAGGGAACTCTTAAGGTGGGGCCCCATTGACTCACCTATGAATTTAAAACGTTGGTTCAACATTCAAGTCGAACGCATCAAAAGCTGCCTAACCAAGACGAATTTTAGCCAGAACCTTCAATGAAGCGAGGAGGGCGAAATGCCTTTATAGGCAGCACTTGGCACCCTCCTCTCTCTCTTCTGACATGGGATAAATATATATATTATTGTATGACCATAAAACTTCTCTCCCCTATTTTTCCACGTCATTAAAAAATCCACATTAGAAAAAACTAATAAAAAATGAAAAGGAAAGGGGAAAAAGAAAGATGTGGATGGGGGTGGGGGTGGCTCATTGGAGAATGGTTCTGCCACCTCGAAATCTAGGCCATGGTGGTTGGTTGCTAACCACACATTTTTTTCATTTTCATTTTTTTCTTTGTTTTTTTATTTTTGTATTGTGGCATTTCAAAATCACATAGCAAAGTTATTTAGTGCTAACTTAACGACATGTATACATGTCAAAATGTTATTGAATATGATGTGGCCATCAACATATGTGTCATTGCTCACATCTGGGTTGGCTTCAGTTTTCACTGTTATCACCGATATCACCCACCCTTGTCGCCATCACTTGGTTTTCGGCCTTTCATTGTCGGCAACCTCTTCCAGCACCGATGATGATGTCTCCAGCCTCTCCCAGTGTTGAAGACTTTGTAAGTTGCTCACCATTCTCTGGTGACTTCTGACTTGCCTGTTTTTTGTCAGGCTTGGTCGTCGGAATTGTATCTGTCGCTTCTGATCTTGTTGGCGCCGCCATAGAACTAGTCACCAGAAGCTCCTCTCAGAAATGTTCTCTTTTATTATGGCTTCTATAACAGTGTCGAAATCTCTCTATCTTTCCACCATGATGACTAACCTACCCACATCGTCCACCATTCCTTCCCATACCTTCTGTGACCTCCTATTCTGAACACCAACTCCACCACCTTAAATCCCCCGTCTTTCTCTTTTTTACATGCTTTCTACCTTCGCTGTCTTGGTTTGCTTTTTGTCATCTTGCTTGGCTATGGGCGGTAAAACATCTTTTATTTTATTCCAAACTTTTTGAGCTCCTCTTGATTCATGGAACCAAGCCCACTACAAATTTTCGAGGAAGAAACTTTTTCCGTTCCATTTTTATGGGGAGGGAATCTGCAATGTGAGAATACAATTATAGGAGAAAATACAATAATAGTAGAAACTTTTTCCGTTACATTTTTATGGGGAGCAACCCACTATCGTAGAACTGGGCAAGAAAAAAATAGGAGAAAATACAAAAAAGGAGGGCTAAAAAAAATAGAAGGGCTTGGAAAAAAAAAAAAAAATTAGTTAAAACTCTAAGATCTTGCTTTAGTAACCATATCAAGATTAGGGTTTGCCATAAAGAGAGACTCTAGACATACTATGGCCTCACTATTTTCATATATATAAATATAATAGAGAGAGAATACAATAATACCAAAATCACCCTTTTAAACTTTATTACAATAGTTCTTTTTCTAGTAGTGCTACGTCACATAATGTAGGAGAAATTGGGGCACATGAACATCTTATCTTGGGAACCATAGTATTACGTGAACATCTTATCTTGACAACATTACTATGTCACTTGTTACCTGAGTTTTGCTTGCACTTTCCCTCAAAATTGTCCATCAGTTTTACACGAGATTTGATGTGTAGGGACTAGGGAGGCTTACATGGTCGGTAATGCATGAGTTGACAATAAACAATTTATTTGAAATCACTATCCTGCTTTTGTCAGGAATAAGTTCGATTATTTAGTATTTCACATTTTACATCAGAAACCCCTGCATTAGTAGTATGATATAGACAATGTAGCAATTTCTCACTCACAGCCTTCATGCGTTTTTGAAGTAATGAAATGTGAATGAGAACTTGATGGTTTTTTCCTATGGCAGATTGTGGAAAAGCTCTATGGCCCTAATCACATTGCCATTGCAAATGAACTAGTGAAGCTCTCATCTATTCAGCTATCCATGGGAGATTGTGCTGCTGCTAAGAACATAAATCGAGTCCGTGAAATTTTTTCTTGTTACTATGGATCTCAAGCAGAAATGCTGTTCCCATATCTGCAATCCCTTTGCAGAGAAACTCACAAATTTGTTTAATAAAGGTCTGATCCTTTCAGTATTATTTAAGAGAAAAATTCCAGATGACAGTATCATGTGTATAATACACTTCAAACAGTATTAACTATTTATGGAGTCTACTGCATTAAATAGTATTAGATCGTTTATATCATTCATTTGATCTATTGTGATTTTTATCCATTCCAGTTATTGGTTATTGTTATATTTTTCAAAACCTATATAATGTGTACATAATGTGTGAGGTAGGCTACAAGACATTAACGCTAGCCTCCTCTTTTCTTTTCATGCAAACCCTACAACATGATATCAGAGCCTAGGGTTTAACCATCTCCCTGCTTCTTCTCCTCCCCACACCCCCCCCCTCCTTTTTTTTTCTCACATTTGTTTTTCCTTTTCTCTCTCACGTCTGGTACAATTTCATAGCTTGCATCCAACCATATTCAATTAATGCCTCTTTAGGATAGAAACACTAAGAGATGAGAAATAGAGCAAGAAAGTGATGGAAACATAGAACTAGTAGATACAAACTGACCCATAGAATGTTGGGTAGTACAAGAACGTTTACATTTCCATAAAGCAACAAGCAAGGAATCGGATGTAGGTGGGGACACTGAATGATGTACAAAGAAGGGTAAAAACTAACGTAATAATTAAGTGCTTTGGTAATTTTACTAATAGATAATAATAATAATAATAATAATAATAATAAAAAGAAAATCAAGAATATGTAGAACAGACAACTTAATATCAGGACTTAAATGTGTATTGTTATAGCATTTCCAACAGCATTTCAATTATTTTTTCTATAAGTGGGAATAAAATCACGTTTTTTTTTCTTAAAAATAACACTCCATTGCAGCTTCCCTTTATTTTTTCCTATATCATTAAATTTTTTTTTTTTTTTTACTTTTACTTTAATTAAAAGTAGGAAAGAGAAGATAAAGTATGAGAAAGATAATATAGCTTTTTATTTTTTACCTTTACTTTAATTAAAAGTAGGAGAGATAATATATTTTATGAATAAACAAATGAATGAGAATGCTACAGTGTTTCCCTATGCATTGGGAAACACTGTAGATTCCCATGAAACAGAAAAATATAGGGAAGCTGTTGTGGGTGGCTTTTTGTAACTTTCTTGAAATTTTTTCTAAAATTTAAGGAACAGGACTCCCTATAGAGAAACTGATATGAATGCTCTTAGAGTTGGTAACTTTGTGCCACTATCTTAGAGATCTTGGAGATTTCTTTAACCGGACTTCCTCAATATATAGGCATGGTCCTCCTTTCCAGGTTGCTCAAACCCTTTTGGTTGTTTTACGTAAATTTACCCCTCCAAGTCACCTCGAAGGAAAATCGTTTTTACATCCAACTGCTCCAAATTTAAACGAGCCATTAAAGGTAACACTACCCTGATTGGTGTGTTGACCACCAGCAAGAACACCTCATCATAGTCCATTCCCTTGCATTGTGAGCAACCCTGTGCTACTAACCAGGCATTAGAACATGCCCAATAGTTTCTTGCCCTCAAAAAGTTGTACCACCTCTCAAGTCTTGATCGTATGCAATGGCTCAATTTCCATCATAGCCAGAGGTCCCCCGGGGGGGGGGGGGGGGGGGGGGGGTGATGCGGGTGTCAAACCCTCTTAACCCCCAATTTTTATTTTCCCCCTGGTAGGAGTTCTCTTCCGCCCCTTATTGCCCACCCTCAACCAATCATTAGGAAGCAAACATTTTCTAGGAGGACCGGTCCTTAATGCAACCAGTTGATATTTTACAATCTATTTCTGTGCAATTGTGTTTCAGTTTCAAGCTTTCAGGTTAAAAGAACGAAGGAAGAAGACAATTCTAAAACCTTGCGTCTCTTAAAGTATTAATTAAATGATTAAATTTATTTATTCCTATTAGCTTAAGCTTTTGGGACAAGTGGTGGTTTAACATAGTATCAGAGCAAAGGTCTTGAATTCGAACATTGTCTCATTTATTTACCTCCCAGTTCAATTAAATATTTCACATGTTAGACATCACCTATTAAAAGAGAGTTTAAGCCTACACGTGAGGAAGAGTGTTAAAGTATTTGATTAAATGATTAAATTTACATCTTCCTATCACCTTAAGCTTTTGGGACAAGTGGTGGTTTAATGACAGAAATTTCCTACAAACCGTTTTGTAAAAAATTTCATACAACCCACATATAAAAGTGACATATCTTTTAAAATGTGAGAATCGCAAGTTTTTCTTATTAATTCTATTAAAAAAGCATGTGAGAAGCAAATGCTATTAAAACATGTGTTTCTTACATTTTAAATGACACGTATTACTTTTATATATGGGCTGTATGACATTTTCTACAAATCGGTTTGTATGAAATTTTTGTCCGTGGTTTAATAACATCTAACTGTTGCAACTCTTGCATCTAGAATATGGGAAAATCTTCCTATATTAACATTTTTTGTAAATATCTCTTTTATTGCTTGTTAGCATTGACTATCAGTCAATTTCGATTCCTTTCTTTATAAATATTGTCTCCTTCATTGATGACTATTCTAGAGTGACTTTCATCTCTCTTATGAAATCTAAGAATGAAGTTCCTTTTATTTTCCGTTATTTCATAAGGTGATGATAAACTCAATGTGGTATAAATATTAAAATTTTGAGATCTGACTGATACTAGGGGAGAATAGTTCTCCAAGAACTTTCAAGCTTATCCGCAGAAACAATGGATTGACTCTAAAACTACCTGCCCGTATACCCCCAAGAATGGAGTAGCCGAGCGAAAAAATCGACATCTTTAGAGATTACCCGTGCTCTTCTCACTAAGATGAAGGTAGCTAATATTGGTAAGAAGCTATCTTAACTACATGTTATTTGATTAATCATATGTCCATTCTAAGTGGTAAATCTCCTATCTCCCGACTCAGTCACATGCAATCAGGCTTTCAACCTGACCAACTCTCCCTTTTGTGCCACCTGAAAATGAAAGTTTGGCCTTTCTAAGAATAAGAGCATATTTGCTTTGAAGACCTTCTAGAAAGTCGCCTATGAAAATAGCATACCCAACCAATATGAGCTCCCGAAATATAGTCTAGACATCGAGTAATAGCTCTGATACTATTTATAATGACCCAGGAAAAAACGCTAGCCACATCTTTTTAGAGTGATAGCACATATGTAGCAAGCGTTTTTTCCTAAGTCACTAGTTATGGTATCAAAGCCACCTAATAACGTCCAGCCATGTGGTACTAAAGTACTGCATGATATGACCCTGACGAAGACATCAAGAGTTCAAAATGGAGAATTTGTAACGCCCATGTCCCCCATTGAGAAGATGATGAATAGCCCATATAGAGTTGGTGGTTTATAAAAGATAATTGTGAGTGATAAGTCTCATATTGCCTAACTACTAGTGAAACTGGGCTTTATAAGGGATTCTAAAGGAAGAAAAATACTCTACTTCCCAAATTTTTATCCCCAAAAGTGGTTCCTAAATGATGTGTCACAATCTCATGAGATAGTGATACATTTTTCAAAATAACAGATCTCATCCAAGATTGACACATCATTTGAAAATCAACTTTCCAAAAAAAAAAGAAAAGGGGGGGGGGAGGGGGTTTGTGGGATTTCCCTTCTAAAAAAACTTTAAATTGACTAGTCTTTTTGGGGTAATAAAGCAAATGTGGCTAGCGTTTTTTCTTAGGTCATTACAAAGATTGAGACGTTTCACATCGCCTAGGAATGAGAATGAGAATGTACTTATATGTATATTCTCACCCTTCTTGACCTAACACGTTTTGAAGTCGTGATAGACATGAACTTATCGGAACTCCACAGTTAAGCATACGTATGCAAGAGTACTACCAGGATAGGTGACTTTTTGAGAAGCCTAGTTCAGAAGAGCCAAAAGCGGACAATGTTATATCGTTGAAAATGAGTCGTTACAAATGGTATCAGAGCCACCTAGTAACACCATAACATGTGGTACTAAAGCGCTGCATAACATGGCTCTCACGAGGATGTCAAGAATTTAAAAGGAGTTTGTAACACCCATTTTCCACATTGGGAAAATGAGGAGTAGCTAGTAGCCCACATAAAGTTGATTTATAAAAAATAATTATGTGTGTTAAATCTTACACTGCTTAGTTACTAAGTGAAATTGAGTTTTATAAAAGATTGTAGGAAAACTCTAAATTGACTAGTTTTTTTTAGGATGATAGCGCAGATATGACTAGTACTTTTTCCTGAGTCATTATAATCACCCTTTGAGGCTACTCTCATTGGCTCCCAAACATCCGAATGAATGTAATTCATAATTCTTTTTATCTTGTGAGTAGCGGCCTTAGAATTGCACCCTACTCTGTTTACCCAAAACACAATACTTGCAGCAGAAGTCTAGGTTACACGATTTGACTCCTTTCAGCAAGTTTCTCTTATGCAACTCCCTCATGTCGTGTTCCCCCATATGCCCAAACCTCAAATGTCATGAGGGGGATATCATCCCCCTCATATTCAAACGACATAACTGCTGATTCACCTACAATCGAAATACCCAACAACTAGTAGATATTATTCCCCACAACTTTTTTACCCTTCATCACCACCATAGCACCCTTAGTCGCCTCCAACACTACACCTTAAGACTTATACCAATAGCCATTCGAGTCTAAGGTGTCTGAGTGAGACTAGGTTGTTCTTCCTCAAATTTGGTACATGCCTTGCGTCACCAAACGTTCTTATAACACCATCAAACATTTTAACCCTGATAGTGTGCCTATTTCGATAACTCTGCAGGATACATCGTTTCCCATCAAAACAGAGCCGCTATTCATCATTCTATAGGTGTCAAACAAATCCCTATGAGGGGACGTGATATGAGCATGCCAAATCCAAGATCCATGCATATCTGAAATGATCAGAACCCAATGAGACAGATGACAGGTCTCCATCAATCCATCTGAATCTTCTCCACTACATTCCTCAAGTTTGAGCCCTCTTCTACTTTTCCTCCTTTCCCTTCTTCCATTTACGACAGTCCCGTTTCATATGCTCTTTTTCCTGGAACTTGAAACACTTTTAACTCCTTCCTGAACTTAGATCTGGAGCCTGTCTTACCATATCTATCTTTTTCTTTCCTCCTTCCCAATCATGGCTTCTACACCAGAAATTTCCGTGTTTCCGCACCTCAAGAATCCCATACTTATGACTATTGTCCTCAAACCCGATATAGAGAATGAGCCACCACTCCAACATGGGGGCTCTTTTCTGTCCGGACATAGAGAAGCTTCACGTCCGAATCTTGGCAGGCAATCAAAATCAGCAAAAGGGTCTTTTAAATAGTTACATCAAATTTGCTTTTCAGAGTTTGATGGTGGAGGGATATAGGTCTCGATCTCTAAAGAAGCTTAATGTCACGACTTCAAAGCACTCATGGGCTCATTATGAATCTTTTTTTTACCCTGATGGGCCAAAAGGACTGAGTCAAGGGGAGGGTGGCCTTGGAACGATTTATTCCTGTAAAGCTGAAGTAGGTCCATCAAAGCTACAAACAGCAGAAAAGAGGAGTTTCATCAGGTTTAAGATTGCGAAAACAAGAGTCAAGAATAGTCATCCCTAAGCTCAGCGAAGGGTGCTGAAACTGCTGAGGGAAACTGCTGAGGGAGCCCGCTGAGGGAGCCCACTGAGGCAGCTCTCAATTCATTTCTTAGGGCCTACGATGTGAGATTCGGAATGAAAAAAAGAAAAAGAAAAGAAACAATGACGACAACAATGGCACAAGAATCAAAGGAAACAAGAAAAAAACAGTAACAATTCATCACCGGAAAGCACAGCAATCCAGTTCACTACAGTTAACAATTGTTAAAGGCTGAGAAGGCCACCGACAGTCATGATAATCATTGCCTAGAATTGCTGAGTTGACCCACACCTGGGCAGTTCACACTTTTAGGATCATCATCAGGATAAAAGCCCTGATGGAAAGAAATACCTTGGCTTTGCTATTACATATTCCAGGTGGAATCATTAACATTTTCATTTTTAAGGCAACATTGAAGTACAAGCAGAGCGCATTCTAATGAGGTTCTGGCCTTTTTACCTGGAAAATAATAACAATAATCACCATCATCATTATCCAAGCATTTTGCAGTTGATTTGAGAGACACTAGTCTTGCGGATGAAAGGACCTTGAAATTAAATTGTTACCTTCCAAAACCAATACTAAAAAGTAAATATCCACAAATATCCTATTTTTCCCCTGGGTGACGAGTTCAAACCTGACAGATAGGCCGATTCATTATCATTGCTCTTATCACCACCAACAATCTAATTAGACAGGAGGAATTTCCACACAATTTTCAGGGCGAGTGTTACCTGCCCAGAGGATTAAACATATGCCTCGGTAGGGGGTCAGAACAAGACCTTGAAGTGGCAACCTGGGGAGGTCCAAAGCTCTTAAGATCTACAACTCAAGCATACTGTTTCCATTAGTGCTGGAAAATGTACATCCTTATGGAGTAAACAATACATGCAGCAATATAGCAATCAAGCCATATACATGATCCAAATCTAAGCAAAGCTTAATTATTTAAATTGGATATTATAGTATATGTACTTATACCCAGTAAAAGATATGGTCAAATTCTTAAAAGACTAGATCAATTATGAATTGATTAATGTTTGACATCTGTAGCTTTACAAGGAGCAATCGAAGTCCAGCAGGATGCAAATCAAACACCGTGAAAATTCAAACTTACGAAACCCCCCTTCTCTCACCAACACAACCTGCAGAACCATAGGGATGGCTCCCTGATTGCTGCATGCAAAACAATATACAACTCCGAAGCAAGTGAAAGGTAATTTTGCTTTAAGCCAATATGGCCTATATATGGCATGTGAAAGAAGGCAAATAATAATGATTCATCTTATATAATCATTCTTAGCATTACCGATGCTTTGTCTCATTCAGTTTACTGCCCCTAAATGCTGAAAGGGAGAAGAACGACCTTGTAGCTGAAACATAAACATAACCAAGAGTATTGGGATAAATAACAATTAGAAAATGATGAATCATGAGCAGGAAATGGAAATGGAAAATTTCTGTATTACACCAAAGCATACAAGAGTTTGTGGAGGAAGTACATTACTATAGATCATAGATGAATACTAACCTTTAGTTGGGACCACAACTGAGTCGCCACTTTCTTGCAACTTGTGAGGAAGGTGGTCAGTAAATGTGCTCAAATTTGATTGAGCTGCATCCAGAATATACATGAAATACAGCATCACACTCAGAAATGTGTTAAACTGAGAAGAGCTAATTTACAACAATTCTAGTAAGAAAATACTACCCAAATTGGGAGTAGTTCAAGAAGATGAGGATGGAATGATTGGGGCCAGCAAGGATGAGTAAAAATATATTTAAAAGAAAAGGCTGAAGAAAACAGTAAAGGCAGGAGGAAATATACCAGGGAGTAGTCCGTGAGCATCAGAATTTCTTTCATAGCTTTCACATGATGAAGTCTTTTGCTGCGCAAAATTCTTTGCTTGAAGAGCAGCCTTTCTAAGAAAGTTGTCTGCATTTCTCTTAGTTAAAGATTTAGATTCCTCAGCATCATCCTCTCCTTCAGAAAAAACAGATGGGCTAGACCAACCAGTAGTATATGCATCCCCCTTGCTCTTCCGAGCAAACTTCAAGAGCCTCTTCAATCCTTTCGGTGCATCTTTTTGGCAGACCATGACAGGAGGATTTTCAGCAATCCCCCATTCCATAATATCAGGTTCACTACTTTCTTCTTGCAGCATCTGGGACAGAGAATGACGAACACGTAAATTTGACAATCCAACAGGTGGAACATTGGCTGGAGATGCAAGTTGAGATGTGCTGACATCACATGGAAGGGGCAGTTCCCGATGCTCTTCTATTTCCACCCAGGCAGTGGGGGAAATGATAGATTCTTCTTCAACTTGGAGTTCCAAAGAAGACTCTGCCTTATTGTTGAAGTCGTTAACAACATGAGCAGCAACTTGGTCAAAGTTCTGAGTCTCACCACATTGCCAGTGGCTATTTATCTGAGTTTCTGATTGTATAGCAGCATCATGAAGATCCAGTGACACCACATCTTCCTCCCGATGCTGACTGACCAGGTCAGAAGCATCAACACTTACCTCACTTTCTTGTGCTTTCATCAAATTTTTGCAGTTCATCGTAGATTCCTCTGCCTGGGGAGAATTCTTTTTCTTATTAACAGGACTGGCAGCAGAGGTACTCCGAGAACCCTTACGAAGAAAAGGTTTAGATTCCAGTGGGACTATGCTGCTTTTCTTGGTCACTTTGTTATAGAAACTAGGCTTTGTGGGAACTATACCAGAACAATCTCCAGAAGCTTTCACCACTTTTGTTTTGGTTGTTTTGCTCGAGTTTGTCACTCTTTCCTGCTTTTTCTCATTCACAACCTTCACTCTCCTGTCATGATCACTCCGTGTATCCTTTAAATTTCTCTGTTGCTGCTGGGACTTTTCCACTTTAGAGCTCGGTTGAGGAAGTGAAGGTGCTGGATGAGATTTCTGATGTGTTGATGTAGTACCAGCAGAGTATTTGCCACCAGGAGTTTTACCTGGTGACGTCCCTATGGTTCTGGGTGATGGTGTTGATGGCCACGATTTACGTGTAGCAGGCAACAAAGATGTTTTAGATGAAACCTTCTTTGTCACACATGGCTTTGAGATTTCCTTTTTGGCATTTACAGGTTGAGATGAACTTTTATGTGATTTTTGGGGATTGCGCACAGCATCTTTTCTACCAACATCATTCCCCTTTGCAAAGGCTATTTCTGCTTTTCTCTCATTAAGAATTTGTTGCATTGCTCTAAATTGTGCATCTTTCTCTGCTCGCTTTCTAGCATTCTCTCCTCGAAGTTTTTCATCCCGCTTCTCCTTATACTGGTCATAAAACCCACCTCTCTGCTCAGATGAAAACTTTTTATTTCTACTAGCTTGAGGCTTACTATGTCTAACAGGCTTACTTTCCATTATTTCCATCATCATCTGGTTCAAATCCACTTCCTTTTGTCGATTCCATTCATCCAAGGTTGTTGATTTTCTAATAAGTTCCTCTCCTTGGGTTTCTTTAGCATCAGCTTGAAAATCATTCGTGTCTGCCTGAATATATATTGGATCATATGCTTTTTCTTCCCCCTTATCGAATTCCACATCAACTTCACCCGTCTCAACAAGATTGTTGGAAGTCTCTGGAACAGGGTCTTCAGAAACAATTTCTAGCTGACCTTGACAGGAAGCTTCACCTGTACCTTCACTCCATCTTCTCAATACAGATTTATTTGCAAAGGTAGAGATATTTGTTAATGACCTCCGTTTCTGAATTTCTGCAGCCTGATCCCTCTGTTTGCTTTCAAAAAGGTTTATTGCATCTTGAACACTCATCCTCTGAATATTGATCTCAGGTTTCTTACTAGGCTGTTCAAATCCTTCATCTTCACCATTGTTTGAAGCTACATCTCTATGAGACAATGCCCTTTCTCTAGCAGGAACATAGTTGAGGCTCTTAATTGTTAAGGCCGCAGCCCTCCTTGATCCAGTTCTCCCTATTTGAATCCTCCGCATTGGAGATGCTGACCGTCTAGGTGATGCAGATCTTATAAGAGTTCGACTTCTTTCTGCAGATGTTTGATCCCCATCACTTGGGTCAGAAAACTCCTCGCTCTCTGTTGAGCTCACCCGCTCAACCTGGGCAACCTTAGCAGGTGAAACACCATATTTTACTGGTAAAACTGGATGTTCTGGTTTTGATATCCAAGTATTTGTATCTGTCTTGTTCACATTTTCATTCCTTGGATTGCATTTTGATGAGGCCTCATCATCATTTAGAGGATCAACACTCTGACTCTCTTGGTTCAGTTCCAAAAATTTGCACAAAGAATTCCTGCAATGGATAGTTACAAGATGTAATTTTATTTGTCATAAACCTTAACTTAAATTATCCCAATAATCTAATGGTATCACCAACAAAATATGGAGAACCACTTCGTTGTATCTAAAATACTTTTGAGGCAACTAGTAAATTAGAAGACCAAAGAACCCTTTCATTTTTGTAGGCAGCTTACTTTAAAGCTGAAGCTCCAAAATGTTGAGAAAATTGTACTAAATCACTGATTTCTTTAGAGGAGCAGGTGGAACCAACAGACTTGTCAAAAGCCGCAACTAAGTCCCTTCTTAATGCTGTGAACCTTAAGTCCATAGCTCGCAACAGTTCATTTCTGGCAGTATAATTTTTGATAGCTTAGTGGTGAAGCAAAAATAAATAAATAAGTAAATAAGAATCTGCCAAATGAAACATAACAAACAAAAAGCAAAGAAGTTTATAAAAAGCAAAATAACATACTTTGAAACATCTGTTGATGCAATCTCGCCATCAGGCTGTTCATATGGAACAAATTGAATTAGCCACCATCTCGAATGTAATACAATTAAAGATCGATAAATTAATAAAATGGCCTTCTAAATATCTAGACAGTGCAATGAAACTAGAAAACTGAATATGTACTGAAGGAAGTCGTAGGGAAAAACAATTACTTTGTTGCTTGGTGTCGCATCAATCAAGTTGCAGCTATCTGTCAAAAAGGGGGAAAGCCATAACTATAAACAATTATGAAATCTGGGAAGTCAAAGATTTCACTTAATATGGGAAAATATTAAACACACAAATACACCCCAAAATTCATTCCACTCAATTAGAGAAGACCTTGATTCGACTTCAAGGAAAAAAGTTAATTTTAATATCAGTAAAGAAAAATTCTTTACATTTGAGGGAAATCATGATACTGTAGGCTCATCTTCACAAGCAAAAGTAACTCCCTTCGCATTTTAAGCACCACAAACTTCATTGATTTAAGTTCTTACATTTGTATAAGATAACAACAATTGAAGTGGGAAAATGACTTATCAACTGGATCGTGATATTGTTTAGTGAACATAGATATAACGTGAAAATATTCCCCCAACCCCAAAAAAAATAAAAAATAAATATCTAGAAAGGTTGTGGCAAGGTTGTGGCCTTGGGGATGATTAAAGAACTTGATAAGCATGTGCAACTTGTAAGTTACATCGTGGGAATAATCTAGAAAGCCACCAAAAAAGCCCAATACTGCACCCTGCATGAGGAACTCTCAATTTATATAAAAGACTACGACATAGATTTTCCTCAACTTACATAACAACAAAAACCAGAAAGAAACCAAACTATGATCTCATGAAGCACATTCTCTGCATCCTCCTTCTTCTCAAAACACTTGAAAGATAAAACATATGCCCTCACAACTATAGGTTTTACAAAGAGTGGATGAAGAAAAGCATATAGCATGTTGAAATCCCTGAAGGTTCATCTTCCTGAGATGGTTCATCTATCTGAAGGTAACCTTCAGATATCCCAAGTCCCCACTAGAGTGGCCCCCTTTGTTGGGTCAGCAGCCACTGATGAGATATTAACAGTGGACAAGAGTTCATCATAACATAAACATTGAGAGTAACATAATTATGTGTTTGACATACTAGATTTTCTCGAATGATTAGCACTTTGGTAAAAGTTACCTGCTTCCGAACTTTCAAATTGATTGTCACGGTCCTGAGAAAAGAAAATATTTGTTGATAAATAACTACACACATTCAAATATCAATTTATACAAGGACAGAAAATAGACCTTGTCATATAAAGAGAGATGAAATTTTTTGGCTTCCTTCAATTGAAACATCTCATCTTCGATAGCATCAATGACATCCATTATATCTGGTGAACGAACCATATGTAGGAACCTGAGAAGAAAGAATAAGAGTTTTGTGTTAAGAGAAACAGATACCCACATTTAATCCATAACAACTGAATCAAAAGAGAGGAGTATTTTTTTTAATAACTAAATAAACTTTAATTAAAAAGCACAAAGAAGGGCACAATCCCAGTAAACAGACAATATACAAGAGAAAACATCCAAAAATAAAAACAAGAAACACTAAAATGATAAGAACCTGTTTAAAACTGATTTTGTGAACCATGCAGCACCACTGAGGTTTCCCGGTAGTTGGATTTTGAAGCTACCATCAGATCCTTTAGCATACAAGTCACTTACTTTGGGTATATGTGGCAACAGTTGTTCAAGAAGCCCAGTTGCTAGTTTTTCCACTTTTTTGTTGCTGTAAATAAATGCCTCGTAACTAACATCCCCGCCCCTGACCCTAAACATTTTATAGAAGTTTATTAGCAACAAAAGAAAATTGCAATTTTATTAAAAAAGTAATACTTATGTCTGAGAAGATGCCTATATAAGTATGTACAGATCACCATGATAGGGAGCATATTCAGGTTACAGCTATACAGTGTCACAGAGTTGTACTTTCAAAAATAGTGCTGAAAAACAAAAGAAACTAGAGCAGTCATCTAGAAAGAGAAACAAAAAAGACCAATGTTATTGACATTTCAATAAGAATAAGAGCAATAGGCTTGACTCAAATCCAAATGCTTATTCGATTAAATTTTCACCCAGAAGTCTCAGCATGAATCCGATCTCCAAGTTGAAATCAAAACAAGGGGCAAAATTTTCAAAGTCTATTGAAACTATGATGAAACCCAAGACTACTAGGTACACAGAAAAGCTTCAAAATTCCAATACAAGCAAAATCAGAAGGTAATTTTGAAAAAAATAGTAGTTTTACACTCAGGCCTGTGGATTACATTAAAGAGAAGAAGAAAAAAAACAAACAAACAAACAAACAAAAAAAAACAAAACAAAACAAAACAAAACAAACAAACAAAAAGGGAAATCCTCAAAATCGTATCCAATGAATATGGAATCAGTAGAAAAAAATTTGGGGAACCTTGATGCCAAAACAGCCTGCTAACATGGTATTCGAGGACAAAAGAAAATGACAACTGAGTCAATATCGGAATACAACTAGAAGTTAAAAAGGTATTGATACTTGATATTGTTTCATTTAAATCACAGCTGGTTATGGATCAAACAAGCCTCTCTAATATTATTAAGTTATCATGCTGCCAACATAAGACTGCAAGAACTAATCAGATACACTTTTAACTGGCTGGTTTTTAGCTTGATATTGTTTGGTCTGAAGAAGATAAATGAACTGTTTTTGTCAGCTCTGTCTCTACTAAAAACTTCAGATAATCCACAAAAGAACCTTAACCTGTGTTGATTAGGCAAAATCCGAATTTCAGCATAATCTAAAGGTGCATCAGCATCTATTCGACCTTCCATTTGACCAGCTTCCTGTAGAAGCAGCGGAACCGGCATAAGAAGAAAAAAAATTATTAATCAAAATATGAGTTTGTGGTATATGTGACTCCAAATGTGTACATAACTTTAAATAACAATAAAATATTTAAAGAAATAAAAAATAAAATAAAGTGCCCCAGGAAGTCCAGGCATCTGATAACTTGCATGCAACATGATTTGTAGTTCTAGAGAACTCAGTGTATAAGTACATTGACTATTTGTTAAGTCAGCCTGACAACACAAACATATGCACACAAAATGGAGGGGAGAGAGAGATAGAGAGAGAGAGATCAATTAACCAAAGATCAAGATGAATTATGAGATGGAAGATATCCAAGTTAACAATTGACTAAAGAAAATATTTTACAGAAGGTCAGCATATTGAACCCACACCCATTGATAAAAAAAAAAAAAAAGAATTGCAATTAAGGAGATTAAAAAATTAAATTCCATTAATCAGAATGTTCGTTCCCATGGAAACAAAAACAGGAAGTTCAATTGTGGTGTTAGATGATAAAACATTTCTTTTGATAAATGGTGTTAGATGATAAAACATGCCGGAGTTAGTGCAATAAACTAAAGAATGTAAAGCTAAATAAGTACAGAACTTGCATAACATGTAGGGAACAAGACTAGTATGTCCAACATGCACATTGTTAGGACAGTTTACAGTACGGTGTAAACGGCACATTCTTCGATGTTCTTCACGCTCCCACGATCACTATAAAACAACTAAAACTAAGAGATCCTTCCGGGAGTCTCGTTCCGATGCCTAAGTCAATTTTAGAGAGAAAAGTATGTTATATGCATAAAATATTCAGTTTGTCTCTTATACCTAAGGTATTGGCCTATTTATAGGCAAATAGGTAGAATCAAACCTGAATTAGATTTATTACTCCCAGTTAAACTAGAAGCGCCTAGAGTTTGACTTAATATGGAAGTTCTATTCCCATTCAACTGGGAGTTGGATTGTTGACCAAATTCTTCGAGGAGTCTTTATTGGAGCCAGATTGGGACTACTACCCCAATTTTACTTGGAGTAGGATGGTCAAAATTACCATCCCATTAAAAAAGTGGGCATCTAGTTGAACGAAGCTCATTCCTACGTAAGCCAAAGCATAATATATGTATCCTTGAGAAGCCTCAGATGTGTTCCAATCATCTAAGCCTCGTATGGATTTCACATTTATGTTAAATCAGAACACTTTTTCAAATCAAAAAACAAAAAACCCTACGAAACACATTAACAATCAGAGCCTAAACACAAAATACTTCTAAAAACAGTTTGCACATTTTCGTCGAATCCAAACAGTTTTTCAAACAAAGACAAAAAAGTAATCCCAAAACGCATTAATAAACAGGCCCTAAAATTGTCCAGCATTTCCGCTAACTACTTAGCTAGTTATTTGTACCTCCTCCATCTCTAAGATACTTTGTGCCATAACCAAGGGAAGATCTAGGAAACTTCAGGTGGTAGATTTCATCGAAGAAATTTATAAACCTTTAGAAAAAATAAATAAATAAGTATAAGTGCATTGCAGTAGATCTAGTATCCGCAATGAGAATCCATAACCACAGTAAAAAGATCAGAGTAAACAATAATAAAAACCACCAAGTCTATGGAGCCCATGAGAAACCGTTTGAGTTCAAATCGAAAAGAAGGTAAGTTCAACTTTTGCTTGAAGACACTATAAGCTTGTAACTTAAGAAATGCAACCTGGAACTAAATGCAGTATCAGAAAAACCAAAAGCAAGGCGGAATGCGAATGAATCTCCTAATCCAAAGAGTGAGTGAGTAGATTTCTTTACCTTTATACCTGAGATCTGAAATATCTCTCTCTTGCTAGGGAGAGATCTTCGAATAAGAACTCAAATTCATGTACAGACAGTTCAGTGTGTGAAGGAGGGGACACAAACTGAACTAAGTGCTAAGAAGGTTAAAGAAATAAAGGAGTGAAGCGCGTTGATTCTGTCGCAGATCCAGACACTCTTAATACGGGGTATAGACGGCGACGCATAGTAGCATTTCTTTGATGCGTTTATGGGCATTTCAATTATTTTCAATTTATGCTCTATTATTTAAAAAATAGTATTATAAAAAAAATTCACTTACAACTCCCGTTGTTTTTACAATTATAGGCAGAAATACACATATTGTTTTAATAATATTAATAAAATAAAAAATATGTATTTCTCACATGCTTAAAGTACACGTTTTCTTTTTATATATGGATTGTAGAAAATTTCCTACGAACCGGTTTATAAGAAACTTTTATCCTGCAATTATACATTTAAACTTTAAAAAGTATCAATTTAATGTAATCATCTTTCATTTTTTTCAATTTCACTCATCTCTTAGGATTTTTCTTTAAATCCTATCAAAATTCCTAAAATTCCATTTATATATATATATATATATATTCAAAGATTAAAGCAGGAGTGTTTTCATAAATTTCGTTAAATCATAATCAATGCTTAAATCTTTGTAATTTTGTTCTCTTTTTTCCTAAAAAATATGGATATTTTAGAAATTTTGACACCCCTCCATTAGGGATGAGTGAAATTGAAAGATAGATACATTAAATTGACACTTTTTAAAGTTTATGGGTATGATTGCAAAAATGATGAAAGATCAAGAGTGATAAGTGAAGTTTTCCAGAAAATATATTTTTATTTACAACTATCTCACAATATTAATATGTCAGTCCTAACCAACTTTTAGATCAGTCATTAATAAAAAAAATAATAATAAATAAGATGTAAAGATTGATTGGAATTGTCACGACAACATTATAGAATAATTGTATGATAATGTTTCACTAAGAGCGACACATGGGAGGAGGAAAAATGCCACATGTCACGATTTTAGACAATCCTCTTATTGATTATCTTATTATTAAACTTTAAAAAGTGTCAATTTAATGTATTCACATTTCATTTTTTTTCAATTCCACCCATCCGTTGAGATTTTTCATTAAATTCTATCAAAATTCATAAAATATCATTTTATATATATATATTCAAAGATTAAGACATTGGTATTTTTATAAATTTCGTTAAATCTTAACCAACACTTAAATCCTTGCAATTTTGTTCTATTTTTTTTTTCCTAAAAAAAATAGGGGCATTTTAGAAATTTTGGCACCCCTCCATTAGGATTTAACGGAAAATTATAAGAGATGAATGAAATTAAAAAAAAAAAATTGAAAGATGGATACATTAAATTGACACTTTTTAAAGTTAATGGGTATAATTGCAAAAGTGATGAAATATCAATGGTGATAAGTGAAGTTTTCCCAAAAAATATATTTGGAGTAATTACCTTTTCCCCCATGAACTACCGGCCAACGTCATTTTACCCCCACGAACTACCACTTCGACCAAAAGAGAGTATCAAATTACCATTTTTACACACTTTGGCCCCTTCCGTCAGGAATTTCGTTAACTTGGATGGAATATGCCATTTTTTATCGTTAATTTTGATTTAAAGACCAAAATACCCTCTACAGTAATTAATAAAAAATATTAAAATTAATATATTAAAAAAAAAAACAAAACAAAAACCTGAAGGAAAAGGGGTGGCTGCCGCCACCCCGGCCTAAGGGGTGGCCGCACGGCCTCCCCAGAACCTGGGTGGCCGGAGCCACCTTTAGGGGTGGCTCGCGGGCCACCCACGGCCTCTGGGGTGGCCGCGCGGCCACCCTAGGTTCTGGGGAGGCCGTGCGGCCACCCCTTAGGCCGGGGTGGGCCGCGAGCCACCCCAGAGGTGGCCGGAGCCACCTCTGGGGGTGGCTCGCAGGCCACCTGGCCACCTCAAGGGTGGCGGCAGCCACCCATTTTCCTTCAGGTTTTTTTTTTTTTTTTTTTTTTTTTTTTTTTTTTTTTTTTAAAGATGAGGGTATTTAGGTCATTTTTGAAATTGAGTTAGGGCATTTAAGTCTTTGCATGAATTAGACTGACAGAAGGGGGCAAAGTGTGTAAAAATGGTAGTTTGATGCTCTCTTTTGATCGAAGTGGTAGTTCGTGGGGGCAAAATGACACGGGCCGGTAGTTCATGGGGGGAAAAGGTAATTACCCCAATATATTTTTATCTACAACTATCTCACAATATTAATGTGTCAGTCCTAACCAACATTTAGATCAATCATTAATAAAAAAAAATAACAATAAGATCTAAAGATTGATTATAACTATTATGACAGCATTATAGAATAATTGTATGATAACGTTTCACTAAGAGCGACACATGGGAGGAGGAAAAATGCCACATGTCACGATTTTAGACAATCCTTTTATTGATTTCCCTATTTTAAATAGGACAGAAAATTCCTACTAACCGGTTTGTAGGAAATTTCATACAACTCATATATGAGATTGACATGTGTCCTTTAAACATGTGAGAAGCACATGTTGTTTTAATAGCATTAATAAAAAAACTATGTATTTTTCATATGTTTAAAGGACACATGTCAATCTTATATGTGGGTTGTATGAAATTTCTCACAAATCTGTTTGTAGGAAATTTTTGTTCTTTTATATATGGAAAATGTTAAATTTACAACACCAACACAACAACCACACAACAATCCCTCACATGAGGCTGGGCCCCACACACTGGGGCCCACCCTCATGTGAAGGGTTGTTGTGATGGTATTGTACAATAATCAAATCTCTTTATATATATATGATTTCAAAATTAGCGTTAGGGGAAATATCATTTTTTAGAGATAAAGTCATATTTAGTACCTGAGTTTTCATTTGTTTCAAAGATGGTATATAGGTTTTGAGAAAAAAAAAAAAAAAAAAAACCAACTTAGTACCTCTGTTAAGTTTTTCGTCCAAAATTTAACGACCTACCACGTGTCAACCTTTGATGGGTTTTGGTCATTAGGGGTGGCCGAACCCAAACCATCCCCAAGGCTTTTAGAAGGTTTGGCCATGGGGGTGGCCGAAATGGCCAAAACTCATCAAAAAAAAAAAAAAAATTATCTACCATGGGGTGGTCAAACCACCCCTTTGACCACCCCATGGGGGGTAGTTCGGCCACCCAGACCAGTCAGCCACCCCTCTTCTTCTTTTTTTCAATTTTTTTTGTTTAAATTGCTATCATTTAAAAAAAAAAAAAAAAAAAAAAAAAAACTTATTTTTTATATTGTGACACATGTCAAACCTAAGAGGTTGACACATGACAGGGTGTTAAATTTTGGATAAAAAACTTAACAGAGGTTTCAAGTTTGTTTTTTCTTAAAACTCAGGTACCATCTATGAAACAAATAAAAATTCAGGTACAAAAAAAAAAAAAAAAAAAAAACCGTGAAAACTCAGGTACCAAATAAGTCTTTAACCCCATTTTTTATTCATGTGTATTGGTCTAATACCAAACTGGTCGTTGTGGTTTCAAAAGTGCCCTAAATGTTCTTTAGATTTTCAAACGGTCCAAACCAACCCACACCGCTCAAAGGCCTAAAGATGTTGACGTGGCTTAGTGTCATAACCAATCGGATAATGACATGTGGCGTAATGCCACATCAAAAAGTCAAAATCATTTAAAAATGATAGATCTTTGTCACGTTAGCATCTTTAAGCATGTCAATTAAAAAATTGATCACCTCACACTCCCGGGGAGTGATTCCCTTACAATCCCTCCCACACAACTCTCACACAACCCAGACACATTGGGTGTGAGTCATGCATGTGAGTCTCTCGTGTAAGTCACACGCAATGTGTCTAGGGGTTGTGTAGAAATTGTAAGGGAAACATTATTCCACATTCCCTACCTTATTACGACTCTCTGAGAGAGTCCCTCTCTTCCTCTCCCACCTTGAACCTCTTACCTAGAGTTTCGCACCTCCTACCTTCACTACCTCAAAGCCCTTCACATACTCAGGATCCTCAACCCCACCTCCACCAACAAAGACAAGCCTCCCTTCTCAAACACCGTCAAGCATCAACGAATACCTTATTACGTACCCACTTTGCTCGTCTCGCCTTCCTCTACCCCCCAGCTCTTCTCCTCCACCCTCAAGCCCATCGACATTGCTCCAGTCTTTGACTTCCAGGTGGTGGACCTTTCTGCTTCCCCAAAAAAATAATGTAACCTAATCCTTTGCTGACCCCTCATTCTCCTCTTTAGCATCAAGTTCTTTCTCCAGCAAACTCTCAATTACATGAGATAGTTGGGACTTGGGGATGGCTAATCTAAGCTCATCGAATAACCTGAACGCCCATGTAAAAGTTCAATGGGCCTCACTCACTCTCAAAAGACGCCTTGAGAGAGAATAAGACACTAGACTTATAAAGTGTCCAGGTGAAAGAAATCTTAGCGATGCGGGACACTTTAACATGCCCTCTCACGTGTGGCAACTAATGGCTAAACACCTGGACAACAACAGGATGAAAAAGCCTATCATCGCAAGAAACTTGTGGTTCTGATACCATGTAAAAGTTCAATGGGCCTTATTCACTCTCAAAATACGCCTTGAGAGAGGAGAGGACACTGAGGTTTATAAAGTGTCTAGATGAAGAAAATCTTAGCGATGTATGACACTTTAACAGCCCATCTTATGAACATGCATGCAAAGAGGTTGCTAGCAAAGATTGGGTTCCTATAGAGCATGGGGTTCTCGCACGAGGAGACAATAAGGGTTTGTGTAAGATTGTCAATAATTTTTGGGTACAACTTTGATAATAACTTGTAGCCCAAGTACACATAATTGGTAGTGGAGGTGGAGAGAAATGTGGAGGAACTGAAGAGGTTTCCTCAATGAGAAATACTACACATTCTAAAATTTTTCTCAAGAATTTGATTCTTAAATGATGTATTACAATCTCATGTGATTTATCATTTTAAAAAATATGTCACAATCTCATGGAATTATGACACATTATTTGAGACCAAAATTTTGGAAAAAAATCTTGAAAAGTCTAGCATTTCTCTTCCTCGATACTTTGGGTTTAGCCTGAAGAAGCGGATAGCGCTAAGGCAATGACATCTATAAAAAATGTAATTGTATCATTTTTTTTCTCTTATTTAATTGTCTATGACACGGAGCCACGTCAACATCCAATGGTTTTCGCCAAATCATTGGACGTTAGGACCAAATTGGATAATTTAAAAACCCTAGAAACCTTCAGGGTACTTTTTAAACCACAACAACCAATATGATACAAGGGCAACTCACATGGACCAAGTTGATACAAATGTTTTTCCTTGAGTGTTTATGATGATTCGATACAATAGACTTATAATATATTTCATATTTTTGAAACATTTTTATACATATTTTTGTCATAATTCAAAAAGGCTAGGTCAAGTGGTTAAGGTGATGTGTAACGCCTAATAAATAAACCTTGTAAAACAAATAGGAGAACAGGCTTTAATGAGAGAAATGATTTATCATTTAGTGCATATTCTAAACATGTCATACAAATTTGAAGTCGTTCGAGTTACATTTTGGGGTTGTTTGTGAAGCGCACGGTGTGAATTTTCAACATGAAACTTTGAAGAAGTGCTGGGTCAAATGAAAAGCCAAAAAGATCGTCTCCGAGTCATCTAACTAATTGTAAAATTTTAGAATAACCTGTTTTCACTAAGGGAACTAAAAGTTGGTTGAAACCCACTGTCATCATTACCACTTAGCAGTGCATAGAGATGCCACGTTATCCAGGTGGGACGGCGACTAGTAAGGGCTGTTTGGTCCATTAAATTCCTATTTTTCTAAGTAGATGATATTCCATTTAGGTATGACAACTTATACTTCAAGTTGATAGAAATTAGAATCATTGCATAAAGAGATATCATAAGATTTTGGATAACATGTAATGATTGAATTTGTGGATTTAAAGAACCTATGTGGCCAATTGGGCCTAAGATCAAGCTAAAAGGCGTAGTCAATGGACAACAGGTGAATAGTCTGTACCGCCCCTTGTTGGTCCCGAGCAATGGAGCAAGTTAGCCGAAAAATGATTATTGATTCAAGGACGCTACTCATAATGACTTTCAATTCATACCTATCTTTGGTAGAATTAACGGCATATCAACTTATGACTATTAGACATTTAGACCCATTATCTGTAATAAGGCATTCAATTATTAGTTGAAGGCATTAGCTTCAGAAACTGTATGTTTCGTAACCTTGGCTCTCTGGTTTCTCTCCTCTGAGCTCTATCTTTCACTCCCCCATCGGACTGACTTTCTCTATTTCCTCACTAGACTGAACCATTTTCTTCCCTCTTTCACCTCTTCTCCATCTCCATCTTTCTCTTTCACCTCATACCACTTTTTCTCCTTTCTCTCTTTTCCTTTTTATTATGAACTCTTCACAAGCTTCGCTTCAGGCTCTCATTGTAGAGATTGAAGCCTTAAATTGTGATAGTCCTCGACTAGAAATTGTTGGAGAAACACCGAGACCACAGCATGGAGCTTATTCTCTCATTGGGAAGCTTTTATCCTTAAAGCCTGTAAACTCCCAAACTGTTCGTGATACTCTCCGTACAGCCTAGAACTTTGCTCTCCCTCATACTTTTGATGTGATTGGTCCTCACAAGTTTCTCATTGGAGTTCCTCTGCAAGAGCATATTGATCGTATCCTTGCTCAAGGATCGTGGAATATTCGTGGGTCTTTGCTTCTCTTGGAACCTTGGAAGCCAGATTTAGCCATTAATGAGATTAATCTACATCTTTGACAATTTTGGGTCCAGATCCATGGTCTTCCACGGCAAAATATGATCTCCCACAATGCTGTTATGATAGGTAAATGCATTGGGATTGTCAAGGAGATGGATGATTTTAACAGTACTGGTCTCAGTTGCAGGCCTTTCTTACGTTTGCGAGTACAAATTGATACTTCCTTGCCCCTGGCACCTGGTTATTATCTCCCTCGTGATCATAAGCCTCCTTTGTGAATCAGCTATTGTTATGAGCCTTTGGGGGACTATTGCACGTTGTGTGGTCTTATTGGGCACAAGAAGACTAATTGCCCAGCTCTTCCACAACCTTTGTCTGATAAATACAAATTTCCCCTACAAACGTTTTCTCTATATGGGCTGAGACAAACTCCTTCTCCTCCGAGAGAAGATTCAAATTCTGGTATCTCCTCAGTCGGAACTGCACAGTCACATTCTGAAGCTCAGTCTAGTTCTGTCCATAGTGATGAGTTAACTCCCCAACTCGTGCCACACCATCCCCAAACTCAGCTAGCATTACACGTGGCAGTTCCTCCATCGTTTCATGTCGTACAAGCTCCGTTCAACTACTATGTTACTCAAGTGCAAGAATCATCTCATGCTCCTAATGCGTCATCAACTCAGTATCCGTGTACAACTCCATCAGCTTCTGCACATTTTCCTCTGCTAGTTGACCACGTGGCATCTCCCCCTGCATTTCAAGTACAACAGCGTTGCTCCATTGCTCAAATGGGTGCTAATCCTTATGACCCAAGTACTCCATCCAGTATTTCTCCTGATAACACGTTGTAGGCGGCTCAGCAATCTTCCCAAATCAGGCAAATTACTCAAGTGGGTGCTAATCCTCATGTAACATCAAGTACAACATCTTCTGTCTCTTCTGTTGACATGTTGCAAATATCTTCACCTGTCCACCGGTTTTCACAACGAGACAAAGGTAAATCCCCTTTGATTTCTCCCCCTGCAGATACTTTTGGTGAATATTCTGTTGGGCTAGACCACTCCACATATGTGACAAACTTTTGTCCAATGACCATTAGTCCACCTCTCACACATCCAGCCCATTTCCAAGATTTTCTCTTTAATTGGGCTCAACCTAATCTCCTTGTTCCACCACATGCTGATTATTCTCACATTTTAACCCCTTCACATATTACCTCTAAATTACCTGGCCCAACCCAAAACCCAATTCCACTTCTCTCTTCAATTAGGCCTTCTTCCACCCAACTTCCTTGTCCACCATTTCAAATTCAGCATCCCTTAGTCAATATCCCGTCTGTACCCATTACTCTTCCCCCAGATAATCCATCCACTTTTATTTATCCAGCTCCTCCAGCCAATCTGTCTTCTCCTACCAATTTCAATCATTCTAACCTCTTGCCTCAAGCCCCTCCTGCTAAACAGAATCCATATCCCCATGTTTCTAGGAAAATAATCAAACATTATCTTAAGCTCTCCCGATTCCACCCATATGCTCCCCCCCCCCCCCCCCCCCCCCCCACCCTTCATCTGTATCTTCCCCACCTCACATACCATTCCATCATTCTCCTCTGAACTAGGCCCTTCTTCTCCTTTTCCCAAAAGGGGTTGGCATGACATTGATGATGTTCCTCTGGCGATGCTTAAGAAACATAAAGAGCAACAGGTTTTCACTGAGTTTTATTCTAATTTGGAAATGGCGGCTATCTCTTTGGCTTCACTTAAAGACTCTGTGGATCCCTTGGAAACTAATCAACCACTCACGGTTAGTCCTTCGGCAAGGTCTTTGGTAATTATTGACCAATCCCAGGACAGTATAGGGAGCCCCATCTCTTCCGCAGCAGGAACTTGTGAAGCCACCTGATGTATTTGTCAACTCTCCAATCCTTGAAACTACTGTTGTGGCTACAGGACCATCAGCCCCTGTTCCTATTCGTAGGTTCACTCGGGCTTCCTGAGGACGACAGCAATACAATATAGCTATTTCTACTTCAACCACAGCTTCATGCTTGGTTACTGAGATTGATGAAAAGAGGGTGGACCAATCTAGTCTACCTCCCCAACAATGAAAATATTATCCTATAACTGTAGAGGGTTAGCCCGTGCCACTACAATTCGTAGTCTAAGGGAAAAGGTCAGTAAGCACTCTCCTGAAGTTTTATTTCTCTCTGAGACTAAAATCCCTCCTGCTGATACTTGTATAATTTTAAATCGACTGGGGTTTTTTTTTTTATGTCACATGCTCCTCCTGTTGGTACTAAAAGAAGCCTTTTGTTAGCATGGCGTCATGGTGTTGAACTTGAGTGCTTTAAGACTAATGTTAATACAATAAGTGTTTGGTGCTACTCTGATCCTCCCAATCACCCATGGATGCTTTCTTGTATATATGGTTCTCCTTATGCATCCACAAAACCACAGTTCTGGAATACTATTATGGAACTTGGTCATAATTATAATGGGCCATGGTTATGCATTGGCGATTTTAATATGATTCTTAATCAATTTGAGAAAACAAGTGGTTTACCTTACGCGTCATCGTCTAGAGATTATTTCCATAGTTTTATGAATATATTTGGTATGGTTGATTTGGGGTTTTCTGGTAACCCTTTTACCTGGTCTAATCATAGGGAATGGAGGAGTTTAATTAAACAACGTTTGGATAGAGGCCTGGCTTCCACTCAATGGATCCATCTTTTCCCTACTTTCTCCATTCTTCATCTTCTAGCAATTAGTTCAAACCATAATCCACTACTTCTAGACACAATAACACCATATCATCAATTACCAAAACCATTTCGTTTTGAGGAATTTTGGACAAAACATACAGACTGTATGTCTACTATTCAGGTAGCATGGGATTCTTCTTTTCTAGGTACATCGGGTAATGTTTTGTCCAAGAAATTGAAATCCATAAAGGCTGCTTTAAAAATGTGGAATTCTCTATACTTTGAGAATATACAAAAAATAATAAAAAAAAATAATAATAATCTCTACTCTTTCTAGTTTGGTTGATTGTGCTCAGCAATCCACTCATTTATCTCATCCAATCCAAGAAGAGTTGGTTTTACAGAAAGCTTTAGATGATTTATATCTCCAAGAAGAAATCTTATGGAAATCCAAATCTCGGGAAACTTGGCTCACATGTAAAGATCTTAATACAAAATTCTTTCATCTTTCCACTTTGATCAAGCGTAGACGGAATGCAATTGATTTTCTCTAATTATCTTCTGGAAATTGGACTTCTAATTGAACTACAATTCGTACTACGATGAGTGATCATTTTACGTCTCTTTTTTCTACCTCTAGGCCAGTTATATCTGACAATCTTCTTGGTTTATTTGACTGTCAAATCACACCAGAAGAGAATATTTCTTTGTGTACAATTCCTTCTGAAAAGGAAATTTTTGATGCTCTTACTAGTATTGGTGCTACCAAAGCTCCTGTCCCAGATGGCTTCACCGCCCTGTTCTATCAAAAATATTGGAGCATTGTGAAATCTGTTGTTTTGAACTATATTTGGAATTTCTTTAATAAGAATCATCTTTTGAAGGAACACAACCATACTTTCATTGCTCTTATACCCAAACAATTGGGTCCTTTCACGGTCAATCATTTCATACCCATCAGTCTTTGCAATATCATCTATAAGATTATCTCCAAGATTTTGGCTAACAGGTTCCAACTGCTTCTACATCATTTTATATCCCCACTTCAATCTGCTTTTGTTCCCTCTAGGAATATTCAGGATAACTCTATTCTAGCACATGAGCTTCTTCATACCCTGAAATCAAAAAAGGGAATAGGAGGTTTGATGGCAGTAAAAATTGATATGGAAAAAGCTTTTGACCGAATGGAATGAGATTTCCTTTTAGCCATCATGCAGAAATTGGGTTTCCACCCTATTTGGATTAATTGGATTCGTATATGTATCTCCTTGTCTTCATTCTCCATTCTTATCAATGGTTCACCATTTGGGTATTTCACTCCTTCTCGAGGACTTCGTCAGGGCAATCCTTTATCTCCATTCCTCTTCATTCTAGGGACAGAGGTCTTATCACGACTTTTTCGACAACAAGAATCTCTTGGTCTTCTTAAAGGAATTCGAATTGCAAGAAACTGTTATGCCATTCTCATCTTTTATTTGCAGATGATCTCATTATATTTGCCAAAGCAACTTCTTCAGAGGCATGTATTATTAAGTCTTGTCTACAATTCTATTGCCGCTGCTCTGGGCAAAAAGTAAATGAAGCCAAGTCCTCCATTTTATTCAGCAAAAATACTGTTGTCTCTTGCATCAATAGCATCAAGGGAATCATCCCATATAAAGTTACATCTTCGACTGCCTATTATCTAGGTCTTCCTATTATCATTGGCAAATCTAAGAAAGAAGCATTTCAACCTGTTTTGGATAAGGTCTTCTCCAAAATAAATGGTTGGCATGCAAAAACTCTGTCCCAAGCAGGCATAACTATTCTCATAAAAGCAACAGCAGCAGCAATCCCCAAATATGTGATGAGTACTTTTCTTCTCCCATCCTCTATTTGTAAGGCACTTGATAGAACATTCAAGAATCCTAATGGCAAATCTCGGAATCTTTCCCTTAAATCTTGGAAATCAATTTGTATTCCCCGAAATCAAGGTGGTCTGGGTATTCATGGTATGGAAGCGACAAATTTGGCCCCATCACAAAATTGGGTTGGAAACTTCTCAATAATTCTGATAATCTTTGGGTTCAGCAACTCCAAAAAAAATATATCAGATATGGCAATTTATTATCAACTCCAGATCTTCCTTCATCATCTTGGCTATGGAAAGGTATTCAGAAATGCAAACCTTTTCTTATTTCTAGAGCTTGCTTAAGAGTCTCAACATCTTCGCATGTTCCTATTTGGACTACAGCTTGGATTCCAACAATTCCTTCTTTTGGACCTTCTCAGAAGTTTCCGAATAATAGGAATCTCCCATCTTTTTGTTTCAGATTTGATTTTGCACAGGACTACACGATGGGATATGTGGATTTTACAATCAGTTTTTGATCCTATCTCTATTAGGGCAATATCACAAATTCGTATCTCTATTGATTCTAAGCCAAGCTTCTTATGGACTCATTCTTGCTCTGGTTGTTTTACAACAAATTCAGCATATCTTGCCATCTTGGGTGCTAATTTATCCACATTAACATCCCCTCCGCCTCTTCCCTTGTGGAAAGCTATTTGGAAGCTGGATTTAAATGATCGCTTGAGGCTATTCTTATGGAAAATTGCCTAGAACATTCTACCTACCAAAGCTCGACTACAGTCTATCATTCCTTCAGTGGCATCCGATCTCTCTTGTCCTCTTTGTAAAACAGATGTAGATTCATTGCAACATTTATTCTTCAATTGTGTTTTTGCAAGAGTAGTTTGGCGCAATTCCTCCTAGCCAATTGATTTCACCTCTCTGCCTTTTTCTAATATGATAGACTGGATAAAAGTTTTAATATCACCAGGCACTTCCCTCTTCATTCCAAAACAGGATCATCACCGTTTCTAAATCTTTGCAGCGGTCTCTTGTGATCTCCTTTGGTTCTATCGCAATAAGGCTTTTCATGATGGTGTTTCTTTTGATGCTTTCCAGCTTTCCAGAAATGTTAACAAGATCTATCAACATCATTCCATGGCCTGGACTCAGTTATCGACTCCTTTGATAGAAAAATGGATTCATCCACCTGATGACTGGTTCAAGGTCAACTTTGACACAGCTATTTGCGAAGACTTCTCAGCCCAAGCTGTTGTTTGTCGGAATCATAAAGGCCAAATTATTGACATGGTTTCTCAGATTAATTTTCACTGCTCTCCGAATCTAGGTGAAGCATTGGCTGCCCATTTGGCTATCTTGTTAGCATCCTCCTTACATCTCAAGAAATTTATCTTTGAGGGTGACTCACAAACTGTTATTTTAGCTTTACAACAGCCAACTCTTTCACAGGATTGCCGCATCATACTATATATGAACCTATTGGCTCTATCCCTGCTGGTTCTTCATGGTTAGCCCGGAAGGTCAACAGAAGTGCAAACTTCTGTGCTCATTATGCAGCACATTGGGCCGCAGCCAAGTTTATTCCTGGCAGCATTCCCACCTATCCATCTCCTACTTTCTCCATTCCAATTGTTACCAGGAATGATCCACCTTAGGCTTGTTACTCTTCTCATAAGTCATAGCTTTAGCTTTAGTTTTTACTTATGTTTAAACTCTAGCTAGCTATGTTTCTTTAAAGTTTATGCGTGTATTTGTTTCAACTCTAGCTCTTGCTATAGCTTTGTTTGTTTTCAACTTATCTTAAAAAAAAATAATAAAAAAAAATTTATATGTATAAGGCTTACCCTTAGGGATGTAAATAAACTAGTCCGTTCGACAACTCGCTTGATACCCGCTCGGTTTAGCCTGATCCGAACTCAAGCTCGATACTGTAGAAACTCGATCGTTACTATAGAAACTCCCTCGATTAGTAAGTGATATATACCCGACTCGCTCGACAAAACTCAATAGGGGCTCGCGAGTTCAGCTCATTTAAAGCTCTACCGGATCGCTCACTCGGCTCGTTAGTCCGGCTCATTAGCTCGTTCATATTTTACATATATATTAGTAAATAATAAATATAGTATAACATATATAGTATTACATATTAATTATAATACATTGATAACAATATTTAGTATGTTAAATTAACATATTAAGTTAGTAATAGTTAGTATATAACAATATTAAATAGTTAGAATATATTTATATATAAACACATATATCACATCAAATATGATTAACGATAGTTATATATTATACTTATATTATAGTTACTTAGTTATATAAAATATATTAGACTTACTATTTGTTCACATTATACATATACCATAGTTTATACTCTCTAGTTATATATAATAGCATATTGTTAATTTATTACTTATAAACTATAGTTATGTACTATATTTTATAATATGCCTTATATAATTACATATTATATATTTATATTATGAATAAATGTATAGAGGTTGTTCATAAACTTGAGCTTGAATTCTGCTTTGATCACTCATTGAAAAATTTAATAGTCTACCTCGAGCTTTAGTTGAGCCGAGCTTGTCAAGTAACCCTACTCGACTCGAATGTTATTTTCAACGAACTCGAGCTTGAGCTCGAGCTCACCCAAGTTTTAAGCGAGCTGAGCTTGAATATGCAATTTATAGCTCAGCTCAAATTCAGGCTTGACTCATAAACGAGTCAGTCTTGAAATCTTCAAAATCGACTCGACTCGACTCGATTACATCCCTACTTACCCTTGTAGTTGGCTTGCAAAAATTAATTAGTAGAAGATGATTTAATATAATCCAAAAAGGCAATCTTAAAAATCGTGCCACATTGATAACCTTTTTACGGAAGTGGATGGTCGACACGGTATCGTGACTTCGGGAGTAGCCGTTGTTCTCACTGAAAGTTCAATTTCTAGATCTTTTATAAGAAGGTTGGCTATAGATTTCTTGAAAAAATACTAGCCCCGTTCGGTTCATAATGGAAATTATTTTAATCTTTTTTTATTATTGATTCCCAACTATCAAACTGAAAAGCATAGAAAGAAAAAAGAAGGTCTTGTCTTTAAAGTGGACTAGGTCAGCCAAGCGTTACCTCTTCTTGGAAAGGAGGTGATCTAGCCGCACCTTTCAGTACGGCTACCTTGTTACGACTTCACTCCAATAATTAATCTTCCCTTCGGCATTCCCTCTTTAGTTCCTTAATTATGTGTTGGAATTTCATGGATATGAACCTTTCTTAAATACAGCAAGTAGATGGTTTGCAATCATTACAATGGGCACATTTGCCCTTTTAGTAAAAACTTTTGAGCGTTTTCTTGCTGCAATAGTTTGATTGCAACATCTCTTTTTTTGCTGTAGTAGTTTGATTGTTAGTTAAGGCGCTCTTCCTTCAATGGCTCCGCCCTGCGTCTTCAATTTTTTTTTTTTTTTTTTTTCTTGTTCTTCTTTCTTTCTTTCTATTTTTTTTTTTTTGTTTTTTCCAAAGGATATTTAGGGATCTCTCTTGCTCATAGATCTTGAAAGCGGATCAATATCCGTTTCACAATAGAACTATCTATATATCCATTGATAGAAAGATATGGATCTCTATCAGGTATAAGGTAAGAAGTGTTTGTTATTTTATTTTATTTTTGGATTTTTTTTTGGCTGGGTAAGAAGTGGTTGATTTTATTTGCGATTATATCTGCAACATGATCAGTCTTGTAATTTTTTTAATTTGCTTGATCCCGAAATCTGTGTGTGAAAAACAAGTATTGAGGAAGTTGAGGGAGTGGCACGCGAGTGTGAAAGTTGAACGGGCACCGCACAATGTGAAACAACCATTGAGAATGAAATTGCGAAATACAAGTTCACATTTTTTCATTCATAATTCATGCAATAAAGGCATAAAAATTCACGGAGACCAAGAGCAGCGGGCGCTTCCTTGGCTCGGAAACATATGCATATCTACATTATTTTCTCTTAAGTCTCGTTTGGTTTGCGGAATGAATTTTTAATAAGAAATAGAATAGTTATTACTGGGAATAAAAGATAGTGAAATAGAATAGCAATACCTACTCCTTAGTTCGATGACAACACATATATTTTAATTGAAATAAAATTAAAATTACTAAAAATCCCTACATTATTTTTCTTTTTAAAAAATAAAAATAAAAAATCAAATTATATGTAAAAAAAAAAAAAAAAACTTTGAAAACTGGGTGGCCGACCACCCCCGCCCACAACTCTTTGGTGGGTGGCTAGGCCACCCCTGATGCTCATAAGGGTGGCCTGGCCACCCCCAAATTCTCATGGGAGTGGAGCCTTCTTATGGCTAGCTGATCACCCATTGGGGTGATTGGCCAGCCACAAAGCTAACATAGGTTAGGTTTTTTATTTTTTTAAAATAAAATTAAAAATGAGAGGAAATAAAAAATAATTAGTTTTTTTTTTTAAAAAAATGTAATTTATTCCTAAAGGAATACTTGTTCCTCTCATTTTTTAGAATAATAATTATTCATTTTCATAAGGGAATAATTATTCCAATAAAAATAACTATTCCACATTATAGACCCCTACGGCCCTACCAAACAAAGAATTGACTATTTCATAAGAATAGTCATTACATTCCATAGGTCTATTCTGCAAACCAAATGAGACTTTTTTTTTTTAATTGAAAATTGTCCTTCCCTAAACATTTAGTAGAAGCCACCCACCTATTACAGTTAGTGTCAAGATGATTAGAAGAACACGAATTCATGATTGTGTAAAAGAATTTGACTTAGGGGCCGTAAAAAAAAATAAAAAAAAAAAAAAAAAAACTACAATATAGACAATATAGTTTTTTCAATGGTCAAGATTTAGTTTTAAGCATTTCATAAGAAAGAAAGAGAAAACGAAGTTAGATATTGACCATTGAAAAACTGAAAGATGTGGAATTACCATTACCCCATGGCACCTTAGGTCTAGTATGCTCATGCACATGCATTTTACATCAGCATTAAGTGAAAAAGTGTGAGCCTTACCCCTATACGCCTTGGATCTGCATTTCCAATTTCATGAAGCTGAACTAAGATTTCAATAACTTTACTGATCTACAAACGTATAGCTCAGACTAAGTACATTTTGATTTATTCACAAACACAATAGGCCAACTCTACAAGTAGATTGTCAACTTGAAAAAGGATCCAAGGGACTCAGAATTAGATAAACAAAGAAAAAATGAATTGGTATGACAGCGTAAAATTGTACAATACCAGTTCTCATGGTGCGGCAGACCAATCAATTCTACCATAGAAAAGAGCTAAAATAAATCTGAAGAAAACTAGGAACAAATTCAAACAACCCATCACTTTCAGTTAGACCATACATGAACTAGACCATGCCTATTGCCAGTATAGATTTCATTCCGCTCTTCATCATAAAAAAGTGCAGTAATATCTTCCAAGGCTTCTGCAACCGTGCTTGTAATTCTGGAGGCATGAGTCTGCTTCTTAACAGGACAACTGCCACTACAGCAATTACCGCTGCAACTGCATTCGTTTTCCATGGGGAAGCTGTTACTTGCTCTAATTTTAGCGAGGCATTTCCCAGTCAGAATATTGCTGATATTGATGGATCCTGCTGCATTAGAGATGCAAAAACTGTTAGTGCCATACATTTAAAAACCGTACAACTGAAGCTAAAAACAATAGATAGAACACTTTTTTCAAAACAGAATAAAAGAAACATATATTTGAAATACAGCCACAAGACAAACACAATGAAAGCAAATGACATCATTTGCCATCCACATTTTTCTTCTCACCATTCAGGTATTAGATGTCGACAACTTAATCACCAACAATATATATGTTGTGACATGGAGAACTAACATGACATATACCCATACACCAATCACCAGCCTAATTTATCAGATTTTAAGGATAACGACCCATCCCATTATAGTGACTATTGTAGACTGACACACAGTCACACACATAAAATTTGCTCATGTAATACACGGATTACACATCAGGCTAACATGCCAAAACTGAAAGGATACCAACTCTCCAGCTTAATTAATAGGGTACACTTTTGGATCTCCTGTTGTATCCTTGCAATACAAATAGCATGTCGAAGAGAAAAAATTTACCATTTCCTTCAGACAACGGATCATCAGAATCAGCTTTGCAGTAAGAGATAATAAGATCCTGATCGCTTGTTATATATATGTTGTTAGTGTTGCAGTCAGGATGCCACAAAAGGTGATCCTCAAATGAAGTTACAAGCTCCCCACGGAAGTTCCAGACAGCCACCGTTCGGTTTCTAAACGTCAGGAATAGCTGGTTCTCATACAGAAATATAAATGCTGATGGCGTCATAAACTCTGTTCTGCTAACTTCTGTCAGCTCAAAATTGCGGACCTACATAAAATAGCAGCCAGATATCTGAATACGAATGAACAACGGCTTTTAAAAGAAATAAATAAAGATCCTTACATCAAGAATCTGTAGGTTCTCATTTTCTTGCTTGACTAGTAGCTTTTCATTAAACTGTTCAATGAAATCCACCTTCTTATTCCGGTGAAGGAGATGATTGAAAGACTTGAGAACAGTTCCATCCTCTATTGAAAGAATCTTAAGGGGCACATGACTACTTCCTTTGGTAAAAATCAACAGCATGATTCCTGGACTGTTCAAGAAAAATAATCACAGAGGAGCAACATAAGTGAATATGAAAATAGAAAAGGACCAATTGCAAGTAGTGATATTGGTAGTATCATAAAAACCTAGAAGGTGACGCAACATGCTAATTCTCAAAAATTTCATGCTGAAATACATGAACTACCATTATTATGCATGTGTAAAGCATGAATAGATACATTACCTGATCTTAATCTCTTGGACATGTTTATCCGATATGGAGTACAACATTGTATAGTTTTTCAGGTCAAACACTTTGTAAATACTACACGAGTGAAAAGAAAAAAAAGGCATATCAAACTCAGTAAGCCAAGTGTTCAATAGATAATCAGATCTTAGCAGAAGATAATACTCATATAATAGAATATTTACCTATCCTGTGCAGAATAAGTGAGTACCTTCCCATTAACATCGTCAAACTCTACAAAACCAGGCCATTTCAGTGACTCGGACTCAAAAAGAGCAAAACCTGCATCTGGCTTACCTCTCCTTATGTATCTGGAATATATGAATAGTCAACAATTTCAACAAGAAGTACTAACAAACAAAAGAAAATTACGACAATCAACCGTAGGATTTGGGATCGTTTTTCTTTCTCTTTTTGGAATTATTATCTTCTTTTCTATTTTTGATGTGGGGGGTGGGGGTGTGGAGTTTATAAGATTCACATACTCAATCCTTGTGCTTCTGCATTTCAAAGAACTGAAATTGTCTGAAGCATATACAGAAACTGTGATAAGGGAGTCATTGTTTTTATTATAAAACAAGCTTCGTATAACTTCATCAGGACTGACATTCAGAAAGCATATCCTCTGGTTAGTCTCTGCATCCAACAAGTGAAACACATATAATTCCCTCTTAGTCATTCTAGTTTTAGGGGCAAACAGAATCTCATAGCAGACAAACAATAGTTTACAAATAAGGAAATACAACCATACCTCGGCTAAATGCTGCACAAACACCAGATTGTGCAAGAGCAAACACAATGTCACGTGCTGCTACAATCTCTATTATCTTTGACCTCTTTCTCAGGAAAGACAGTACCATGGAACAATGACCTTTTGGATCATGGGTATCATATTCCTCCTATCCATGAATAGATTAAACCAAGACAAACAGGCAGAAATTTAGAAGAGCAGATGTGTATATGTTACACTACACAAGTTCATACTAATTTTACATAAAGGAAAGGAGGATTCATCATTTCTTTTCCTCAACTGATGCAAAATGGAGCAAACATAAATTAACAATCACGGGATTATGGGTTCCAATGCACGAAATTATGGGCGAGTTCCTATTTAACCTAAATATGATCCTTTCAGGATTGCCACAATGATTTATGTCCAAAATGACAAAACACATTTTCGTAGGGCATCTGGCGTTTTACTCCTATAAATAATATTGTGTACATAGATAAATCTTCCACCAGCAATAGCCCATGATAAGCTCATACCGGTAAGATCTCTATTTCTAAAGCTGAGGAAGCTTTTTTGAAACAAAAGGCTAGGAACCAATGGCTTCAACTGGGTGACTAAAATAGTGCTTTTTTCCTTCGGTTACTAAAAGGCAGACGTGCTAGGAATACCATCACACATCTTTGTGATGAGCATGGTAACCGAGTAGAGGAGGTTAATCAGATTAAGGGAGTTGCTGAAGAATTTTATAAGAAGCTATTGGGCACTTCTCAAATGGGGTTTTCTGATGAATTTGTTGATCGGATTACCCATCTTATTTCTCCTGTTGTCTCAGCTGAGAGTGCTGCTTTGCTGGAAAAGCTTGTTACTGCTAAGGAGATCAAGAAGACTATGTTTAGCATGCCCTTGAATAAGGCTCCTGGTCCCGATGGTTTTACCACTGAGTTCTTTAAGTCCTCTTGGTCTGTTGTGGGGGAGAATGTAGTGGCTGCTATACGAAGTTTTTTTGAGTCTGGTTTGCTACTTAAGGAATTGAATGCTACCACACTGACTTTGGTGCCAAAGAAGCCGAATGCTTCTTTCATGGGAGATTTTCATCCAATTGCTTGTTGTAATGTCATTTATAAGTGCATCACAAAGATCATTTCCAACAGAATGATTCCTATACTGGACTCTTTGGTTAGTTGGAACCAATCTGCTTTTATTCCTGGTAGGAATATTTTTGAAAATGTTTTGCTTGCTCAGGAGTTGGTTAGGAATTATCATAGGAAGGGTGGGCAGCCTAGATGCACTATGAAAATTGATCTCATGAAAGCATATGATTCAGTAAATTGGGATTTCATTTTACACTGCTTGGCTTGTTTTGGTTTCCCTGTGAAATTTATAAACTGGATCAGAGAATGCATTACTTCTCCCCGATTTTCTATTGCTATTAATGGGACTTTGGTGGGCTTCTTTAAGGGAGCTAAAGGATTGAGGCAAGGGGACCCTATCTCTCCATATCTTTTCATCATAGCCATGGAGGTGTTCTCTAAAATCATGGAAGATTATACTAAAGCTGGATCTGGATTCTCTTTTCATCCCAGATGTTCTAGATTGCAATTAACTCATTTGTGTTTTGCAGATGATTTGCTCCTATTCTGTGATGCTAGTATTCCTTCTATAAGCATTGTGAAGGCCGCTTTGTTGGAATTTGAAAGGATCTCTGGATTGAAAGCAAATCCTTCTAAGAGTTCTTTCTTTTGTTCTGGCATTTCTGCAAGGATGAAAGATTATTTGCTGGCTGAGTTACAAATGATGGAGGGTGTGCTTCCAGTTAGATATCTTGGTGTTCCATTAATTTCTTCTAGACTCTCTGCTGAGGATTGCAGAATGCTTCTAGAAAAGATTTTCAAGACGAATTGATTCTTGGACTTCAAAAAACGTCTTTTGCTGGTCGGCTTCAGCTTCTTACTTCAGTTATGTTTAGCCTTCAGGTTTACTGGACAGGCATGTTCATTCTTCCTTAGAGGGTTCTAAAAGACATGACTAAAAAGTTTAATAGATTCTTATGGAATGGAAAGGAGGGCAATTCGGCAAAAGCCAAAGTAGCTTGGGGGGATGTTTGCTATCCTAAGAGGGAGGGAGGATTGGGGTTGAAATGTTTAGAAGAGTGGAACCGGGCGGCTATGCTAAGGCATATATGGAATTTGTTTGCTTGCTCGGGTTCCATTTGGGTTGCTTGGGTTTGGATTTTCTTGTTGAGAGGGAGGAGTCTTTGGAATCTAAGTATTCCTCAGAATTGCTCATGGAGTTGGAGGAAGCTTCTGAGTTTGAGAAGCACTGCTAGGGAGTTTATTAAGTTTGATGTGGGGGATGGAAAGCTTATTCACTTGTGGTTGGACAATTGGCATCCTTTTGGGCCACTTTATGAGAAATATGGGTTTAGAATTATCTATGACTCACAGAGTACTCTGGAGGCAAAGATGAATTTGTTATTCGGAATGGGAGATGGAGCTGGAAGCCGGCTAGATCAGACGAGTTGGTTGATATTCAAAGTAAACTTCCGGATGTGCCTTTAGGTAATGTGGATAAACCTATTTGGACCCTATCTCGGAAAGGAGTTTATGTGAGTGCTGATACTTGGGAATTTATGAGGAAAAGGAAGCCAGAAATCAATTGGTGGTCAGTTGTATGGTTTCCTCAAGCTATTCCTAAACAAGCCTTTATTTTATGGTTGGCGGTTCTTAATAGGCTTACAACAGGAGAAAGGCTTGTGACTTGGGGATATCAAGGAGACACGCAGTGCTTTTTCTGCAGAAATGGAGTGGAAAGCCGTGACCATCTTTTCTTCTCCTGCAGCTTTAGCTCTCGAATTTGGAAGACCTGCATGAATCGATGCTCTTATCAACATCCTCCTCTAGACTGGCAGAGTGTGCTTGAAGAAGCTTGCAGGAAATGGAAAACGAAGAAGTTGCAGGGTGTGCTGTGTAAGTTGATCTTGAGTTTTACTGTGTATCAAATATGGCGCACAAGAAATGAGATAAAAGCAAAAGGCCACCCCAAAACGGAAGAACAGTTATTAAGACTGATTTTCTGGGAGGTTCGGAATAGAATTTCAGGGAAAGGAAAATTCATAAAGAGCATGGAGAACGTGGCAATCTGTCAGATGTGGAAATTAGATGGGAGCTTACTAGTTTGACATTTGTATTCTTTTTGAGGCCAGTTGTTAACAGAGTTTTGTCCTCTGTTTGTTGCTCTTTTGTTTGGTCGGTTTAGACCTTTTTGTTTGTACTCTGTTTCTTTTGGTTAGTAAAGTTCACTTATTCATCAAAAAAAAAAGCTCATACCGGTAAGCATTGGATAATAAGGATGCCACCAGAATAAAGTTTATGGCTTCTAATCAAATGGGAATAATAAATATAAAAATCTTTCTGCGCGTGAATAACAAGAGTAAGAAACTGACTCCAGTCCTCATTACCTCTCGTTCTCTCTGTCAAGAGATCCAGAAAGAAAGAAGGGGCGGTAAGCTTTAGTTTATTTCAGGAACCGAAAGCAATGTATTTGATATCCCTTTATATTCATATAACATAGCGCAAAACCATATAGGTTAGAGACTTAGAGTTATAATGCAAATGCTAAACTAGCGCCAAAAAGGAGAAGCGTAAGAATGCTACTGAAGAGAAGATTAAGGAAGAGACCTGCAAACGGATGTTACGGAATCGTTCCTGAGCGTCGCTCATACTGAAAGCACGGTCACGCTTGGAACAGATTTCCCGTCTCTGAAGCTTCTTAACGCTGTTGACGAACCCATCCACGCCGCCGCCGCGTGCTCGCTTCTTCGCCACTACCCGCCTTCCGCTGCAAGGCCGGGGACTCGCCGATATCCTCCTTCCGCCTTCCATCTCTCTCTCTCTCTCGCAAAACGCTTCTCAACAAGCGTAGACCCCAAAATTTATAGCATAATCAGCTAATTAGACATCAAAACAACATACATCTCTTTACTCTGCCGCTCCTAAATTACGACAACAAATCCAATCTTTCAGCTCCCATCCCTCTCAGATAAAACCCTAACTCTCCTTCTATCCAAATGCCCAAATTATATATTCTTTTAGAACACAAAAGGAAAAGCCTAGAGCTAATTCCTTCCGAAGAGGCTCCGACCCACTGCTATCTTTTTTTCTTTTTTCTGAGTCACTGCTATGTGCTATCTATTTATCCCTTACAAACTCTCTCAGAGAGAGCACGAAATAAAGAAGAATAAAACTGGGTTGAAGAAGGCACGAAATAAAAGAGTTGAGATGTATCTCTGTCGGATTTCAGTGTGTGCGTGTCCGATCCCTTTTCAAATTCGGAATTCGGATATTCACGACAAATTTTGACTGCGTTCTAATGGGCTTTCACATTATGTTTGTGAAACTGGACTGAGGTTTTGGGCCGAGATTGAGCCTTCTCTAACTTTAAAGATGCTGTCCCGTAGTCCAGATAGAAAACCAATGCAAGAAGAGGTAAGACCCAAAACAATGATATCAATACGAGTAACCCTGCCCCTAGTTATCAATTAGAGACAAAAAAAAAAAAAAAAATAGTAAGTAATGCGAGATATTATAACTATTCCACAAATTTTATGTGACAGTCCAACTAATTTCTTGATTAATTCTTATTAAAAATAAAACAATTTAAGGGTTGTTTGAAACTAATACGTCGGCATTGTGAGATATTTTGAGATAAAGATATGGTTTATATTGGGAAAATTATCATTTCAAACGTCCAAATGTCCCCATGACCGAGTTCTGGGCCCAGTTGGTGCAATTGACCCGGATCAAAGACCCATGAAGACTCGATCGATCATCATGGTCTCGGATACTCCTCAGAGAATCTTAAGAATATCATTCAGTTGCCAGGACCGAGGATTGATACAGCTGATATGTCTCGAAACAACATTGTCCCGGGAACATGAGAAGAACGCATACGGAATATCCATATCCAATTCGTCCCAATAATGGATTTCTCGGGACTACTATGAGGTGATATGGATGAAATATGCTGAAGTACTTATCGCAATATTACAGTCGGGATTTTTGAGATAATATCTTATCTATAATCCCTAAAAATGCGCAGAAAGACTCTATCCCGGATATTTCAGGATAACCTCTTATCCCATAAGGTATGGGATAAGAGCCCTATTCAAACACAGTTGAAAGACTAGTCCTATCCGAACTGGACTCTCCTGAAGATAAGTCTAATCCCACTCGATCTGGGGATTAGACTCCTAATTGAACTAGAATCAAAGCACTCTAAATGCATCAGAACTACATGCCTATAAATAGACCATTACACCAGGTATCAAAACTCTCTTGTTGGTTTATTTTAATTGGCTACATTCTGGTTGACAAAAACGCTTCAATATCAGAGACTTCCATAACAGAGACACCGTATTTCCAAAGAACTTTCAGAAGAATATTGCAGAATATTAATTTCAAAATGGAAAGGACTAATCACATCATGAATCTGCACTGAATATCCCTAAGAAGACAATTTTTTGGTGAATGAAATATTTATGGAGACTTTACAGCTTAAAAAGTCAGTTTTCCCTACAGCTCGTCCGGACACCCAGATGCCAGAGTCTGAACTCCTAGCTCAGAAACTCAAAGTCCTATGAAGGTTTGAACGACTTAGCGGACGCAAGCCACATAGAGCATCCGTCTGCAAGAAGTTCGGACGGCTTAGCAGACACAAGCCACAGAGAGCACCCGTTTGCAAGGAGGTTCGAACGTTGATGCGATGACTGCGGATAGAGGAAGTATTTTATGCAACCGTCCCAATGCTAGGGTTGCAAGTCCAAACATGCTTCAGTGTTTTCATGAAGTTTTAGTAGCAGGTCCGGATGCCAAAAGCCAGGTCCGGACGCCGCCTATGAAAATTCGAGTTTGAGTAGAATTATGATTTCTGAAGCCTATTTAAAGAGGTTTATAGGCTGTGTTATTGTAAGAAATTCGGTATTGAATTATTTGTGTGCTAAAAGAATGTGTTTATGCAGATATTGTTAGATGTGCTAACTCTCTTAGAGTTTTTATTTGCTTTGTATTGTTCAACTGTTTGAAGTTTTTAACTTAGAGAGGAGCTCTAAGTTAAAGGGATCCATTAAAGAACTCTTCATACAGAAGGTCTGGTTGAGAGACGTTCACGTATAAGTACGTGTTAGAATTCAAGGTACGACTACTGTAAAAGGGTCTGTGAGTACTACTATCTTGTAACTAGCTATTTCTTTTTAATAGTAGATTTCATGAGTTTGGCTGCTTCGGAGTACGTGGTTTTTCTCTTTGGTGCAAAAAGTTTTCACTTCATAACCAAAATATCTGTGTCTATTGCTTTTCCGCTTTATATTTTGGTTGCTTTGTTTATTTACGGTTGATTTATTAGGAGTCTTTATTTTTCATTTCTGATCTCTTTGATATTCAAGTGCTATCATATTCCCAAATATTTGTCTATTAAATTTGACTTAGGCATCCGAGTGAGACCTCGTCGACATACCCGACAGGCTTCTTATTATTTTGTAGGTGTTGGAGAGAGCGTATCAAAAAGCGACACGTCACCAAACCAAAAACTATACTAACAATTTATAACATTACTCAAACAATATTATTAATAGAATAATGCTAGAAACTATATTTTTATTCTACAAATATTCCACAAAACTCGTGGATGGATTCATAAATTTTGATTGAAAGGGGCCAAAGTATGAATGAAAAACATATTAAGATAGAGGGATCAAAGTATGAATTGTTAAAGTGTCCCACATTGTTAGGATTTTCTTCACTTGGGTACTTTATAAGTCATGGTGTCATCTCTCTCAATGCGTATTTTGAGAGTGTCACTGGGCTCATGGACTTTTCACATAGTATCAGAGCCACATGTTTCTTGCGATGATGAGCTTTTCTCTCCTGTTGTTGTCTACGTGTTTGGCTATTAGTTGTTACGCATGAGGGGGCGTGTTAAAAGTGTCTCACATCGTTAAGATTTCTTTCACTTTGACACTTTATAAGCCACAGTGTCCCTTTCTTCTCTCAATGTGTCTTTTCAAAGTGTCAATGGGCCCATGGACTTTTCACATGGCTAGTCCAGCGCCAAACTCACCATCGCCACTTGCTCCGGTTAATCTCGCTCCAGATTGTTGTTCCTCACTGTCACAGTCAATGCTTTCGCCGCAAGCGCCGCCGCAGTCGCCTTCATCTCACAGAAGACGTACATATATCGTGGTTCAAGGATCTTCCGTTTGTTTGGATATATAAGGAAAAGTCTAGTTTGTATGGTAAAAGGCGTGTGAAATGAGTGGTCAAACTTTGTGTACTCAAAAAAAAAAAAACAAAAACAAAAACAAAAACGAGAATAGAAAAGAACAAAAGAATTTTCGATCATTGAAGAGAAAAAAAATGAAAAATAAAATAAAATCAAAAGAGGCAAAGTTGCCCATATTATTTTGGCCCTTTGTTGGCTTATTATTTTGGTCATTGTTGGTCCAATTGTTGAGCCAGACCCATCTTTTGGCCTTTTGTGGTATTGTTTAAAAACCTAGGCCCATTTCAACCCATAGTTGATTCTTCTTTTGGCCCATATTATTTTGGCATTTTGTGGTATTGTTTAAATCGAAGCCAAACTCATGCCTATTTTAGCCCATAATTGGCTTCGATTTTGGTCCATAGTGGCCTATTGATTAAGGAGTATCTCCACCGTCGCCGACTTCCTCCAATCATCGTCGTCAATCGTTGTCATCTCCGAACGAAGAAGAAGAAGAAAAAGAATGTATTGCAAACTCAAGCTTCCAGAATGCTTGCACCTTGAGTTTGAGTGGGGGTGTTAAATAATATATTTCCTATCAATATGAGAAAATATATTATATTGATATTGTATGGTACTTTCCTTTGTAAGGTTGATTGTAATTAGGTTTGATGGTAATCAAATCAATCAGATTTGATTACCATCCTTACCTATCTCAATTATCCGATAAATATGAGTATTCTATATTGTAAATTAATCAAGCAATAAGAGCAACAATGTAGTCCTTTGGGCTTTACCCTGTGGACTTTACCCTGTAGACGTAGGTCATAGACCGAACCACGTAAAATTTATTTGTCTCTATTTTATATTATTCGGCTTTATTTTATTTTAGTATTATCTTTTCTTTCATGGTATCAGAGTTATAGGTTTATTCCGATAATGGGCCTTTCCTTTTCGTTGTTGTCCACATGTTTGGTCATTAGTCGCCACACGTGAGGGGGTGTGTTATAGTGTCCCACATCGCTAAAATTTTATTCACCTGGGCACTTTATAAGTCAGGTGTCCCCCCTCTCTCAAGGTGTCTTTTAAGAGTATCAATGGGCCCATAGACTTTTCACATGAATAAGTAATATATTAAGATTGAAGATTAAATTAATATATAAAAATAAAATTATATATCAATTCAATTTTAACAATAAATAAATAAATAAACGAAATAGTTGTTTCTTAATATATTTCAATTTTCAACTCAAACATCTATTAAAATGGAACCCGACTTTTTTTAAATCTTGAAAATTATTTTATGATTGAATATGTACTAAATTTCGCTGCAATTTCTCTTTCGATGTACAACATTAAAGACTCAATTGAAAACTTATCTTCAATTTTGTAACGAAGCCTAATTTTGACAATATTTATAGCTGAAAATGCTTGTTTTGTAATTGCAATAGAAACGAGAAGAATAGGCCTACATTGTTGCCTTTTCGACATTAATTAAAAACTCTTTTACGTTGTTCTTGGAGGCTGTTACTCATGACTAATTTTTTTAATAACAGATTTGAGTTGTTACTTATGATAGATTTGTATTGTTTAAGGTTTAGGTGTAAAATGATTTTTGTTATAATAGGGCCAGGGGCTAACTTTTTCTTTTTTTGGTCATAGGCCAAACTTAATTATTTTGGCCCAAATCTATGAAATTAGCTATTTATATATTATATATATAAAAAAAAAAAAAAAAAAAAAAATCAAAAGAGGAGGGAAGACCATGGCCAATACAGCCCCCTCCCTCTGTTTATGAAAATACTTATATGCCAGTATCAACTAATCATTCAATTTTATTTTTATTTTTATTTTTATTTTTTTAGAGTAATGTTATAAATCACATTTGACTGATTCAAGAGTTGGTTTGAGACTAGGGCTGGCAATCTGGGTTCAAGTTGACCTGCCAATATGTTAAGAGTCAGACTCTCATAACCTATTTAATAAACAAGTCGTATTGGGTTGACTTAAACATAATTCATTTGACTCATTATTTGATAAACTAAATAAAAATTACAAATATAAATAAAATTGAAAAATATAAACCAAAACTCCAAATAACACTTAGAAGAAGTTAGAAGGGGGGGGGGGGGGGGGGGGGGGGGGGGTTATAGGTGTCTATAAATATAATGCGAAATTTAAAATGAAAAATGATTCATTTCCTCCCTGGTCATTCACTTATTTTCCCACTTTTTAAAATCATCATTAGATATATGTGGTCTATGTGTAGGATTCACATGAATTCCATAAACCCAATGATAATTTTAAACACTAGAAGAATGAGGGAAGAATAAAAAAATGATGAATACCACGTCTCATTTAAAATTTAGTAACCACACAAATATTCACCGATGCCAATATTCACCAATGCTCAGATGTTTCAACACTAGCAAGTGAGGTGCGATATTCTTAGAAAACATGTACCAAACGATGGACATAAATTTCTTACAAACCAGTTTGTAGGAAATTTCATACAACCCACATATAAGATTGACACGTGTCATTTGACATATATGTGAGAAGCACATGTGATTAAAAACACATGTTTTAATAGTATGTGCTTCTCACATGTTTTTTTTTAATAGCATTAATAAAAAAACATGTGCTTCTCACATGTTTAAATGACACATGTCACTCTTATATATGAGTTGTATGAAATTTCCTACAAACCGGTTTATAAGAAATTTCTGTCCCAAAACTATTGGCATTGCTCTTCATCAACATACGACAAGAGAAATGTTTCAGTCCCAAACTTCTTTTACTTGGGATCAACTTGCAGTTCTTGAGCCATAAATGCATTTTACAAAGGAAATGTAATATATCATATTTTTACTTTATAATTATTTCACAATGTTGATGTGATAATTTCAACGAACTCTTGAATTTTATTTTTTCTTTTAAAGAAAGATTAATCTAAGAGTTGGTTGAAAATGTTACGTCGACAGTGTGGAATATTTACGAGATAAAAAATGTAGTTTTTAGCATTAATATTTTAACAACGATGCAATAAGTTGTTTCTTAAGCATAGTTGATGCAGGAGAAAATCAACATTTGTATTAATTATTTTATTTATACATGTGTATTTTAGTTTTTATTTTTCATTAGGATTAGGTTTTGCTTTTCCAATTATGCATGCCTATTTTAGTATTCCGTTTCAATAAGATCGAATTGGGTTTTCATTTTCGATTAAGGATTAGGTTTTTCTTTTTCCAATTAGGATTTATATTGTTTTTTTTTTCCTATATAAGAGATATACACCCAATGAAACAATTCAATTTTGAAGTATCAATTAAATTTCAGTTTTTCAAAGTTATTTATCAGTTTGCTTATTTTAGAGTATTTATCTTTCTTATTTATTATTTTTATTTCTTCCTTAATTTCCGTTTCAATCTTTAATTCTTAATTTCGATTGTTATCTTAGTTTTGGCTTCAATAGCGATGTTCTTCATCTTTACCCTTGCACTGCAATTCTCTTCTCTCTCTTGGTAATGCTATTAAAAAACTAATCTCAGAGCATCTCTAACAATAATAGTCAAAATAGCTATTGAAAAAGTACAACTCTCTACTTTAGCTATTGTTTTTTATATACTTTCTCCAACATATTATTTATTATACTCTCTACTTCCATTTAAATATTATTTCTCATTTTTTTTATTATATTTTTGCCAACATTTAATAAAAGAGAAAATATTGAATTTCTATACATTCTTTGAGCTATACCGTACAAAAATTACACAATTTATGAAAGCAAAGCAACAAAAAACAAAGCAATAGATCTTTTTTATTTTTTATTTTAAAGCAAAAAAAAAAAAAAGGAAAACAAAGCAACTAGAAACATATATACAATAAGACTAATTCTTAAGATTGACCATGCAATTGCCACATGTGCTTAATAAGGTCGGATTGCAGCTGAGAATAAGTTTGACCGTTTCTAATCTAATGTTTACATGCATTTCAAAATTAAGTGGTATGCTCGTGAGAAATTTGTACATATATAGGGAGTTTCATCGATTTGTTCATATTCAATGTCACTAGCATCATAAGTATTTCGTTCATTCTCAATAATCTTGTTATGTATTATTATGTACGCTTTTATAATGAAAAATGGATGAGAGATCAGAGGATATATGAACACCGTATTGTTTTAATTTTAATTTTTCTCAATATTATAAAGCACAACCTATTCATTATTCATTTTATAAAGAAAATAACTACTTACTTTATCTCTGTTGGATTGAATTTTTTTTTAATAATAATCAAATTTAACTATTTTGAAACATTTGACTAAAATTTCGGGAAGCTTTCGGAGGACACCCATAATATATAATAGATTATGAGCTCGTTCGAGAAATGCTACATGTACTTAAACTTTACAAATTGAGTCTTACTAAGATGATGTGAAAGTTATTCATTGGTACTCGTAACATTTATTTTTATTAATTGTTTTGATCATCTCCGATGAATAAATTTTATATCAATTAATAAAATTTTATTTATAAAAGTTTAATTACGTATAGCATTTCTCAACTCGTTTATATATATTGACACAGCTATACGTACAACGGTACACCCTCATCGTTTAATTTGTCTGTCTAACTGTCACACCGGGCCCTCACAAGCGATCACATTATTAAAATTGCTGGCAATAGGCTAAGGCAAATTTTTCTCGTCGTACTGTTGCTACCAGTACTGTCACCTTTGCTGGCACTGGTGCTGCTCCTATCAACTCTGATGCTTCTCCCATCAATTAACTCCGATGCTTCATCTACAGAGGCCTCCATTTGCACCATTAGGGATTGATTTATTATTCATGACCCCCCTCCTGACAGTTAAGGCACTTGCTCCACTGAATGGGATGTATGTACAAGAGACTAGAGAGAATCGTTTATTCTTCTCTTTTCCCTCTAACCCGCCTGTTGTAGAAGCGTTCACAAAGTCTTAATTACTAATTAGCTGGGGTGGCGGGGAATGGAACAAGCTAGGCTGGACGTCTGGACCACTTGTCATGCAAGTGGACGCTCTAACATGACCCTCGCACAATAATGACCCACTTCACGTACGTCTGGCACGCTAGCTAGCAGGTGTCATGTTATATGTAATCGTGATGCTTAAGAGCCACGCGGCAGCCCTATATATGCTTCGAGGACGGCCCGGTCCCTCTGTGCATACACCAAATTATAGGAGCATATATATATATATAGTTCTTTACCAGCAATCATGATAATTGATAGGCCTACCTAGCTACCTGCCTGATCATCGAGAACTAGAAGAGCTCAGCTCTTGCCCGGTCTAAGGTTTTGCTATCTGATACATGTCTTCCCTACTTTGACGTTGATGCCCACCACACTTTGGGGCATATGGATACGGTCCATCATGTGACATCCTGACAGGAATTCAGGAACAACCGATTCCATATATATATATATATATATATATATATATATATATATATATATATATATATATGCCCTTCCCTTTCGAAGGAAGACTAAAAGACTCTGGTGGTCCTGAGATAATTAATATCATTACAAGTAGCTAGCATGGGATTTGAAATCTTAACTGGTCCTACGAGCATCGAGGACCTCACTGACAGTTTCTTATTTCGTTTATTTTTTTAGTTAATAATATATAGTCTACTCTGCTAAAGGACCACTCACAAAACCATGAGAGAGAGAGGTCTAATAACTTAGAAAACCAATCGGCTGATCCCACTGACATCACCAAATGACTTTCGACCCAAACTGTCGGCGTTAATTTATCCCATGGGGGAGAACCGTATTCTACTACATCGATATATATATATACACACACAAGCAGTCGCGAGTGGAATTCACACAACAATTAAGAGGACCGAAAGCAAAGAAAGGAGAAGATGATGAAGGCTCTCTCTCTTCTTTTGAGAATGATTTTTCCGCTAGCTCTTATAGCCCTGGCTGGATTGCTATTTCATGTTTACAACACTGTGTGGCTAAAGTCTGAAAGGATCAGGAAGAAGCTGCGCGTACAAGGGATCAAAGGGCCTTCACCTTCTTTTTTGTACGGGAGTCTGCCTGAGATGCAGAAGATCCAATCCCAGGCGACGAAGTCGAAGCCCCCAAATCATGCTGAAATTGTAGCCCACGACTACACTTCCACCCTCTTCCCATATTTTGAACAGTGGAGAAAAGAATACGGTACGTACGATTTATATTATTGTTTCTTTTCCACTTTCTACCTTGATCTCTTAATTTCCGTCCAGTTTTGTTTGTTGTAAGGTAAAACTCATTCATATGGCATCATATATAAATGGCTAAGGGATAACAAACCTCTCGGTCACTTGAAAAATTTGTCTTCTTTAATTAATATAATTTAATTGGTTTAATTTCACCTGTAGCACGAAGGGCCGGTATGCATCTGCCTGCATGTGCAACAAGCTAGTGCCATTTAACGCTCCTACTTCTTTAATTTTCATTGATTAAAATCATTATGAAATTAAAAACAAAACAAAAGAAATAGTAATATCGTTCTGATCAGAGTCAAACCAACAATATATAACGATTATATATATATGTCCGACGGTCCAAAAGCAAATTCAAAGCAAAATAATTAATACAAGGAAATCTACGATCTCACAGAAGTAGATTAACGGTTCTTTTTCGTATTCTTTAACTCGTATTCGTGCTTCATCTAGTCCCTGAGCAATGTGACGGAGCCTAGATTTTTTTTTTTGAAATAAACGAAATTTGAATTCATTAGCTGCTATTATTTTTCGCAAAATATTTTCAATCTTAAAACAATATATAACTCATTAGATGTTTTCCGGATGAGATTTAATTTATATTCTGAAATTATTGCATGGTTGTCTTATTATCCGCCCGTAACTGATATAAAAAAATTAATTAACCAAGATATTTACATAAAAATGTAAATTCATTCATTTTTTTTTTAAAAAAAAAAAAATTAGTCAACGTAACGTAATTCCACGTAACGTAATTTTGACTAACCAATAAGGAGCTGATCGATTAAAGTTTACAGCATTTAAACCAATTAAAATGATATCTAATTATCTATAAAAAAAAATATGATATCTAATTATCAATAAATTTAAAAATTTAAAAACCAAATATTAAAAAACTTTTAAAAAAATAGATTTAAATTCTATAAAGGAAATTATTCATTTAAACGGGAAAATCATGAAAGGAAAATCTTAAACTACTAAATATTTAATATAATATAAATAAGCAAGTTATCAAATTACATTACCACATGCAAGTTTTTTTTTTTTTTTTTTTTTTTTTTTTTTTCTCTCAAGGAATTAAATAATCAAATAAATAGAACTCGATATTGGTTAACAAAATTCACCATTCCTAATATATATATATATATATATATATATATATATATATATATATATATATATATATATATATATATATATAACTCTTATAAAAACTTATGACCATAGAAAATATGCATAATTTTATGATTTTATCCCAAAGTTAAGACTCTAAAACGTCCCACGTGCATTACCCAAAAGTCATTGCCTAGCTTCTCCATTTTGTCAAATTCAAAAAGTTTTCTTTTTGAATAGCCGTACAAAGTAATAATAATCAAACTCCAACTATTTAAGCATGAGAAAGAATTTATAACCTAATTAGTAATATATATGTTCCAGTACTTTCAAATGGGAAAAAGATTAAAGGGTGGGAAAAATGAAGCTATTACAATGGTATTGATTTTATTTATGCTTAATTGATCAAAGTCCAAGTTGGTGAGCCTAACCCTCCCTCTCTCCCTCCCATTCCACTTTCCAGTTGTCTTGTCTCCCTTTTAGAACCAAACGACCTGCTAATGTTGAAAGAATTTCTCACAAAGGCACATGGATACTTTTTTAGATGTTAGATTAGATGTAAACAACATCTTCATCCCAATTTTCGTGCGTACAAGCTTTGCTATGTACAATGCTTAATTACCTTCATGCATGCAACATCCACACCATGTAATTTGTATGTTTGTATTTTTTTGGATAAACTCATCATAAGATGTTTGTATTTTCTTTGTTATTTTTAAGTTAGAATGTGAAATCAAGTTTGGATTATTGGATTTCATCTCAAACATTATGGCTTAAAAAAAACTAAACATGCTCTAAATGCTAAAAAAAGACTCAAATTATTTTCAAAATCGTTTAAAATAAGTCATAATAGAGACTCAAAGAAGGTCTAAAATACCAAAATAAGCCCAATAAACTTATTACTTGATATGAGTGTACAAGCAGTTGCGGGTATGAGGAAAGTTGCAGTTATTTCCTCATAACCGCAACTGGGGTACCCGGTTATTCCCATTTGAATAACCGCAACAACAACCAGTAGACTGGTTGTGGTTATTACCAACCGCTGGTTATCCGATTATTAACCGGATAACCGGTTTTCATACATTGTTGATTTTTTTTCTTTACTTTTTTTATTTTTATTTTTGGAATTCAATATTGAACCATTCAATATTCAATGCTAAATAGTAAATACTACTGGACGTGCATAATTTCATTTACCATTCACCATTCATTCATCTTAATAAGCTCACAATCAAGCCCATAAATTAAATAAAATGATTGCAAAGAAAAAAAAAAAAAAAACAAATATTAAAAAATATAATGACAATTGTATTGTAATTAAAATGCAATGACAATTCAAAAAAATACGACCAAACCTTCATGCTAAAAGACTTAAGATAATTCATTCATTGAATTTAAAGGTTGAGTTTGAGGCATGTCTACAATAAATATAATTATTTGTATATATATACATATATAAAAAAATCGGTTACTAGTTTCCTAAAACCCTATGACTGGTAACTGCAACCGAGGTACCCGGTTATCTGGTTGCGGTTATTTGGTTAGCGGTTAATAACCGCTTTGCTTATACACCCCTATTTCCTGATATGCAGATATCAGATAATAACCTTATTCAATAACATCGCAGATGCAGATACCTAAAAGTGATAATTGCATTATGATAATGCGAATATTGCCAATAATCACATTCGCATCCGCATGTACAGTCTAGAAAATAATTGCCATGTACTGTCATATTTGGCTCCACCAGCCTCTGCCCCAGGCCATGAGCAAATGGGTCATTATGATTCAAAATACAAATAATTAAATTAACTATTTTAGAAAGCAAAATATCAATTGCTTGTAAATTAAGTTTAACCATTAGCAAAAGCAAAAATTGGATAGATCCCGTCGATGATTTTAGGGGTAATTATTTTTTTCTCCTATCAATTACTGATAATTGTCAATATGTCACCACAAACTGACTCTTCGACCAAAAGAGAGCACGTAACTATTATTTTCATACCGTTACCCCTCTTCTGTAAGGGAATCTCGTTAAATCGGATGGAATATGCAATTTTTAGACGTTAAATTTTGTTTAAAGACAAAAATGCCCTTAAACAGTAATTTAATAAAAAATATTAAACCTAGATAAAGAAAAGAAAAAGAAAGGAGGTGACTGCCATCTTAGGGGGAGGGGGGTGGCTTGCGGGCCACCCTTGGCCTAAACGGCCACCCCAGTTTCCGAATGATGTCACAATCTCATAACACATTTCCTAAAATAATAGATCACACACATCATTTAGGAACTAAATTTTAGAGAAATTTTTTGAAATGTGTAGCATTGGTGAGTGAAATATGCTATACTTTTTAAGAAGTGGGTCTCGTATGTAGCTGGCAATGATTGGGCTCAAGCAGGTGGTCCCTATCATCTCTTACATACAACTGAAACTCTAGCATTTTAAGATTAGAAGGTTGAAAAAGTTTAAAGAAATGTAAACTTTTGTGCTCACCATCTCGCCAAGTGATCCAGTACCAAACTTATGATTGGAAGCATTTTTAATGTTGTCTCTATTATTTCCTCTATTAGGATCAATATTGGGAAAGGTCCACTATATAAATAACCCTTCCCATGTTTGCAATTTGCTTAGAAAAAAGAAGGAGGTTTGTGTAATTTACATTACTTATAAATGTTTGTCTTATATAATATGTACAGTCAATGGTGGTGACAATGACTATTTTTAAACGATATTTGAACTATAATAGAATGTAATATTATAACTATAACATACCATACAAGAGAAGATAAGGAGCAATGCTAGAAGGACCCCTTGTCCTTTTATTGTCATTCCAAATGTTATATAGCTTTTAAAATTACTATTGAATCAAAATTTAATAATGATCATATCAAATTCAATGGTAATTTTAAAAGTCACATGACATTTGGAAAGACTTAAAAAAAAAAAAAAACTCTAATATTGCTCAAAGATAAGTATCGAGTGTTCTAGAAGATGACATAGTTATAAATCCAAATGAAATATGCTTTATTTTTAGAGGACTGCTGCACTTACTCTCATTTTACACTCAACTTTCTACACCATGACGTGGCAAGAGCCACATCAGAATTCCACTACTATTTTTTTTTTTTTGAATTTTTTTTTTCAACCCAATTCCTTGTGTCTCTCTTGCGCTCCTCCGTCTTCCCTCTCCCTCCCATCGGCGACTGTCAAAACCCAACCTCCAAGCACTGGTGACCATGCCGCCCAACCTCCGGCGATCTCAGATCTCTTTTTCCGATCCAGTGAGCCTAAGGGAACGCACAAGCCGGGTCACCACCGGTGACGAGCCCAGATCTCGAGCTCCAATCGGCCGGTCGTCCAGATCCCGAGCTCCGAGGACTTCTTCGGGTCGAAAAGAGAAACTAGAGTCTCGACTAGTCCGGAATGTTCACCGGTAGCAGCGACGATGTGAGGACTTTCGGCAACGACTTGAGGACTTTTGATGAGAGGGGAGAGAGAGAGAGTGCCGGAGATGGAGATAGAGAGAGGGAGGGGGCTGTAGACGTTTCTTGGGACTGTAGACGAGGAAGATAACGAAAAGAAAAAAGAAAAAAAAAATCTGATGTGGTAATTAATGCCATGTCAGGGTGTAAGTATTTGGGTGTGGGGAGTTGGGTGTAAACCTAGCATTTCTCTTAATTTTTAGGAAGTGGGTATGGGATGGAGCTAGGAAGGATTGGCCTCAAGCAGATTTGGGCAAATCCAAAATCAGCTGAGTTCATCGTGGCCGTTAAATTAATAAATTATTTGTTTTTGGGTAAGTAAATTAATGGATTCTTTGTTAAGCCTCTTTCCTTAATTCCTTAAATGGTAACCACTCTGGGCTCTTTACCCAACATCAAATGTAATGTGTTATTACAGTACTGTAAAATACACATGGTAAAATGGGCATCGTGAAACGCATGCAGGTCTAGTATATACTTATTCTACGGGGATGAGGCAACACATGTATGTGAACCAGCCGGAGCTAGTAAAGGAAATGAACCAGTGTACCACTTTGGACTTGGGCAAGCCTTCTTATATAACAAAGAGACTTGCACCAATGCTCGGCAATGGCATTTTGAGGTCCAACGGCCTTATTTGGGCACAACACAGGAAAATTGTTGCACCTGAGTTCTTCATGGACAAAGTGAAGGTAATTGTTGCACCAGGGTTCCTGTTTCTGTCTCCTTGAAATTTTAACTATGCAGTATGTAAGAGCCCAAATCAAGGTATAAAATAAAACAGGCTAAGAGAATTATCCAGAGGTTCGCTTCTAATCCAATAGAAATATTTAATTGGCAGGGCATGGTGGGGTTAATGCTCGAGTCAGCACAACCATTGCTGACAAAATGGGAAGATTGCATCGAAGCTCAAGGTGGTATCACAGCAGACATTCAAGTGGATGAGGATTTGAAGGGTGTCTCAGCAGACGTAATCTCAAGGGCTTGTTTTGGGAGCTCTTATTTCAAAGGCAAAGAAATTTTCTTGAAGCTTAGAAGTCTTCAGAAAGCTATTTCCCAGCAAGGCTTCCTTTTTGGGGTTACTAGTTTCGGGTACGTTAATGCGAAGACCAAGTCTATTTAATAGACTGTTATATATATTAGTGTTATATAATTTAATGACGTGACAGTGAAAATTAGTCTTTACATTAGCACTTAAGGATAAAAAAAAAAAAAAAAAAACTAAAAGCTAATTTTTACCATCCCAATTGCATACAGTGTAGTGTATCTACTAAATAATATTATTACTCATATTTTATCCTCGACCAAGTATTACAAATCATAACAATCAATTGATCTTTGCAATTAGACACTAACAATAAAAGGGCAGCTTTCCTAGAATGAGGAAGCAAAAGAAGATCAGCAGTTTGGAGAGAGAGGTCGAGTCATTGATCTGGAAGGCAGTGAAAGAACGCGAACAACAATGCTTAGAGACATGTTCATCCGAGAAGGATTTATTGCAGTTGATACTGGAGGGGGCCATCAATGATCAAAGTCTGGTGAAGGATTCATCCAAGCGTTTCATAGTTGATAATTGCAAGAACATATACTTTGCCGGGCATGAAACCACTGCTGTTGCGGCCTCCTGGTGTTTGATGCTACTGGCCTTACATCCAGAGTGGCAAGCTCGAATAAGGAGGGAGGTCGCTCAAGTTTGCCCAAATGGCCTGGCAGATTTAAATTCAGTCCTGCAGTTGAAGACGGTATATATAGTGCATGTGGGCATGTAATTGAATAAGTTATTTAATTTCAAGTAATCTAAACCTCGTTTTTTTCCCTACAGGTGACTATTGTGATTCAAGAAGTTTTGCGTCTATATCCACCAGCGGCCTTCGTTTCAAGAGAGGCACTTGAAGACACTCAACTTGGAAATATTGTTATTCCCAAGGATGTATGCTTGTGGACTCTGATCCCCACGCTGCACCGGGATCACAATATTTGGGGGCCGGACGCGAATGAGTTCAAACCAGAGAGATTCAGCAACGGTGTCTCCAAGGCTTGCAATTTTCCCCAAGCTTATATACCATTTGGACTGGGTCCTCGCATCTGCCTGGGCAAAAACTTTGCGATAGTCCAATTGAAGATTGTGCTCTCTCTTATTATCTCCAAGTTTGCTTTCTCCCTATCTCCCAGATACCAACACTCTCCTGCTTACAGAATGATTGTAGAGCCTGGACACGGTGTACATATCCTCATTAAAAGGATTTGACTAGGGATAAAAAGAGTCGATGATATCTGCTAAACTCATCATCCGAGCTTATATTATCATCTCTTGCTTTTCTTCTTCCCTTCTATCTAGTTTGAATTCTTCACTATGTATGCTTGTTACACTACTTGATCAGAGTGAAAGTGGGAAACTCGTTCTGTTTCTAGTGCATGCAGGGCTTGGATATATATATATATATATATATATATATATACCTTCAACTTCAACTTTCTAGTACAGAAGTACACAATCTTCTTTCAAAAACACTACTAGAAAATGTAACTTAAAAGGTTGACATATAAAAAGGATTATACAGCATTTAGCTATATCTCAATAAAACCCGAAGGGCGATTCAAGTCAAATTAAATTAAAAAAAAAAAAAAAAAAAATGCAAGTTCATACCACCATGAGAATGAGATGAGAGCTGTAATGCGCATAAAGATGGACTACCTCTATAATTAGAATGAAATTTATTTATTTATTTTTGACATGTCCACACAAGAGGGGAGGGGATTCGAACTAGTGACCTCCACTTCATGAGGCGTGATTTCCAACCGATTAAATTATCTATCGGAGACAATTAGAATGAAATTTAAAATGTTGAATGATCTATACCGTGGCGAGCCACTGCATCATATAAAGTCCCCTAAGTCATTAAAAGGGTTTCGCCTTGACAACCTGGACTCAACAGCTACCCAAGATCGAGCAGAAGAAGAAACCATAAAGAAGAACAAAAAGTGGCAGAGAGCAACAAACATTCTCATACAGAGCAACTGATAGTTTGGTTTCAGTCTTCGAAGTACGAAGAAACCGAGAAAGCCACACTTTTCTGCCTCTTCGGTTGGTTGGAAAAGGAAAGTCTCACATTGAAAGACCAATAGCTCATATAAGGCGATTGGATTGTAAAGATATTTATGAATGCTAACTCGACGTTACCAATTGAGGCTAGGCTTTACAAACAATTTTAACGAGTTCTGAGCTCATCAAGAAATTCAAATCACATCTCCAAAGATTCCAAATCTTTCCTTCTTTAAATTGACTGATTTTTGGGCAGAAATCTCCTACCATTTGGCTTTATTTTTTTTTCCATGGGCATTGCCTTCCATTGCCTCAAGATTGTCGACGTCTAGACTCTAGAGAGATCTTGCACAAGCACAGTAGCACACCAAGAAGTTCCACGGTATCTAACTCTGTCCCGAGCCTTCTTCATTTGTGTAGTTATTACTTGTATGGCTCTTGGCCTCTTAAGTCTTAAGCACTATTTCATAGGACTGAGCTTTCAATTTCAATTGTGAGTATTTTTAGACTTGCTGAAACTAAAGAACTCGTTACTGGAATACTGAATGAAATATTTCGTCCTTATTAAAAGTAATTCTTATTTAAGAACCATGCCTCATATTTATAATTATATGGACTGAAAAAATTATATGGTCATAGGGCCAAAAGCCTCAACGAAATAAGTATAGAATAACATGATTAAAATCAAAATATTAATAAATAAAAAAACTGCTTAAGAAAATAAAAAATTTATGAAGTAATTTTGAAAAAATATAAAACCACACTACTTATCTGATATTTTCTAAAAAAAGAAAAAGAAAGAAAAACTAGCAGAGGACAGAGCCGCCAATGACAATGTAAATAGTATGTGCTTAACTACGCCTACATTGATGGATATTATCTACTACTCCATCTACACAGAGAGAGAGAGAGAGAGATGGAGGTTGTTGTTAGCCGTGGCCTACAACAAATACAACAGGGTTACCCGTCCAAGTGCATGGAATTAAGGTGGGTTAGCAGAAGGAAAAGCGGAATTGACAAGGAAAAGAGGGTGCTGCTAAAGAAACCCTCAACACCGCCGGCATTTTTCCCAATATTCATATCCACAAACGCATCGCACATAAATCTTGAGGAGCTCAGAGACCTCTATAGCGCCTCCAATCACTCCTGCCACCGATTCCCTAACTATGTGGGCCCTGAGGGCATAGTGGAACCGGTGAACCTTCACAAGCTCCGCATAGCTCTCTCCCACAGCTCTGTCGTTGTCTCCGTCTTCTGCAAACCAACCGATGTTTTATTTTGTACCAAATCTTCTTCCTCAGAAGCTTCAGAAAACCCGATTAAGATGCTGCGTTTCGGACAACTGTTCCAGAAAGTGATGCCGGTCACGCCATTCAACGGCCAGTTGGTGGGCTTTGGCCGCGCCGTTTCTGATGTTGGGTTGACTGCTTCCATCTACGATATCATGGTATGTCCAAACTGTTATTTTCAGCATCATAATTGATGGGTCATATGCCATTCTGAATTTCTCCTTTCTTACAGATGAACTTCGAAGGAAGCTGCTTAAGAAAAAAAAAAACTGGTTCAACACCTGGTTCAGGAAGAAAATAAAAATGCTAACGTTTTTTTTTATTTTTTATTTTTTATTTTTTATTTTTTTAAAAATAAGGAAAAACTGTCGCTCCCTCTTCACGTGCCCTGTGCACGTTCCTCTCTAAACTACCCATACAATTTTAAAACAGCTGCCACTCTCTCGCTGCATGTTTCATCCCTCTAACCATTATTTCATTCTTCATTCTCTTAGTATTAGCGGAGAACAGACACCGTGATAGCTCTGAGAGGGAGAGAGAACTCAGTTTTAGAGGGTATTTTCGTTGTCCATCGTCTTCCTTGTTCTAATCCCTCAAACCGTTTGGTTTTTGACCGAAATTAACCCTCATTAAAAGCACCAGCCACAATTGTCACCCCAAAATTACTAGTCAATTTGGAGCTTCCTTATAATCACTTATAAAATCCAATTTTACCTAGTAAGTAAGCAATGTAAGACCCTTATAAAGGCTACATAAGATGTTTCGAAATTGAATTTCTTTCTTCCTCAACTTGATTTCGGATCATGTTCTACCTCAATCCTCTGGAGAAAGTTTTAGGTCATTTTGTGCAGTGCTGCTAAACACGCGCACACAATTTGTTTGATTATACCACAAATTCTTACTACCCCTTGGTCTATCTTCAAATACTCATGCACTTGTGATTACTTCTAAATCAAGAATAATAAATTTCGTTTTACTTCTTATTAGCCGTATGTGACCAAGATTTCAATATAGAAAGGCCTACCTCTATTGAATTAAATAATGATGGTGTTTCCAGATTTTCATTAGATGTATTCATAAAAAAAAAAAAAAAAAAAAACTTCCATTAAAATGTTCAATGAATGCTGCCAAAGCTTGAATGTTGGACATACTTTTTTATTTTTAACTGGTTCCATTTGCTTCAGTGCACGCAAGTAGATCCACACTGAAGAACTTAGTCAACTAGTTCTCTGCTAAGTGCAAGGGTTTGAGTAATGCTATATATTACTTCCATGTCCTTCTTGTGTCCCCCTAAAAATTGATGTGGTTCTTAAAATTTAAAAATCACCATTGGATCAAAATCCAATAGTAATCTATCATAAATTCAATGGTGATTTTAAGAGCCACATCAGTTTTGAGGGGACACAAGGGGGACATGGGGTGACATGTAACTCGGGGATAAAAGCTTTTCATAATCCTTCAATTGCTGTGAAATATGATGATACACACTCCTCTTAATTAGTTATTTTGTTCAGTTGGGTTTGTAATCTTATATTACTATCCATTATCCAAGTAGGAGTCAAGTAGAGCGTTGTCATATGAGTCTAGTTATTTGGTTTATCAAGTATCTTATTGTTAAGTAACCGTAGTTTATCTAGTATCTAATAGTAGTGGTTTATCTTATTATCAAGTAGTAGTTGTAGGAGTAGGAGTCTCAATTGCAATTGCTGTTGAACTTTTCTTTTCAACGTGTATAAATGAGTGCAGAAGGAATAAAGAAAAATCATTGAATATTTTTCCAAATTTACAGCTTGCTGTATTAGGAGGCCCGACTCCAAATAACTAGCAATGTTTCTTGATCTGTCTATTGAAGCTGCACCGTAAGAATCAAGAGACCTTCTTGGTTCTTATCATTTGAATTTTCAAGGCTGCTATACCCCCATTCATACTGTTGAAGTGACACTGCATTTCATATATTATTTGTCTGATTTTATTCAATTCGTACAGACCTACTCTTATCTTAGACTAAATGTGGTAGAACACAGAAATGCTGTGGGGGTATCCATCAGCATGGCCATTACTATATCTAAGATGAACTGAAAATATGATTTTTTTTTTTTCAGTCATGAAAATATTATTCCTCTAGGCTTTCCAACAATGATTTTTACCATCAACTAGATTTTTAACGTTTATGTGTATGTATAATTGTGCTTATGTGCCTCCCAGGTTATCCCTTCGTTGCAGGGAATGGGAATTGGCAGGATGATTGTTAAAAGAATCGTCAGGTTAGTCAATACTATTTCCCCATAGCTGACCAAAGTTTACAAGCAACAACCTTAAGAGCACTTTAAATGCAGCGGACTGTTGTTTGGCAAATTCAAAGCTTAACCCGCAGTTTGTGTGATGTATTACTTATCCTCGGGATTAATTGTGTTCTCATTGTTTCATTTAATATCGCAATTCTTTTTTGGATGGATGGAATTTTTTTATAGCAACACAGATTACAAAACACTCCAGCAGCAGGCCCACTGGACCACAAATTCCCTAAGCAACTTACACCAACAACAACAACAAAACAAAGCTACACAGACAACTCTCAATCTTCTGATAATAGCCTAAAGCCACCTCCTAACCAACAAAGAATCTATACAAATTCCTCACAATGAAAACCATCTATACAACCACAAAGTAAAAACAAAAGAATGCTATGTACCAGAGCACCAACAGAAAGCTCAGAATCCAGAAATCGTCCACCAGAAAATCAAACCTGCAGGACCAAAGCAGCAGCACACAGAAGGAACTATAACTCTCCAAAAACAGGACCAGCCAAACTCAAGCAAACCGGCCAAGGGCATTTCCCACACAACCAGCAACAAACCAGCCAAAAAAGAGAGCCCAGCACTAACAAAACTGAAACTTGCTAATTCACTACCATCAAAACTTGCCAAAAGCATTTGGATAACCAGCACTAAACCAGAATACTTGAGGGAATACCCCAGTTATTACAGAGAAGCACAGTATCTCCATGACCCTTAAACTTCCCTCTACCTTTCCCCACAATCCGAGTACTAACCTGCCAACAGATATTTTGCAAAATCTGTTCCGCAGCAAACAACCGGTTCCCAAATTTCACATTGTTTCTGTACCTCCAAATGTTATAGACAGTAGAACCCCAAACAAGCTTACGAACAACAACTTTAAGGCTTTTACCCCTCCAAACACTCATCCATTTACTTAAGACCTCATCCCAAGCAGTAGGAAAAGAAATTAGGGAGCACTTTTGCATTGCTTCCCTCCAAATCCTCTTGTTGAAGCCACACTCAAAATACAAATGATCTCTACACGCAATAATGCTCCTACCAAAAAAGCACTTCACTTCCCCAGAAACTCCCTATTTCAGCAATCTGTCTCCTGTAGAGAGACTACCTTGGGCTGCCAACCTCAAGAAAAAAGCATGTCTTGGAATAACACAAGAGAACCAAATCAGCCTACTCCAATCAACCTTAGGTTGCTTCACCGTAATAGCTTTCCAAATATTTCTACAAGAGTATCTTTTACTCTTTGAAGGCAACCGTAAAGGGATGTCATTCACCCCCAATTTTACAAAAGGCAAGCGGCGTTGAATAGACGCAAAATCTTCAAATCTAGCTGGCTGCCAGTTCCAATCCCTAATCACATTGGACAACTTAGCATCTATTTTGCTTCTGGCGTCATATAGATGACCGTAAACCCATACTTGTCAAATAAGTTACCATCCGGACGCCAAGACTCCATCCATAGAGAGATGGTGCTGCCATCCCCAACCTGGAATTTTAAAAAATTCTTGGCTATGTCCCGGAGCTTGAGAATTTCCTCCAGCTCCAAGTAGAATATTGTGGGACTTTGAGCAGCCAAAAGCACCTCCCCTTAATCAAATTTACATTGACCCAAGTCACCAGAACCAGATCTAGTGAAAAGGGACCAAATATGTCTTAAATGGCTGCCCTATTCCAGTCAACCAACTTCTTCAGCCCCAAACCGCCGTCCCTCTTAGGAACACAAAGTAAGTCCCAAGCAACTTTAGCCTTTGAAGAACAAAGTTCACCACCATTCCACAAAAATCTATTAAATTTCTCTCTATAAGTCTAATCACCTTCTTAGGTAAAATGAAGATATTGGACCAATAGACTTGGATGCTATAAAGCACCTAAGACAATAATTGGAACATACCAGCAAAATAACACAATTCTCACATTGAGTGGATATCACTTTCTATTTATTAAAAGAAAATAGTAGTTTGATCTCTCATGAGTTTCTTTTCCTCCTCTCTAGCATTGGTTACTTTCCTTTTTTTTCTTCTACTTCTGGTGGTCGGATTTCCTAGTAATTGCTAGCGGATCCAATTCATATAATTAAATGATCTTTATTTGTATAATATAATTACTTCATACCTTTCATAGTGTCTAACATTTACCTTCTCCAGAATGCTTGCAAGTAGAGACATATATGACATAGCAGCGCTTTGCTCGAAGAATGAGAGGTACTAACTTGTACTGTTTTGCTTGAATGTTAAAACCTCATTGCTTTGGTCAAAATTTACCATTTTTTTATTTTATAAAAATTCATTGAAATATCGGAATGAATATCTTGTTGTCGTTTACAAAATCTGACCAATCTATTTCTCTCTGAACCTCCAACTTATTCATCCACATTCACATAAATTAAAGGAAAAATATGTCACAACCCCCTATGCTTTAGTGCTTTTTGCCTTTTGACTTTGAGACCCTAGTTTTCAATTTGATGAGTTTGATATATGTGTTTAACATATTTGTAAATCGAAATCTCTATTAGGTCTTTGGTTAAATAAATATAAAAGAAGTTCTGAAAATATAATTATGTCACTCAAATATAATAAAAATTGAAAAAATAAGAAGTAAAAACCCACTTCCATGGCCGATCAACCTCCATCAAGGGAGTGGGCCATGGAGGACCAACCTCCACAACCATGGCCGAGGGTCCCATCCTCATGCTGAGGAGACCCACAGCCATTGGTCTCTAGCCATGGCTGTCAACCATGGCCGAGGAAACCGATGGCCATGGAGACCCATGGGTCGTGGGTGTCATATCCCAGAACCTAAACGGGCATAATAACAGCTATAACTATGACATTTTATAAAATAATAATACAACCAAGGCAACTAAAACTCAGCAACACTTTTTTCTGAGCATAGCAACACATTTCCTTATTCAGTTAAAGTGATATCCAAAATATCATCCCATAACATCAAAATATCTTAACAAGAATGTTAGGAAATTTATCCTATTTCCCAAGACCCGTGAGATGCGAAAAATAAGAAGACAGTAAAATTAAATCAATCTCACACGACACCAAGATTTAAGTGGTTACCTCAATATGAAGTACTTCCATTGGCGGAGGCAATCACAAAGAAATTCACTATGAAGATGAAGTACAAAAATAGTAGAGAGAAAAACCAATCAGAACTCAAAGGCCCAATACACACAAATCTCATTATCACACAATAGAGATTATTCCCAAGGAGAATATAAAAGATTGAAATACAATCTCTTCTTTTGTTGGAAACAGATGGCGGGTGATCTCTATTTTTCTCTCTATAACCGTAGCACCCTTTTCCTTTTCTCTCTTGTTTTAGCTCCTCCAAAACCAAGAAGAAAACAAGTCTAGTGTTCTTGCTTGCACTGCAGCTCTACCCGTTATTCTCTCTTGTTTCAATTCCTTGAAACCAAGAAGAATTCTTTGCGGCTACTCTTTTGCTTGCACACACGCTGCTACAATTACAAAAGGCTGAATACAGGCCTTTATATATATGCTTAAGATGGCTGTTCTCTCCTATAATAATACAAGTTGGTCAACACAGGAATCCAACTCCAAAAGGAATTCCAAATACAACTCGTAAAAGGGTCTCCAACACCCAAGAAAGAAAAGAACAAACTAGTGGGGTCCACTGACTTGATGTTCAAGTCACCCAACCTTAACAATCTTCACCTTGACTTGAAACCCATCTAGTCTAACAATCGCCTCTCAGTATACCTCCGCCCATTGCCCCAAGGAAAATCATACTCTACAAGTATCAGTCAAGTTCAAGTACCTCTTGAACTTGAGCATAGGACTTGGTTTAGACAGAATATTATGCTTCTCTACTAGTCCTCTTGGCCACATAGCTTTCTTTGATGATTCTTTCTTCTTGTAGACCCACCTGCACCCTTTAGCCTTCTTTTTCTTGAGCAATCCTACCGACTCCCAAGCTTTTCCTTTTGTAGTAACTCCACATCTTTTGGCATATCATCCTGAATAGACGATGGCTCTCTACTAGTAGCTGTCACAGCAAAGAAAACCATATTCTCAAAGCCATACGTCTTTGGTGCTTTTCGATCATGTTTTTCTTTGCTTCTTGCTAAAGAATAGGGCTCTTTTCGATGCAGTGAATGAGTGAATGATGTTCATCAAGCTCCACTTCAATGATTTGTTTTCCTTTTGGCTGTTAGTCATATAGAGAGGACCTATCTTGTATCCACGAGCCAAAATCTTGGCTCCCATACTAATTTTCCACTTACCACCGTGAAAGCTAGTAGCATGCCCTTCTTCATCCAACTGTCCTACTGAAATCAAATTCTCCTTCAGTTCTGGAACATGTTTGATTTTCTGTAGTTTTCATACCGAGTCACTCTGGACTCTAATGCGAACATCACCCATGTCGATAGTATCCAGAGTCGATCCATCAGCCAAGCACACCTTCTCGAAATCTCCAGCAACATATGTGACGTCCCACATCGCTTGGGAATGGGGATGTGCTTATATGTATATTCGCACTCTTCTTGACATAACACGTTTTAAAGTCATGATAACCATGAACCTATCAAAACTCCGCAGTTAAGCATGCTTCTACGAGAGTAGTACCAGGATGGGTGACCTCCTGGGAAGTCTGGTTTGAGGGAGCCAAAAGTGGACAATATTGTGTCATTGGGGGTGGGTCATTACAAATGGTATCAGAGTCATTGCCCAACCTGAGATGGGGGGGAGCATGCATAAGTCCATGAGGGTCGCCAACGGGCACTCATTGGACACCAAGAATGAGAGAATCCCATGAGAGTCGTCAGCGAGGACCCTGGGTCCCAAAAGGGGGTGATTGTGACATCTCACATCGCTTGAAAATGGGGATGTGCTTATATGTATATTTGCACCTTTCTTGATACAACACGTTTTGAAGCCGTGATGACCATGAATCTATTAGAACTCCGCAGTTAAGCGTGCTTCTGCGAGAGTAGTACCAGGATATGTGACCTCTTGGGAAGTCTGGTTTAAGGGAGCCAAAAACGGACAATATTTTGTCATTGGGGGTGGGTTGTTACAACATAGTTTTCGAGAACTTCACGGATTGCGGTGGTATGGAAAGAAGTTCCCCAAGTCCAAGACGTAAGAATCAAGAGGACTATCGACAAAGAGAATTAGGGCATCATGCATTTCTTTTGTCACCACATTGGCAGAGTCGTTCCCGGTCTTCTTCCTTGGTTCCTTGTGATTCTTCTTAAAATGGTCAGTCTTGCCACAATTCCAGCATTCTGGCTGATTACCATATCCGAATTCGCTTCTACCTTTTCTGGATCTTGATCTGCCTCGTCCAAAGTTTTTACCGTATCCTCTACCCCTTGTCTCGAGGTTTAAGGCAACACCAGAACATGAGGCTTCACTAGAATCCCTTATATGCATCTCCTCACTTAGAATCAAATCCCGACTATCCTCATACTTGAGTTTACTCTTCCTTACATAACTACTCACAGCCCTTCTCATGGCCTCCCAACTGTTTGGTAAAGATGCTAAGACAATCAATGCGCGAATCTCATCATCAAAATCAATCTCCACGGAAGACAATTGATTTATAATTGTATTGAATTCATTCAGATGCTGCGCCACCGAAGCCTCTTCTGCCATTTGAACAATTTCTTCAGGCTTCCGCCATTTGAACAATTTCTTCATCAGATGCATATTGTTGTTAGCAGATGGCTTTTCATACATATCTGACACAGCCGCCATTAGACCCACTATGGTCTTCTCCTTCACAATGTTGTGCGCAACTGATATTGACAATGATAACCTGATACCTGCCAGGGCCTTACGACCAAGTAGAGCCCACTCGCTATCATACATGTCATCAGGTAGTTCTCTTAAAAGAGGTTCCTTTCCATAAATAATATCTTCGATCTTCATCTTCCAATACCCAAAATCTGTGCCGTTGAACTTTTTGATTCAAATTTTTGCTTCTTCTACTGCCATCGCTTCCACCCGAACCAAAATCTATGATACCAGTCCAGTTGTTAGGAAATTTATCCTATTTCACAAGACCCGTGAGATGTGAAAAATAAGAAGACAACAAAATTAAATCAATCTCACACGACACCAAGATTTAAGTGGTTCCCTTAATATGAAGTACATCCATTGGCGGAAGCAATCACAAAGAAATTCATTATGAAGTCCATCAGAACCTAAAGCCCTCAATACACCCAAATCTCACTATCACATAGTAGAGATTATTCACAAGGAGAATACAAAAGACAAAAATACAAACTCTTCTTTTGCTGAAAAGTGGAAACAGATGGTGGCTGGTCTCTATTTTTCTCTTTATCACCATAGCACCTTTTTCCTTTTCTCTCTTGTTCTGGCTCCTCTAAAACCAAGAAGAAAACAAGTCTAGCGTTCTTGCTTGCACTGCAACTCTACCCGTTATTCTCTCGTCTCAATTCCTTGAAACCAAGAAGAATTCTTTGCGGCTACTCTTCTGCTTGCACACATGCTGCTACAATTACAAAAGGCTGAATACACGCCTATAATATATATATAAAAGACGGTTGTTCTCTCCTATAATAATACAAGTTGGTCAACACAGGAATCCAACTCCCAATGGAATTCCAAATACAACTCGTAAAAGGGGTCTCCACACCCAAGAAGGAAAAGAACAAACTAGTGGGGTCCACCGACCAACCTTAACACAAGAAGTCCATAAGATAAAATACCACAATATCAAATTTTAATCATAATTAATTCCAAAATCTAATTTGACAGAAAATCCTAATGGAGGAGGTGATTGAAAGAAGTTGATACGTGGGACACCTGCCTTACAAATTTTCAAACTTTGGGGGGACATTGTAAAAGGTGTAGTAGTTTAGGGGTTAAAGTGAAATTTCCCCAAAAAGAATAGAATAATCGTTTTGCTCCTCTCCCCACCTTCCTTTCTTCCCCTCTTTGTAGATGACGGAGGAAAAGAAAATTACCTTAACATCCCCAAATTTTGACTATGATTGAAGCAGTTGGGCTACATACGCCAGTGAAATCGCTTGTTACACACTCCACGGAGATAAGTAGTTGTAAAATAGGAAAAATTAGATTGACATAGGAAATGGCGAGGGCACGTCAGGTCGAACTGAGGCATTTCCCTTGTTGGGGCTGTAGGTCACTTCCATATTGCCACCGGAAATGTGCATCCAGAAGTTCAAAGAAAGTAAAACAAATATGTATGTTTGTATTCTGTGCATGTGACAGAAGAACAAAACAATCATACCTCATAGCTAGCATTGGTGATTCCTCTAAATTGCTTTGTTAGGTTATTTTTCAAAGCAAGTGGATTTGGAGATGACATTTTGGGCTCCACTACAATGATGTATTCAAGGAAGGCTTCAACTTATCATGAGGGCGATCAAATAATTGTACGTGCAGGTCGAAAACTCTTGATAGCTCCGCCACGTAAAGAACCCCCTGCATTCTGAAGGCTACCGAATCAATCATTAGGCAAAGATTATAAAGAGTTTTGTCAGCTTTATTAGAATAGTATGCACTTATTTATCATACTTATTTTATGGGAAATGATTTTTCTATATCACATTACCCTACATCATCAATTTTACGCCAAGACACATAGGGTGTGAGATCCATGCATGTAGGTCCCATATACATGGGTTCCATACTCAATGTGTCTTGGTATAGGATTGATGTAAGGTAATGTGATGTAGGAATAACACATCTCCTTATTTTATACTTGTTGGTTGATGTGGTATGTTTTAAGTGGTTTTCGTAAATTTGGCTCGACAGATCTGCTTGTCAGATTCAAAACCAACCCACGGTATAAAAAGTGAACTGGGGAGTCTGGTACCATAGAAGTAGTGGTGTTGTTTTAGCAAATACTATTCAGAATTCTCTATCATTAAAAATCAAGCTCTTGTTTTTTGTTTTTTAGATAAAATCAAGCTCATGTTACTCATGGATCAAATTATTGTACACGGGAAATCTTATCGAACAGCCTACATTTGTAAAAACCACTATTATTTCTATTAGGAGTGAATATCGCCTGGTTTTGGGATTTTTTCCTTTTTATTTTGACCATCCGAGTGATCGTTTTAACCGTTTAACCCACATTGTTAATTAATATGAGGCCAAATCACGTTTAACCGCTTGTCTTCTCATTATTTTAAAATATATATTTTACTTTTTGATTAGCTACATTTATACAAGCACAATAGTTTATGTATTCGTTTTCGGGTTAAATGTCTTATTAGTACATGTGGTAAGGGCCATTATCAAACAGCTGCCTAGGTTTTAAAAAATATCACTGGTATACGTCCATGTCACATTCTTTAAAATTGTAACACCTGTCCCGATTGTCACATATTGTAGCCACGTCATAATATCATCTTATACTTTTAATGCTATATAGGATGCATAAATTAATAAAAAATTATCTAAACTTCTTTTAATTAAAAAAAAAAAATCAATAACAAAAATTTTCACCCAATTTTGGCCTAGGGCTAGCTCATGCCACCCCCAATGGCAAACCACCCCAAGGGAAAAATAAAATAAAAAATGGGAAGGTCAGCTATCGGATATCTTCGACTCCTTCTTGAGTTTGAAGGATCTCCGGCTTTCATACAACAATCTCACTAGCCCTTCGCCTAAATCTTTTGGAGGATCTGGGATTCGGAACTTCTGGCTCAACTACTAGGAATATGGCTTGTCTGGTACCATCGATGTGTTGTCTTCGATGACCTATTTGAACCAGGTGATAAGAACCAGTTTACAGGTCCGATCCCAAATTTGTCGAAATGCACAAACTTGTTCGATCTTCAGCTCCACGACAACCAGTTCAATGGCCTCGTCCCAAACTCATTGATGTCACTTCCCAGCTTGAAGAACATTTCTTTGGATAACAATGAGCTCCAAGTTCCTTTCCCAGCGTTCCCATCTACTGTGGCCATGGTCATTAATGACGATGCTAAATGCGACTGCAAGAGCACCCGGGGGCCTTGTGATTCACAGGTGACGACCTTGCTCGAGGTCGATCGAAGCGGCGTTGGGGTACCCAATGAAGATAGCCAGTTTTTGGAAATGTAACGGCTCGTGCGGTGGTTGGAGTTTCATTACTTGCAATTCGTAGGGGAAGATTTTCAACGTGGATTTCGGGAAACATAGTTTTGTGGGGACAATCTCACCAGCCATTGCGAATCTAACGTCATTGAGGATTTTGTATCTAAACAATAACAATTTTTGACCGGACTTGCAGCTTCTTGATGTTTCGAACAATAACCTTACTAGATCGATGGTGAAATTCACAACAACGATGAAGGTCAATGTGACCGGTAATCCGTGGCTTGGGACGGCTACTCCGAGCTTTGGAAATGGGGGAGGAACATCCTCAATAGGCTCTACTTCGAGCCCTCGGCCAAAATGGGGTGGCCGACCACCTCCAATTTTTTGTTCTTGAATTTTATTTATTTTTCGTTTTTTTAAAGAAAGTTTAGGTAATTTGTTATTATTTTCTGCATTCTGCATGGCATTAAAAGCATATGTATCGCCAATGATACACGGCTACGTAGAAAGATATTTTACCTTGGCTAAAATATGCGACAATCGGGACAGATGTCATGATTTAAGGAGGTTGACGTGGATGATCGTAAAAAAAATAGATGAAACCTGGACGGAAGTACTAAGTAAGTATTTAGATTAATGACAAGTATCACCTGTGATGCTTTTTGAAGCCGAGACGGCCGTTTGATGATGGTCTTTACCGCAGGTACTAATAAGGAATTTAACCATTCTTTTTTTAACCATTTCTCTTTTCCTTTATTTTTTATTTTTTATTATTTTTGTGCTACAATCATTTTTTTTATTAGTTTAAGAAAATAATAAAAAAAATGAGAAATAATATTTAAAGAAAATAGAGAATAAAATAAAAAATTGTGTGAAAGTTTGTATTAAAAAAGTAAGTAAGAAGTAAAAAAATTATGCTTTTAGCTGCAATGCTTTCATACGTTACGAGATTCCTGCCCATCTGTAATACACTTAGCGGGGAAAAATATATGGTGGCAATGGGTGACCTCCAAATGTTGCTGAGGAATAAGAATTTTCTTGATGTCAAAGTAAAGCAGCCTGACAGATAATGCAAAACAGCAGCTTAGCTTTGCCATATCCACTTTATCTAAAAAAGGCTTCATACTGATACTAAAGACATTTTTCTTACCAACTCTCGCTTTCTTCATTTGAATAGCAAGAATGGGGAAATTATGGGTTGAAGTCTGCCTGATCTCTGCTAGGGGTCTCCGGCGTTCTTCCTCCCTCTGGAAGCTCCAGTGGTTCGCTGTTGGGTGGGTTGATCCTAATAATAAATATTGCACCAAGATCGATGAATCAGGGAATGCAAATCCTGTCTGGAAAACCAAGTTTGCTGCCTTGGTTGATGACTCACAGACCAACTTCCAAGATCTGGCACTGCACGTTGAAGTTTACAGTAGAGAGCCCATATTCCTCAGAGAGAGGCTTCAGGGCACAGCAAGTGTCGTCTTGAAAGAATTCTTGGCCAAGCAGGTCAAGAATAATGAGGATTCAAGGCCAGTAACCGAAGAAGTTGGGAGCTATCAATTGCGGAAAAGGAACTCCAGCAAACCTAAAGGATTTGTCGACATTTCAATTCGTATATCTGAGGAAAGGAGCGGCGAGCCAAGTTCATACATAGGTAGGTATTCATTAATGGATACAACTTAATTGGGACTGAGTTTTTAGTACTTGGTTATTGATTTCCGAGATTTTTTTCTTTTTTCGTAGGTAACGAGGAAGGATTTGTGCTCACCAGCCACAGCAACAATATCACCCTGGCTACTCAAGATGGGCCAGCTCTAGCCACACAGCAACGACCTCCAATTCTACGTCATCGGCCAGAAAATCAATTACCGTCAAAGTCTCCATACACCAATCCAATGCCATACCCTTCAAACTATTCCAATCCATCCGTAGGTGGACCAAGCTACCCACCACCACCAGCAGGTGCACCAAGCTATCCTCCGCCTCGAACTCCTCCACCCCCACCCCCACCTTATAATGTGGGTTACATGCCTACTTTTCTCCCAAGAACAGATCGTTTGTCAGATACTTACATAAATATGCCAGCATCTGGAGCAGCACCTGGTCGTGGCGGGGGACCTGGTTTTGGAATAGGAGTAGGTGCTGGAGCACTGGCAGCTGGTGCTGTGATCTTTGGTGATGACTTTATGTCAGGATTTGATGTTCCTCCAGGCTTACAAGATGCTAGTCTTACCATATCAACTGATCCTCCTTTCTGAGAAGCAGTAACTTGATTCTGTAATTATGTTTTAAGTGCAGTGAGGTGGAACTATGTTAGATTCTTTGTATTGTTTTTATTGGTGAAAGTTTTCATCCAATACCAGAATATTTCAAGAGGTTTTGGTCCATTCGCCTGCAAGAGTCAGATTACAAGAACCCTAGAATATTCGAACTATCTTGTACATCAAAGTAAAACATTATAACCATCCTTGATCTTTTCATTGCTTGGCTGTACAATGTTTCCACATCCTAATGTGTGATATTACGGGGAGAGAGCAGTAAATTTTACATAAATGTACTAATTTGGAGTTCCCAATCAAACAAACTTACCAATCCCCAAAAAAAACTAGTGTACAAGACAAATTTCATGTTACAGCTTGCAGACACTGCTTCTCTGATTCACCAAAAACTCTTTGCAGAAACTTTTCAACAACTGAAACAAACTCCTCCACTTTCTCTTCATGAGGCAAATGTCCGCTCTGCTTAATTACTTCAAGGTAAGATCCAGGTATTGATTGTGCAAGTCTCTGAGCATTCCAGGAGGGGACAATTCGGTCGGTATCACCCGTGACAATCAGAACTGTGTTTCATAAAAAAGAGTGCTAATGTCACTATTCAACTTCAATTAGATAACTCAGACATGCTTAAACAAAGTTCCAGTATTGCTCGATCACTAGTGAGTTTGCTGTGGGTCCAGATGAGAGACTTAATGAATATTTCGGTATTGCTTGGTTGGAAGCCTCGCTCGGAGACTCGATTGAATGAGCTTATTCACATTATAAAATCAAGTCTTCTAGTAATGTTCGGTATGCGATCGAATGATGTGATTTTATTGAAGACACAATGTTACTCGGTCCCAAACTTGGTTGGAATGGCATCCAAACGAATTGAAGATTGCAAACAGGCAGTGTTGCTCGGTTGGTACTCGTCCGAACAGCCGCCAAGAGAAATTTGTGAAATCCTATTAGTGTCTGAACGAACCACCTTACTTGTCCGAACACTGCCTTTGAAAATAGCTTTCTCAGTGTTTTAATTGTATTGAAAAACTGTGCTAATCCTTGGGGTCTATACAAGGACTTCAATGCACAAGTTTTCAGAGAGACCTATAGGGCTACAAGCTATTGTTTTGTGAGCAAGAGAGAGTTTTGTTTTGAGCCTCGACTTAATATCTCCCTTAGAGTTCTCTTAAACCACACCTAAATTCCACAAAAACCTTCAGCCACCAGAGTTTTGGGATTGCAAGAGGAGACTTGATAGAAGAATTGTACAGAGTTTCTGGAGCTACTACAGTAGGAAATAAGCGAATCGTTTGTCGGGATGCACATCGGTTTAGTTACAAATGTTTTGTAAGTTAAACTATGTAATTTAATTCTTCTATAGTATATGAGTTTCCTGAGTTTGGCTGTCTTAGAGTGATTTTACCTTTGTGGTTTTTACTTTATCACCAAATTGTTGTGTTATAGTCTTATTACTTTGCTTATTTTAGTGATTTTTGTGTGATTGCTAAATTTTTAAATTGTGATATTTGGTGGAAAACACATATTAACTCCCCCCCCCCCCAAGGTGTTGTTCGGGGTCAATTGGGAAATTTCAGCAACAAAGAAGGCTAGTAGCCTAGTACAATTACCAGGACATGTGATTTCGTGGAGTCTTTTTGTCAGTGGTTGCTTTGACTCAGACTCAGTATCTGTAAGCATCGCTGCTGTGTATTCAACGAGTGCCCTGTCCCAACCTTTAGTCCTCAGAGGCTGCATTTAATATTAACATCCATGTGAGCAATAACCTTTCTGAGATTAAGGGGAGAGAGAGAGAGAGATTCAGATAATTACCTTTGTATAACCATATAGGACATGTTCAGTGATCAGACTTGAGTTATACCATGCATTCCTTATCGCAGCTATTGCAAATTTGTCAATGACCATCCTTACCTGAGAATAATGTAGGGATGTCAGCATCAAATAGGCAATCAGGCACAAAAATACTGCTTTATCACTTTAACACCAAAAACTAAGCATCTGATGTAGGCAAAACCAGACAATACTATATATCCAAAAAAAAGGAAAAACAAAAACAGATAAAATGTAATCAATTAGATTATTCTTACGTATTTCACAGGATTACTTTTCTGGGTATGAATCCTGAAACCGGTAAAAAGAAATATCTTTAATGGGTTGAGTTAAAGTTGTACTTTATCCTGATATTTAAAGATAAGGCAGGGTGATTTGAGATAATTAAAGATGCCAAGCTAGTGTTAAGGAATCACACATTGGTTTGATATATGCTTAGGTACGAGTATATGTAACTGTTGGGTTGCTCCACCAACTTTTATTTTATTTTATTTTATTTTGTTGGATGCTCAAATTAGTATCAATGATCAGTTTATTTGTTCTTAGACTCCACATACCAGGCTCGGTGGCCTTGGTTCCGGTTTCTTTTTGGCCAGGACATAATCAGTTGAGCCTCCACATAATAGTTTAAGCCTTTGGGTTGAAAGCTCTAACAATGGACAAAAACTTTCGGAGAAGAATTAGTCATTTGATAGTTTGGTTTGACTTGCCTATAGAATAAGTCGAATCAACATGGTCCAAAAATTACTTAATACTTCAACTAATGGTCCAAAATTACTTAACCATTTACAGTGTGAAGTCATCAGGAAAGAAATCCGTTACCAGCATCACAGCAAGAGCAGAGCGCAAAATAGCCGACAATAGTTTTTTATACAGAGAGTTCAGCATAACTGCCATCCCCTTCACCATTCGCATTATTGCCTGTGCAACAAACTTAAAACACTTCAACAAAATCTTGGAAAGCCTCAGAAATGAATTCCTGAGACTGGTTAGATCTAAGCTGTCTTCTTCCATCTGGTTCTCTCTTCCCAATTGTTTTCCTTCAACAACCTTATGCACTGTAAGTGGGGCTAAAATTGCTGGGGCAACAAGGATCAGAGCAGCAATGCGTTCTGGTGCTTCAAAATATGAATTCACTGCTGTGAGGCAACCAGCCGAATGCCTAGCACATGATTCTTTCAACAGGTTCAGAGATCTTGGCTTCAGATAAAACAGAAAAACAAAACAAAACAAAACAGGGGGGGGGGGGGGGGGGGGAGGATAGTTCCTATGAACATAGTTCACAGACTAAGGTCTAATCCCAATGGGAGTAAACTGATGGGAAAAGGGGGGGAAAACAGAATAAGAGGAGTGTTAAATTTTTTCACTGGTGGGTGGCTTTTATGTTACTGATTTCTTCAAGCTTTCACAAGTTAATAGCACATTCAACAACAAAAAAATAGTTTTAATCAATTTAATGCATGAGATAAATAAAACCGAATAGATGTCAATGTAATTACTGGTCTGCTAGGCAATTGGGATCAAGTGCAGATGCAGCTTGCACCCAACATGCAAAAGTTCAAATTGGAGGCTACCTTCCATATGGTGGATGTCAAGAATTAGTGGTGTTTATTGGTCTATCTTTGAGCAAGGAGATCAACTAAGTGGGATCCAACATGCACCGACCTATCCACCTTGAATATCTGCTGGAACTGGCATTACGCTGTGGGTTTCCAACTAAATTGATGCAAGTAACACTAGAACAATGCAAGATGAGACAGATACATACCCCACCAAAATTGCCTTCTCAGCTGCTAAGAAATCAATGAAGTACAAGGTTGCAAGCAGTGAAAACGCCATGGAGTATGGATTAAGAGGTTTTCCATCTTCATTGCCATGAGATGAATGTGTGGAGAAATTTACCCTTGATGTCAAACCAAAGGCTGGTCTATCAAAAGCAAGAACTTTGGAACCAGTGAGCTCTGCCAAAGGCTTCAGAACTCGATTCCATGAGAAAACAGATGCTCCAAAGCCATGTAGTAAAATCATAGGAAGTCGAACCTTTTTAGTTTGGTTAGGAACTTGAGAAAGAGTCTGATTCTGTAATGAGTTATGTGCTTGTGATTCTGCATCATATACCTTGTGGTGTATCTGCACACCTCTGAACTCACAAAAACAACTGTCCGGATCAGCTAAGAGAGCTGGATCCAATAATTCGTCTTGATCTACGCCAGCTATTCTCTTCTTTTTCTGTTTTGTATTTGCATCGAACAATGGCTCTAGAGATTTGAAGCACACAGAAAGTACTCTTAGAACTAGGCTTACACTTTGATATACTAATCAATATCGTTCATTAGAATTTTTTTTTTTTTAAAAAAAAAAAAAAAAAAAATCCGTCCTAATAGAATCTAGAAAACCAAAGTACAGTAATCAATTTTGAAGGTTTTCCTTTTGTTCCCAAGTATATTGTGACTTGTGAGAACCGAATCCGCCTTGAGTGCATACATATATACACGCTTATAGTCAGAGACGTATGTAGCATACTCTTCGAGCATGTTTTTGATCCTTATATCAAAAAAGATTAAAAAAGGCCCTCTTTTTCTACATTTGTAGTTCAACACTTGAACCCAGTAAAATTATATGATAACCTAAGGTCTTCTTCTTTGGGATTAGTGAGCTAAAGGCATTGTGTATGGGATTAAAAGTATATATGAAATAGGTGTTGTTAACACTACGTAATTCCAAAAATCAATTGTTGTATATTTAGGTTGTATTGTCATGAGAACTTAAATTAATTTTCTTTCTTTTTATGGAAATAGTATTGAGGGGAAAACAGGAATAAATCAACAGCCTGAAAAATAATAATTACTAGTAGAAATAAGCTCAAATATAAGAGTCCATATTAACAATTGCATCTAATATATAAGGAGGTTCAATAAGAATTGATATATACATTGAATACAATAAATCACTTATAGGATGAACATGGGAGGAAAGTTGTAGACGTGGAGCAAATTAAAAAGGTGGCAGTTGATTATTACAAGAATCTACTTGGTTCTACTACTCACGGGTTCGATGATAGTAAAGCTAGTAAAGTGAACAGAGGTTAGGGAGATGGAAAAAGAGGTTACTAAGGATGAAATAAGGAGTACCATTTTTGCTATGAAAGTAAAGCCAGGGTCCTAATGGGTATTCTGAAGGGTTCTTTAAAGCAGCATGGCCTGGGGGGTGGGGGTGGTTGATGTTATAGCTGCCGTAGGATCATTCTTTGATACTGGGAGGCTGCCAAGTGAGGTGAATGCTACCATTTCGGCTCTTGTGCCTAAGAAGGTGAACCGAATTTTGGCTAACCGAATGCTCCCATGTCTGCATGGTATTATTAGTCTCAACCAGTCTGCCATCATACCTAATAGGAGTATAGCTGAAAATGTCCTTCTGGCTCAAGAGGTGCTGAAGAATTATCATAAGAATTAAAGGAAGTCAAGATGCACCATCAAAGCTGATTTGATGAAGACTTATGATTCGGTGAACTGGGAGTACTTACTGCAATGCCTATCTAGTTTTGGATTTCCTGTATAATTCATAAGCTGGATAAGGGAATGTATTTCAACTCTTAAATTTTTCATCGTTTTGAATGGCACACTGGTGGGCTATTTTGAAGGCAGGAAGGGTCCAAGGCAGGGGGATCCCATCTCTCCCTATCTGTTTGTCATAGCGATGGAGGTATTTTCAAGATTAATTGAAGAGGCTGCCTTGAATGGTTTGGAGTATCAATTTCATCCAAAATGTGGTGCAGTTAAGCTGGCCCACCTCTGCTTTGCCAATGATGTGTTACTTTTCTCAGAGGCCATTATCCAATCATTGGATAAAACCAATAAAATTCTGCTACAGTTTGCAGAGTTACCAAGTTTGAGGGCTAATCCTTCAGTTCTCTTTAATGTTCTGGTGTTTCTGAAAGAAGTAAGGAGATGTTGCTGGAGTGTTTGGGGATGAAGGAGGGTAAATCCCCAGTGAGATACTTAGGTATTCCCTTGATTTCTAAAAAATTGCTTGCTTCAGATTGTGAGGTTTTGTTGGAAAACATTTCAGGCATAATCAACTCTTGGCTGCAAAACACCTTTCCTTTGCCGGTAGGTTGCAACTTTTGTCTTCGGTGCTTTATAGTATTCAAGTCTATTGGTCTAACATCTTCATCTTCCCTAAGAAAGTGATTAGATCAATAAAACAAAAGTTCAATCGTTTTTTGTGGAATGGCAATGAGATTTGTTTTGCAAAGGCAAAAGTTTCATGGGATTTAATTTGTGTTCCTAAGAGAGAAGGTGGGTTGGGGTTGAAGAGGTTAGAAGAATGGAATAGGGCAGTTATTTTAAAGCACATTTGGAACCTTTTCACAAAATCTGGTTTCCTTTGGGTGGCCTGGATTAATATAAATCTGATCAAGGAGAGATGTTCCTGGTTGCTACTTGGAGTTGAAGAAAGATCATTAAAGTTCATCCGGATGCCAAGACTCCATCCATCTGGATGGAGTCTTGGCATCCGGATGGTGTTCTCTTTGATCAGTATGGATATAGGGTTATCTATGATGCTAGGAGTAAAATTGATGCCAAATTGTCTAGTGTTATTAGAGGAGGGGAATGGAATTGGCTGTCGGCTAGGTATGATAGTTTGGTTTCCATTCAAATTAAATTGCCTTTTGTAAAAATGGGGGGTCAATGATACTCCTTTATGGTTGGCTTCAAAGTCTAATAAGTATTCAAGCAAGGATACTTGGGAAGCTATTCGGGTAAAACAACCTAGGTTTGAATGGAGTAAGTTGATTTGGTTCTCCATGGCTATTCCAAAGCATGTGTTTTTCTTATGGTTGGCAATTAAAGATTGTCTCTCTACTAAAGACAAAATGTTGAAGTGGGGAGCTAAAGGTGAAGTTAAATGCTTGTTTTGTAGAAGTTGCATTGAATGTAGAGACCACTTGTTTTTTGAGTGTTTCAGAAAAAGCCTATGGAGAGTACTGATGCAGAAATGCTCACAACATATAATACCTACTGATTGGGATGGGATCCTGAGGAAAGGATGAAGGATTGGAAGGGAAAAAGTTTAATTACTGTTGTTTGCAAGTTGGCTTGGGGTTCTACAGTTAATAATATCTGGAGGTATATGAATTATTTGAAATTTGGGAGGTTAGGACTAGAATTGTGGGAAAGGAGGGATACAAGGGTAATGAAGATAATGTGGCCATCTGCAATAATTGAGGCATCTCTTTAAATGTTCTGATTTAGAACGGATTTTGGGGCAATATTGTATGGCTCCAAGAATGGTTATTTTGCATAATGTGTTGCTGCTGTTGATTGCTGTTAGCAGAGTAGTTAAGTTGCTGTTGATTTGTAATGTGTCTGCTGTTTGTGGCTTGCACAGAAGATGGGGGGTTAGAATAGTTTGGCTTCATTGCTGTTGAAGAGTACTTCCTGTTTCATTTTGCATCAGGTTCTTTGTTGTAGAGTGGCTACTCTCAGGCCTCAGCAGATGATAGTGGAATATGTTTTGTTGCTGGATAAGGTTTTGTTCTGTTATGAAGGTTTTTAGCTGTCTGTGCTGGATTTGCTGAATTGTATAGCTTTGTTGTTTGTTTTGTAATGTAGTTTGTTAGAATATATATATTCCATATTGACTTAGTTTATTTTCCTTGTAAGAATATTTCTTATTTAGGTTTGATTGAGATTTGATTACCATTTTGTATTCTCTATATTAAGGCTTTATTCTATTTCCTTGTAGGTTTATTCTCTTCCTTATAGTCTAGATTTTCTTGTCCACCACTCCTAGTCTCTCTATAAATAGAGAGCATTGTAATACAGTTTAACATACTTTAATATTTAAGATGTAGCCCTGCTTGTTCTTCTCTCTTTCTCTCTCTTTTTCCGCTATAATGATCATATTTTATATTTTATATCAAATTCTACATTGATCTTTTTCTGAGTAGTTGTTGGTTGATGTAGATGGTTAGACTGAGATTGGAGTCTGTATAGTTGTGTTCTTTCTTTGGGGCTGGTTGTTGATTGTAGTAAGATGTTTCTTATGTTTGTTGGCATATGGGGTTCTAGCTTTTTTAGCTAGAGAGTGTTGCACTCTTTCTGTTGTTAATAGAAATTCGTTAATCCAAAAAAAGAAATGATAAATACCTTAGAAAAAAAAAAAAAAAAAAAGGTGGAGAGCGAACAGATACCAGAATATTGGGCACCGGAAGCAGTGAGAGAAGAAGAAGAAGAAGAAGAAGCATGAGGATGGGGGGCAAATCTTAGCCGAGAAGGAAAGCTGCGGCTGCCCTGAATCTCTGAAGACAAGTTATGGGAGAAATGAGGAGCCCTACCACCATGGCCAACCAAGACCAGATTTTCCTGAAACTGAAACACTCCCACCACGCTCCTCATCTAGTATGGTTGAGATGTTTATAGGCTTGTTCAGTTTAGGATTGAGATATAAGCAACATCAGTACCGAGCACAAACCAAAGAAACAGGACGGGGCAGAACCAAATCGGATAGTAATAAGTAAATTACTTTACTACCCGTCCACTACCAAATCTTTTTCCTTTTTTTTTTTTTTTTTTTTTTTTGTTTAAAAAAGACTCTAAGAAACGCCATCGTTTCTTTGGCTCTAAAGTCTTAAGAAGCCCGGGCCCCACTGCTCGCTTCATGCCGATCGATGTGTATTTTATCTATTTACCAGCCTGACTTGTTAACAAACAGCAGAAGCAGCCCTGAATTTGAGAGAGAGAATTGAAAGAAAGAAAGAAATGGAAGCAGTGTTGTGTAGGAAATTGGGTGATCCAACCACAGAAGACAAGTCGAATTCCCCGATAGTGTTGATCAAGAACAACCCGATCCCTCAAGTGGATTCTCCCACAGCAGTGAGGGTGAGGGTGAAAGCCACCAGCTTGAACTACGCCAATTACCTGCAGATACTGGGAAACTACCAGGAGAAGCCTCCCCTGCCCTTCATCCCAGGCTCTGACTACTCGGGAATCGTCGATGCTGTGGGTCCCAATGTCACTCAATTCCAAGTCGGAGACCCCGTTTGTTCCTTCGCTAACCTTGGCTCCTTTGCTCAATTCATCGTTGTCGACCAGTCCCAATTGTCTGTCACTCTATCATTCTCTCTTTCTTTCGACGTTTTCTTTAGTGAAGTCTGAAATTTTTATTATTAGATTAGACTTTTTTTAAATTGGAATTGGAATTGAAGGTTCCGAGTACCAGAGGGATGTGATATGGTTGGAGCAGGTGCACTTCCCGTTGCCTACGGAACCTCGCATGTGGCACTTGTCCACAGGGCTCATCTGAGCTCTGGACAGGTATTGCTGGTTCTTGGTGCTGCTGGAGGCGTTGGCCTTGCTGCTGTTCAAATCGGAAAGGTTTGCGGCGCCATTGTTATTGCCGTCGCTAGGTACTTTCTCTTCTCTTCATGACAATTTTTTTTTCATTTCGATACCTGTTGTTTTGTGATCTGGATCTCAGGGGAACTGAAAAGGTGCACTTCTTGAAGTCGTTGGGTGTTGATCATGTAGTGGACTTGAGCCATGAAAATGTTACCCAAAGTATCAAGGACTTTCTCAAGGCTAGAAACCTCAAAGGGGTTGATGTTTTGTACGATCCAGTGGGAGGCAAGCTCACTAAAGAAGTCCTTAGGCTTTTGAATTGGGGTGCCCACATTCTGGTCATTGGCTTTGCCAGCGGAGAAGTCCCTGTTATCCCTGCTAACATCGCCCTCGTCAAGGTACGATTATATATAATTGGAGGATCGAAAACATGATCAAATACCTTGGAGAAGGCCTTAGTTCGAATACTACTTCCAAAACGTGCGTATCTGAAGCAGGCTGATGGTCGAACCTGCTAATACAAGGGCCAGTTTTCACCTTTTCACTGTTAAGCAAGTCAGGATGTTCTGATTTTTGTTAACCAAGTTAGGTGGTGCAATTTATTTCTTATATTTTTTTATTGTCAAATTATAATGCCTCTTCGTTTTTAATCACTTTCCAACAGAATTGGACAGTGCACGGACTTTATTGGGGTAGCTACAAAATACATCGACCAGGTGTTCTTGAAGATTCTGTTCGGGAGCTACTCTCATGGATGTCAAGAGGCTTGATCACCATCCACATTTCTCATTCTTACAGCATGTCAGAGGTGAGGCAATCCTGAAGCCCCCCCTCCTCCTCCACTCCCACCCCAATCGTGCATACGTTCTTTTATTAAGGGTTTTAGGTAAAACATATGTCACCATAGCCTTAACCAATTAATAAGTACCGACTTCAAACACATTTCAGAACTTATAGCTCAAATTCAGGTTGTGTAGGTCAATCAGGCTAACAATCAACTCCAGCCTTAGGCTTGCATGGGTTGCCCAACAAAACGGACCTTCCAAATTGAATCGGAGGAAATTCCTCCAACCCGGTCTATTAAATTGACATGCTCTTAGAGCATGTTATTTTTACATGCACTTTTAAAAAATGCACATGAGAATCACATGCTATGTTAATCCTATTAAAAATGCACCTGAAAATCACATTGATAAGGCTTCAATAGTTGGAACAAAAGTTGTATACGGTGGTAAGTGTTTTCACCTGAACCAATTGGCCTTATAATGACGAGGGGTTTGGGGAGGTCGAGTTTTCAAATTTTGTGTATAAAGTAAAGCCAGTTCAGAAGGTTTATGACAAATGTGGAGCTCTCATTATTGGAGTACATTCTTCAGCAGCCTATTTGCACATTCCATCATAAATTGCAACATACTTGGTGTATATTGCTTAAAAAGAGTCTCTTGGTCAAGTTTGGACCATCTGATTTCAGATGAATGTATACTGGTCGATAGAATTTCAATTTTATTTTATTTTTTGTGGGAGATGTATCATCTGATCAACTCAATTAATTGTTCTTGACAGGCCAGCCTAGCCTTTTCTGCTATCAAAGATAGGAAAGCAATTGGGAAGGTGATGATTGTTCTTGATGACAACAAGACAAGTGTAACATCTAAGCTTTAACATGGTCAGGATTCAGAAACTCTTCCTTTTCATAACTTATGACCAATAATACATGGTGTCTTTTGTAGTTTTGCTAAGAATCAAATCTAAGACCTATTGATACCATGAAATCTAAATAAGAATGCAAGTCTTGGACAAAATACATGGGGTAACAAGTTAAATATTTATATAAGATGGATGTTATGTAGCAAACATAGGCCAAATACAAATTTTCGCTGCTCTTTAATTATCTCACGTGGTACCATTTGCAAATCAAATGCTGTCCCATGGAGAATGGAATTCTATTTGAAGGTATTCAAATGAATATATGTCCTTTTTTTCATTTTTACTATGTTGAAAAAAAATGCAATATTAGATGCTGAATGCAAACGGGTGATTCTAGTTTCGTAGGAGATTGAATTTCTGCATAAAAACTGAGAATTACTCCACTGCAGAAATCTATTCAAAAAAAAAAAAAAAGTAATGCATGTTCACGATTGAAAGTTGAGAGTACTTCTGCAAGTTCGATTCCAATTTCCAAGGAACTCAACACATTTTAGAGATGGGTGGTTAACCACTTAGTCTATTGAAGAAAAGAGAGGGAGGGTGGTCAACCGGGGAGTTGCAAGTGAAAATTACAGGGAGGGTGGCCCATGGTGCAATCACTTTAAGTGTGTGTGTGTGTAACTGTGTGTGGTTTTTTTTTTTTAAAAAAAAAAAATGGGTGAGATTGGAAAGGAAGGAGCTACAATGATGGATCTTTTTCCACCATGAAGCCACAAATCAAGAGAGGAAAAGAGAAAGTTGGTCAATTTGGCAAATAAGTGGGCGCAGATGCATGCGTTGCGATGGACCTCTGCGGTGGATCAGCTGGAGTTGGTAGAGATTAGCCGAAGAACATTCGAGACTATTGGGGAGATGCGCCAATCAGTTGTGAGGGTGCCATTTTGGATCGCTAGAATGAGAAGTCCCTACAAAGAGCAGCAGCCATAGAGAAGTTTTCTCTAACCACCATGTTAAAATTTAGCTTTACAAACTCGATCAGCTGGAGGGGGGTAGTCAGGACCATCTTTGTGCCTTTAAATGCTCCAAGCTAGTTTGCTCCAAGCTAGTTTGTTTAAGTTGGCGGGACACCCGGAGGGCATTCAGGGAGAACCCTTCATGGACAAATTTATTCTTGATGAACCAAAGGAAATCGAAGGTGTTAGTTGAAAAAAATTGAGAGAAGTGAGCACCCTTAGTTTCAATGCCCAGAAGGTTCAAGGGCTGAAGGATAACACCGCTACGCATTCCACAATTAGAAGATAATAAAATTTGGAGATGTTGATTGGCCAGAAACCTTCTCTCCAAATGACTCTAGAGAAGTGGCACACAGTGAAGAGAACGTTGAGTAGCTTCCTTCGAATGGAGGCGAAGAGGCAAAAGCTTGAGGCGCTCATGAAGATTGAGCTTCCAAAGAATTTTCCAATCTGATTGGGAAAGAAAAAGAGTCATGACTCATGAGAAGGACCCGAGCTAAATAAAAAAAAACTTAATTAAATTTCATGAGAACTACACTTATTCCACCTCAAACTACCACCTAATTTGCAATATTCTCAAACTTTAAAAGCTGCAATGTTCTATACTATTCTACCGGCCTCTTTTAGTTACCCTCCTAAAAGTTTTCGTTAACTTAGGTAGCTAATGCATCACATGATGTCAAATATCTGTTATACCCCCATAAAATTTATGCAAATACAACTTTATCCTTGCATTACAATTTTTATTTTAAAAAAAAAAATAGAAATAGAAAACCTTTGCTGCTTTTTTGGTTTTTTCTATTTTTTTTTATTTTTTATTTTTATTTTTTATGAACGGGTATTTTGTCATTTTTGCTTCTCATGTTAAGATTGAATAAAAAATCATAACAGGGGGAAACGGATTGGTAAAATAGCTCTCCACATTGTAACTTCTTTGTAATTTGGGGAACATTCTAATTAGGATAGTAGGGAGTAAGTAGAGTTTTCCCAAAAAGTCTCCAGAGGACTCGTCAAGTTCATCTTTGCCTGGGTGGGGAATATTCAAAATCAATTCAGCAATAGTGGAATAAAAAGTTCCAGACCTAATGTGGTGGGTTATTAATGATTAAATCAGCAACTTTCATATCTGAACGATTTGAGGGGCCTTGAGGGTTTGGAGAAGGAATGTGATCTGGAGAGCCTACAACCCAATGATCGTTCCAATGACTGTGCACGGCTGTCTGTTCTTTCCAAGCCGCTTCAAGATGAAAGCGGCTATTTGTGAGCTTATTTTGGGAAGGTCAGGGTCCATTGAAATTGAATCCATGAGAGAGGGGGAGGACACCGCTCCAAAAACAAAGACAAAACGTGCACGAAAAATCCTGTTAACCAAGTGTTCTGCATTTTCCAAGGCTGTAAAACAAGCACATGGTCGTTGTTATAAATAAAGAGCTACCATTGAGTAAAATTCTGTAGCAATGGGACATGATTACATACACCAGAAAAAAGCTGCTGTAATTATGTGGCAACAGATTCTCGTCCAGAGACCAGAGTAATAGTTGCCATTAAAGCAATTATTACCATCACCGTTGCCCATATATGATATGATGATATACAGTAAGAACATTGTAGCCATCAAATATATTCACAGGGTTATGTTCAGGCTCCATATTTTACCCACGATGAGAAAGAATTATCTGCTCGTGCAATTATCAGTAGAGTAGAGCCCTATCTCGGCCTACTTTCAGTTTTTAGAAAGCGTACGTATTCCTGCTGTAACATCTCCCCTCCTTGCACTGGATCGAAGCTGCATCTGTAGAAACTGCGGAAAAAGGGTGAGAGACAAATAGTCCAAGCTAAGCATATTAAAATACAGCTGTTAATGATTTTTTGTTGATATTGCTATATGATACATTTTATTAGCCTTTACGTAGGATGTATCTACCAGGCATAAATTTTCATTGGCATGTAGGTAGGTCACTCGGAGTTGAAGAAACCAGGCTCCAGAGAGTAACGTTGAGAGATTTGCATGACCTTGCACATGATAACTCAAATGCATTCGAGGCATTTGCTTCATCATGTCTTCTTACTTGACAATAACCGGCTTACTTCATGAGGATGTGCAATAGGTTCCACACCAAAAATCAGTCAAGTCTACACAGGCACCTAATCACTACATAAAAGGTCACTGCCAAAGCTGCAGTCAGTCTCCAACTTGAGAGATGAGCTGAAACCAAATCCACTCCACAAGTTGCTGGATGTTATCATCTCAATTTCGTCAACTATTCTAGGTCAACCCAAATTTTCAGCTATATAGGAAACTAGAGATTCCCATTTCCAATTTCCAAGCGACTGGACATACTGTCCACAATAACCACTTACCCAAAATGGCTTGGTTAAGCTGAATAAAATTTTTCACCCCCAAACCCTCTTGAAATTATCGGAGTACATATTTTCAACCACTTCAATCAATGAAACTGAAACTCATCACCAATTCCCCCTAAAAGAAAGTCTCTCTGAAGTTTAACCAGTCTATTAACCACTCCTACCAGAATAGGAAAAAGAGACAAATAATACGTTGGTATACTACAAATGAGTGCTTTTTATCAAAGTCCTACCTCCCTTTGATAGATAAAGCCTCTTCTAACCCGCCAACCGATGTTCCATCTTCTAAATAATGTCATTCTAAACGGTAGAAGCCTTGTAAGGAGCTCCGAAAGAAAGACCCAAATACTTCATTGGCAACGAAGCCACTCTACACCCAAGAATACTAGCCAAACCTTCTACATCACCCCATTGCCTACGAGAACAACCTCTGACTTGGCAAGTTTCTCTTCAACCCCAACACCACTTCAAAACATAAGAATAGACACTGCAGATTAGAAGTTGTTAACAATTAGACTCACAAAATATCAAAGTAGCATCTGCAAACAACAAATGCGACACTATCATGTCTTCATGATTCATCGCTCCCATAAAAAATCCAGATAAGAGCCCATTGTCTATGGTAGCAGACATCATCCTACTTAATGCCTTCATAACAACTACAAACAATAAAAGGAGACAATGGGCACTACAAAAAACTTGGTGTAAAAACTTACGTGGCTATAGTAACCGGTATTGTAGCCACATAGCGATTTCGCTACGTGGTATATTACCCACATCGCGATTTCACCACGTGGTATATTACCCACATCGTGATTTCGCCACGTGGATAATCCACCACGTAGCAAAATGTTTTGCGTGGGTAATTTGCCACGTGAATTATTTCCACGTCACCAATTAGCCACGTGGCAATTAAACCACGTGGCTAATTTATTAATATTTTCCAAATTTTATAAGGATTTGAAAATTTAGCCATATGCTTTATTTGCCACGTTGCCACTTAATGACGTGGCAAATAAACCACGTGACTAATTTTTTTTTTAAAAAAAAAAAAATCCAATTTCGTTTAGAATTTAGAATTTTAGCCACTAGTTTTATTTTCCACGTCGCCAATTAGCCACGTGGTTAATTTATTAAAAAATTCTCAATTTTTTTTTTTAAGGATTTGAAATTTTAGCCATGTGCTTTAATTGTCACGTAGCCAATTAACCACGTGGCAAATAACCCACGTCGCCATTTGCCTATATATATATATATATAAATTAATTAAAGAACCAAAAAGGCTGGCTTGCATGTTTTGGGGGGAAGGGGGGTCCCGCACGCGCCTCTCCACTTTGTTTTAAATTTTTTCAATTTTTTTTTCCTTTCTAATTAATGCATGTGACAGGCGACTTTTTTTCCTTTCTAGAACATCTCTCTCTTAACTCTCTCGTCTCTCCCCATTTTTCATCAAAAAAAAAAAATTCTTAAAAACTCTCATCTCTCTCAGATCTCTCTCTCACTTTCTTTGTATTTTATTTTTTTAGCAGACGACGACTCACCCCCTCCCGGCCTCACGACTCGATCGCCACTAATCGGAGAAGCTCGTTTTCGTCGTCGTTGACGGAGAAGAGGTTGGTGGTTTTTGGGTCCTTTTTATGGTGATTTTTGGTCTTTTTGTTACTTTTTTTTTTGTCCTTTTTATTAGTCGCCGGAGTAGTTGGTATCTTTTGGTGTTTTTTGCTCCTTTTTGTTGGTCGATGGAGTAGTTGGAGTCTTTTGAGAAATTCCGTTGCCGGGGAAGGAAACCCAGGCCTTGAGCTCGCCGGCCCTTGCCGGTTCTCGACAACGAGGTGGACGAAGATCCGGCGCCTCGTCGTCGAGAACCGGCGCTTTTCATCTCCGGATACCGGGACACCAGAAATATTGTATATACGATAATGGGAGGGAAAAAAAAAAAAAAAAAAAAAAAGGATTTTAGCGGCGTGGGTTAGGGGTACATGGCTAAAAGTGCCGCTTTCCCCCCCTTTTTTTAACCAAAAAAAAAAAATTAAATTGCATTTAGCCACATGTAAGTGGCACGTGGCAAAATTGCATTTTGCGACACCCCTAATTCGCTACGCGCGCCCCACGTCGCTAATGGGACGTGGTGAACCGTTAGCGACTTGGATGACACTCATCCACATGGCTAACGGTAGGTGGCTAAATGCCATTTATTTTGTAGTGGGGTCCCCTTGTCTTAATCTATGTAAACTACTAAAGAAACAAGATGGAAACCCATTAATGAGAATAGAAAACCGCACATCAATAGATATACAATGTTCAATCCAAACTCACCATCTCTCTCCCAAAGCCACATCTCTTCAACAAGTATAACAAAAACTCACAATTTACATGATCATAGGCCTTCACCAAATTCAATTTAGAGCACTAGTAACAGCTTCCCTTCAACTTTTCTTTAATTTAGGAAATTAAACCATTTTTTACTTTCCTATTTAAATACACTCCACAATAGCTTCCCTTCTCATTTTCCTATACCATTTAAATATTCTTTAAATTAAATGCTAAGAGAAAAAGAGAAAAATCATATAAATATTATTTTAAATAAATGCTAGAGGAATGAGAGAGGAAAGAGAAATTTTTTTATATTAAAATAATGCTAAGGGAATCACTTTTGCTTCCCTAGATGTAGAGTACAACTTTTGATTCCCTTAGTTTAGGGAACAACAAGGGAATCTGATTCAAGGGGTTTTTTAAGAGTTTTCCCTACATATAGGGAAGGGAATAAGATTTAAGGAAACTGTTGCTATTACTCTTACACAATATTCCATGTTCCTCGGATTGAATTTGACTATCCAAACATTCATTCACCACCAAGACGGAATCGAAAATTTGTCTACCTTTGATAAACACATTATGAGAATTTGAGAAAATCAATGATGGAGACCATGAACTACTAAAGATAAAGGAGATAATGGGTCCCCTGACTTAATCCACGTGAACTACTAAAGAAACAAGATGGGGACACATTAATTCGAATAGAAAACTGCATCGTAAATATACAGTGTTCTATCCAAACTCACCATCTCTCCCCAAAGCCACATCTCCTTAACAAGTATAACAGAAACTTACATTTTACATGATCATAGGCCTTCTCCAAATCCAATTTACACAACACTCTTGGTTCCTCAGATTGAATCTGACAACCCAAACATTCATTCGCCATCAAGACGGAATCCAAATTTGCTTACCTCTGATAAACGCATTCTGAGAACTTTAGACAATTTTTTCCAATACCGATTTCAACCTATTCGCCAGGACCTTAGAAAGAATTTTGTACACACTACCCACTAAGCTAATGGGACGAAAATCCTAGATTTCCATCGCCCCAGCTTTTGTTGGAATAAGAGACACAAAAGTAACATTGAAGCTCTTCTCAAACTTCCCTCGACTATGAAACTCCTTGAAAACTGCGAACTATTCTCTTTTAATACATTCTAGCACTTCTGGAAAAAAAGGCATAGAAAACCCATCAAGTCCTAGAGCCTTATCTCCTCTGAAATTTCTCACCATCTCGAACACTACACTCTCCTTATTCTCTTTCCATCCAATTTCTTTCTTCCACATCAATTGAAGGAATGAAAGGTCGTCCAACTTTAGTCTCTACATATATTCTTTGAACAATTGTTTTTAAAAGTTCACAATATGTTCCTTTATTTCTATGGAAGCAGAGTCATATTCCCATTAATAACTAAGGACTCCACGAGTTATTTCTTCCATGCAAATTTTCCAAACGAAGGAAAATTTTACTATTATTATCTCCCTCTTTCAACCAAATGGCCCTTGACTTCTGTCTCCAACTCACTTCTTTAAGAATAATACTCCTTTCCAACTCTCTAGAGATGGTTTCTTTCTTCACCTTTCATCTTTAGTTAATGATCTTTCCTCAGCAATCATATCCAAGTCATTGTGGGTTTGTTTGGGTTTTTTTTGTGGGCTGGTTTGATTGTTCCTGTGTATACTCCACTCCATGTGTACTTAGGGGCGCCTTACGCTTTTTTAATAAAACATTTCTTACTTATAAAAAAAAAAAAAAAATCATATCGAGCTCGCAAAGACCCTCCACCATCTCCTTCATCTGCTTCCCTACATTACCAAAGGCCTCCTGATTCCGTTTCTTCAAATCCGATTTCAATGCTTTTAATTTATGTGCTAACACATAACTAGGAAAACCTTGAAAATTATAGGACCCCCACCAAGTTTTTACCTGCTCCACAAAACCCTTTGATTGCAGCCACATCCTCAAACTTAAAATAAATACTTCCCCTACTCCCCACACTACAATCCAACATCAATGGAAAGTGATCTAACATGATTCTAAACATCCGAAAAATATTCTTCTCACTCTGGAGATAGTAGGAATCTATAAATTCTAGTACTATGCCTGAGAATCTCGATTATTTGACCAAGTAAAATTCCCCCTACCAACGGAATATCCATGAGGCCTTGAACAAAAATGAATTCTGAAAATTCCAACATCAATTGTGACTGTCTTGAATCGCCTGATCTTTCACGAGGATACCGAACCACATCAAAATCCCCCCAATATACCACGGCATCTCCCATCAATTCATCATTCCAACCAACTCATCCCAAAGACATTCTTTCTACATCATCATTTGGACCATATAGACCCACAAATGCCCATTCAAAATTCTCAGTACACATCTAAAAGAACATGCTACCATAAACTTACTAACACACTCCTCAATCTTCTCCACCACCGGCCTATCCCACATTACTAAAAATACATTTGACGCCCCTCTCGACCCCAAATACGACCAATCCACATGATTACAACCCCATAAACTACTAACCACCTCCCTAGTAATAACCTCCATTTTTGTCTCTTGCAAACAAACAATATTTGCTTTCCACTCCCTTAGAAGCCCTATAATCCCCATCATTTTCTCCTTATCATTCAGGCCCTCACATTCCATGATATAATCTTAAGTTTCATTATGAACATTTACCACCCCTCCCTTTCCCTGTCACTCTATAAGACTAACCGCGCTTGACATCATAATTCATTGAACACAACAATTGCTTTAATTCGTGTTTTCCTCTATTATTTGATTTTCCACTCAAATCTAAAACACTACCCACACCACTTTGATGTCGACTAGCTTCAATCGTAGTCAACAAAGCCATAAGTTGGTCCTCAAAACCTTCGCATGGCAATCCAACTACATGACAAAAAAAAGTATACTCTCTCAACCACCCAATCTAAAGACATTGAATAAGACCCTCCTTGTTCCCCAATTGTAACAAGTAGGTGAATCTCCAGTATCTCACTTAACCTACTTTCCTCATTTGTACAGTTCACCATGGCCAAAGAAGGATCAAACACCTCCCCACAATAGAATTATATTTATTACCCTCGACGTCCACTCCCCCCACCCCATTCTCCACAAGTTCTAGGGAGTTCCCAGTACCTAAGTTCAAGATGGCTCATGTACTCTGTTTTCCACCTACCACTTGATACAAATTTTGATTACCCAAAAGTCCAAAACAGATTCAACCCTCTGCTCTAAGACACTGTCCAGGAACATCCTCACTTCCAGCGGCCTATTCACCCCCAATCCATTCCTTTCACTGATATGTCCTAGACTCCCACCCGAGCTACTTCCCTGTATCATCAAATCACCCTCCTGCTATTGAACTCCTTCCTCACCCACTTCAAACAAAATTTTGTTCCTGTCTGTGCAACACCCAAACATAGAAACTGTTTCTTTCAACATCTTAACAATTTCCAAGCTTGCTAGAATTACATTATAAATTCCTTCATGTCCGATACTAACTAGCTCATCGGTCTTATCTGTGCAAGACCCACTTGCTCCGGCAACTATTTTTGTTGCCTTGGGCGTTGTTGCCGATCCCCAATAACCCCTTCCTTTGCTACTTCACCACTCACATCTACTTTTCTGGAAGCTACCGGAGCACTTTCTTTTGTACTAGTCTTGCTCAACCCCTCCCGTGCTATAATACTCTCAACTCCACTTATTGTATGCCTTTCGGCATGTTATCTGACGAAGACCCATGGGTTCCTTCATGCCTTTCAGTCAGCGGAGAAACTCTCGATTCCTTTCCGTCAGCATGACAACCTAAACGTTGTCACAGATACAATCTTTGACGTTGCCTTCTCCATAGTCCGGCATGTTCCCGCCATGGAACCAAGCAATCCTGTCTTCACTCTCCATTGGACTGTCTATTTAGGAAGTGTTTGACGACTATACACATCTAAGTTACTTGAAACAGGCTCAAAGACTTTCACTTTGGGTGACTGGGCTTTGAAAGGCTTCACCTTTCTGCTCAAGGTGCTTCACCAACTGCCTCATCTAAGAGAAGCAATTGCCCCATCCACTTCCGTCTTGGCCCTTCAGAACTATGATAAAACTATGCCGCCCCCCACCACCATATTTCGAAAGCTCCATAAACCTTCCGTGATTGTTCTCTCGTCGCTGCATAACGTACCCTAAACAAAAGTCTGAACTCACCCTCACGCGCCAACACCACTCATCAGGACTCTTCCAATGAGAAACTCTTTTTACACCTTTACAGACAATCATATTATTCAAACTAAGATGTATCCAGCATAAATAGTAGGAAGAAAATTTATTATGTACAATGAGAAGAGAGCCATCGCATTATTGAATATCTTTTCTCATCTTTGAAGTCTATAATATCTAATTAGTCCCAAACAACTCCAGAAATTAAGAGCAAATAGGAATCAGCTTTAAGGATTTTTTTTTCTTCATCAATTTCATTCACAAATCCGAATAAGACAGCAACAGAAAACTACTTAGATGTGAGCAAAACTAAAATTATGTTCAATCGAGCTATTCAGAAACATATTCAAAAACTCAATATAAAAAACAATAAATAAGCAAACAAATCATCAGTTCATACCTTCCATCCATGCCAACTATAATGATGGTGTTCTGAGATCCAAACGCTGCAATGAATTGTGTGTCTTCCGGCAAGTGGAATTGAGCAAATGACCATTCTGAGCTGAAATATTTTGGTAAAACCCCTTGGGAAGTATCAGAAAAGAAAAGAAAAAAAAAAAAAAACGTTAGATGTAAAGGAAAAAAAAAATACAAAAAGACCATGCCCTAACCAAAATGCTATGGAAAACTGCCCAAGCAAAGTTTAGAAACATGAGTTCTAATGAGTAAAATGTTTAACACAGAATTGAGCTGTTACATCCCAGATGGCCCAAAGGGCAGCCATGGGCCAGGCAGCCAAGGGAGCCAGTCAAATGCAGGCCAAAAATATTAGTGCTTTAGATTTTCTTAGGCTGATCAAGTTTGGGCCAGGCATGGATATGATGAACTTTGGCTCGGACCAGCCCAGCACAGACTGAGACTTTATAGTGTTAAATATTTCTTCATTATATCCCTAAACAACTTTTACAATTTTTATTTTGGAGATGACCCCAAGGGGTAGCTCAATCAGCTGTGCCCACGCCCTATGAAGCGGAGGTCACCGGCTCGAATCTCTCCTTCCCCTTGGTGTCCAAAAAAAAAAACCTTTTAGTTCAGTATTTGAAGAATTAACTATTTCAGCTAATCATTTTACTGTTGAAATTAAAAATAACAATTCCATGCAAAGTAACCATTTAAAAAGCTTGGTGAAACCGTGCTCAGGCCTAAGAACTCTATCCTAGGGCACAGCTGGGCCTGCCCCAGCACTGAGTGTAATTATAGTCTTGGCCCGCCCCATGGATGCCCTTAGAAAGCCTAGATAATTGACTCAATGCATGTAAAGTATCTCTATCAAGTGTGAGAATTAAAAATTTTGATATTCATGTTTCAATATTTTAAAATTTCAGAGCAAATATAGTCAAGTTTTCTCACAATAATATAAAAATTCGCATTAATCCTTAGCACAAGAGGTTGCAAATTATCAAGGCAGATTAAGTGTAGTCATTCCAAGACTAATGGATTATTTATTGACAAACTTCCTTTACCTCTCATGAAAGATAATGATGAACCAGGGTTGGCACCAGTACTTGAAGAAATAAGGGCATCTAGGGAAGTCGAAGAATTCTGCTGAAACAGTGCCAACCCTTGAGCAGCATTTGACTGAGTTGATGAGTCCTCCCCAACCACTCTAACTCTGAGGCTGAATATATGAACGGTGCCTTTGTCACTTGATACTGCCAACCACTGGACATTTGGAGAGAGAGCAATACTATATATTTCTGCTCTGTTCCCTCCTCTACGTACCTACATGCAAGCAGTAAATGAAAATAAGCAAGCGCTGGCTATACGAAAGACCATCAAAATCAAACACTGAATCTTGCATGCATATCAAAATCTATGCAGATTAAAAAGATGCTGGTGAAGACCTATAAATCCTGTAACCAATGCAAAAACTGTCTATATAATAGACTAGATATGATGAGTTTCAGAAGTTATATCTCTTTTCTGAGACATGCTCAAAAGCGACTACACCTTTCTAGTATCTTGACCATGACTATGTTGACGCCATGAGTAATACTGAAACACATCCTTGCCCAATCCCAACTATGTTAACGCCAAAGGTGGCACACAACCATGACTATGCTAACGTCATGGATGACACATGAGCCTGACTATGCTGACGCCAGTGGTAACACCATCCATGACTATGCTGACGTTATTGGTGGTGCACCCAAGGATGGAACCCCTCTTTTTTCTAGCTACTTGGTTTCTAACTTGCTACTAGACTTTCATGCTACTAACTCGTCCTGATAAAACTCTTTCAAAAGCTTTTCATAAAATCTTTACTTGGTTAACTAAACTAATCTAGGGAGAAACTTCCTTGCCCAAACCTTGACTATGTCGACGTCACAGGTGGCATACAACCACGACTATGTTGACATCATAGGTGGCACACGAGACTAACCATGCCGACGTCAGTGGTGACACTAACCATGACTATGCTAACGCTATTACAGCACACCCAAAGAAGGATATCCTATTTTGTCTAGTCTCTTTCTTAATATCTTTTATAAATACTGATTTTTCCTTAAAAACATAACTGAAACCAAACACATTTTTCTCTATCTCTTTTATATTGCTAAACTCTTCTTTAAAAAACTTATCTTAAAAACTTGTTCTTAAACCCAACTTTTTTGGCCTATCATAAAACTGAACAGATATTTCAAGATATGCATCAACTATAAAAACATGGGCTCATATCACAATGAAATATTATTTCATTCTTTTTCTACTGTATAATTACTAAAACATAATTTCATGAAAAATAACGTTATTGCTTTGAAGGGAGTTTACTTGCACAAAATCATGCAAATAACTTTTATCTACTTGTGAGATAAGTTTACTTACCCATTTTGCTTAACTTCGTATCACGACATGTGGCAGTCTATGGTGACACTAACCATGACATGTGGCAGTTTGATGCGGTAAATCTGACATGTGGCAATCTGATGCTGTAAATCTGACATGTGGCAAGCTTGGTCAACCAAGAATCTTATTGTTTTAGTTTTTCCACTTTTTAAATTTAAAAAAATTATTTATTAATCTTTTTTTTTTCTTGATTTTTCACTTATTCCATTTTACTTGTCTTATATTTCTAATTTCTCTATCTTCTATTTATCCTGGGTATTACAACAGGGTGTGGCGGCGTGGCCACCCCCTCCACAACAAGCATCCACAACAAGGGGGTGAGTGTCCACCCCTTGCACAACAGGGCCGTGGCCGATCAGCCACCCCCTCCACAAGCATCCACAACAAGGGGGGTGGCCACGCAGCCACCCCCTACCCACCACCAGTGATCCCCTCCACCTAAGCCGGTGGCAGCGAATCACCTTCCACCAATCTCTTTGTCTGTATCCCCTTCCCATCATGAAGGAGAGGAAAATGATAGAGAAGAGAGAACTGTTCGATTAAATCCCATATTTTTTAGTTTTTTTTTTTTTAAGTAACTATATATGGTGCGTTTCAACTCAACTAGGGTAAATTTGTCATCAAAAAATGCTTCAATGTCACGTGATAGGAACATGGGGTGGATTCCATCGATTCTAACACCCATATTTGGCTCGGAGATCTACTCGTAACAAACTGGTAGTTTGGAGGAGCGAGTAGCAATGAGTCGTAGTTTACTAGGGGAGCATTCTGAAACTCTCGTCCTAGTTAGACATCAAGAACACTTTCTTTCACCAAAGATCTAAAAGAAGAGGTCGAGGCCAACCTTGCGGTTATGAAGACTCTATTCATCCAAATTATTTGTGTAAGCTTTCAAAGGCTCTCTATGGACTCAACTCTAATAGGCCTTATGAGCCTTCTCCTAGAATGTTTTTTTAGATTTCGAAAATTTGGAAATCACTCAGCTAAAAGCATGACAGCTTCCCAACCCACGACAGCATGAAAAATAACCATTATTTTCCTTCAAATATTAAGCATTTAATACTATGTTTAACTTAAAATAAGTATGAAGAATGCATCTCAAAACCGTGTGGCATAAACTTGAGAGAATAATCACAAAATAATACTAAAATCCATAGGCGAGTAGGCTACCTCTTGTAAGCGAGTCCCATCCATTGTGTTGAATATTCTTACTAAAGTGCCCTTTGTACTAGCAGTTGCAAGAAGCAGCCCATCCATAGTTAAGGTGAAGCATGCAATATTAGAATCATGAGCGTGAATCAATTTTGTCATATTCAGCCCAAAGTGTTCAATTCGAACTTGTCCTCGTTGAAGACCTTGGCAAGCCAACACAAATGTGTTTGAATGGTGTGAAAGGCAGCACAAACCCCTAGGATTTGCCAGAGTCTCAATCTGATGAAGAAGCTTCAGATCCATAAAGTTGTAAACATATATCTTGTGCTCAAGAACAACAACAATCCGATCCCGTCTTAATTTCACTGCACGAACCTCAGACCTAAATGCAAATTCACCAATGCACCGGCTCTGATGATCATCCCAAATCATAACTTTATTCGGTGGGTACTGGGAATTAGCCCCACTACCAACAAGTGCAAGAATGTTGCACCGGAAGAGCATCTCAACAATTTTAAAACCCCCGCTTTTCAAATCACGTCTAAAAGTTTCCTTGAATGGGTCACAGTTATAAATACGAAAACCCTGACTTGTGCCAGCAGCAAAGCAACCATAGTCCTGGTTCCAAGATACAGAAAGTAACTCATTATCATCACTGTCATTGAACTCTGGTTCAGGTTGGCTAAAAGAACCAGAGGCCCCAGTATTTGGGGTATCACAGGTGCCAAGCTTTGCTGGAGGAACTATTCCTCGAGATGTTGAAACGGTTGAACTCATGTGTGACGAAGTGACTGTCATCAGATTGGTTGCTGCAATAAATAACCAAGGGAGAGCATGAGTTATCAAAGCCTCAAAGGAAGCTAAAATAGGAAGAGGAAACCCTAAGCAATCAGAGTGATTACGGAAAAGTAGTTGAATAGAAGCTAACTTTGCACAATGCCATCTCTATCATCAGAACATAGGAATTACTGAGAGTACATCTAACATGGAAAAGAAGTAAAGTGGACACAAGCAGGAAATCTCGAGCAATCCACCAATGAGCGCCAGCTCTCACCGGATTACAACCAGCAACAAGTGAACCAATAACTTTTCCTACTCATCCCTTCTTAGGTCTAATTTGCTTGCTGATATCAGCTACAGTGAGCTTCAGACCCTTATCAATCCGGCTGGTGGGCATACCTAGTCTAATACACATTGTTATCAATCCCTCCACTAGTTTTATGCACCTCAGCTCCCTCTTGTTATTATTGTACTACCCTGTATCAGTTTTACAGTCCTCCTGCTCTCTTGCTTCGTTGCCAATACCATTAGATGCTAAAGCCACAATAAATTTACATAAATGAGTTGAACCCTCTTCTGGCCTCCTCTCTTCTCTAGCATGGGTCTAGGGTAACCACAGAATTACTTGCCCACACTTGAAAGTTACGTCATATTAAACCAAAAAAAAAAACCAAAACAAAACAGATTTTAAATCACATCATAAGCCAAATGCAGTCCACGTGTGGAGTGGGTTTGACGGAGCATATGCGCTTTTCCATAAAAGGGGAAAAAAAAAAAAGAAAAAAATTGCCCAATAATAAAATGTAAACCAACGAAAATTAAGGGAAATACAAACAAGCGAATCACACATTCCTGATCATTTAAGAAAGATCCTACTCAAATCGAACCATGCCCCCTGCAAGTTGATAATATTACAGGAAGGATCATAAATCTAAAAATAGCCAACATGATCAGGAATATGTGAGATTCAGATGTTGTAATCGAAGACAAAAAAAAATGGAGCGGATACGAGATAGTGTTTCAGATGTATGTATGTATGCATGTCGGAATTGGGGAATAAGAATAGGCGTTAGGATTGTGGAAGCACCTCTTCCTTTCTTTCTTTCCGATCCCCCGATTCAAGAGGCGACGACCCGCAGACCACAAAGTTTTTGCTTGTTTATTATGTCAATATAAACGGTACAGAAGACGCTCCTCTCCTCTCCTCTTCTCTTTCCCCCAGATTAATATCTCCATCAGAGACGCTGTTCTTACTTCCTACCCAAGCCAATCTGCCTGTATATGCCGCTCCCCTTTTTCTTTTTTCCTCTCCCATTTCCTATTGTATCCGTATTTCCTGATTTGGGTAAATTTTGATTGCTGGACTCTTACCTTCGGCCCTTTGGCCCTTAGGCCTTAGCCAACTCTCCCTCTTGTCCAAGGCACGGTTGCTGAACTCTTTTTGATAGTCCTACTAGGAATCTTGGAGTAAGTTTGGGACTACGATTTTTTTCTTTTTTAAGTTATATTTTATTATATTTAAAATTATGAATATCGAAAAAATTTATTTTTTGAAATTATATTTTAATGATTTGAAACAAAATTGAAGAAAGTTTGATAAAACTTAAGTAGAATTCAAATTTAACAAAACAATCCAAACATGTATTTCGAAAATAATAAAATATAATTAAAAAAAATATTTGTTACCCAAACATGTCCTTCCATTTTCTCTCATTTAAGGTTTACAATTTTTAACCCAACACAAAAATAATAGATTAAGGTTGAAGAGTCAGCTCATTTAGTGAATGGAACGGAACAGAATTTACTTATATAATCTTATACTCATGTATCGACACGATTCGAATCCAATACGCAACATTTAGGGCTAGCAATTTTTTACACAAGTAAACCTAACACGAACCCAATACGAAATTAATGGATTAAGGTTGATAAGTTTGACCCGTTTAATTAAAATTAGTTGGGTTATAATTGACCTATACAGTCATATATTTATGTATCGACATGATTTAAACCAAACACGCGAACATAAAATTGCCACCATTACTTTCATTTAGTTTTTTTTTTTTCTTTTTATTTTCATGATCACCTCGATTTTCTTGGTTAGAATATATATATATATATATATATATATATATATATATATATATATATATATATATATATTTGTTATTTTCGGCTTAGTGGATTGGTTGGAATAATCCATAGGGGCGTGGACGAAATTAGTATCTTTCTTATTATGAGGGGCCAAAGCATTAATAAAAGGTCAATTATATTTTTAATAGGGATCAAACTTAATTTTTAGGCCAGCAAATACATATTCTTAACTATGTATAATATTTTAAGAAATTTGTTTAGCAATATATAAATATTTAATTAGAAATACATAGATATTTTAACTTTATATTTGTATATAAATATTTAAATAATATATAAATTTGTAACAAGAAGCGAGAAGTCCGGGACCATAGCCCTTACTACGTACCCGTAATTACGTCGTTGCATAGTGGTTATACCATGTATGGACAACCATCAACCCTAGCTTAGATCTCAGATTTTTTGGATAAAAAGTTTTACATTCCTATTAGAGCAACTTTTAGACACTACCAATTACAATAAAGTAAAGAAAATATGTCATATGCAAGATTATATTGTTGAATAACAAGTTGATATCGCCAAATCTTGAATAAAGAGAACCTGTAGAAAGAAATAAGGAGAAGCACAAAATATTTTGTCACTATCCAACGGGCTCACTCAGATGTTTAAGTAAGTACTTGCTAGAGATGAAAATAAACTAATGAAAATTGTAGAAGAAGAATGTTTGGATAGAATGGTTCGTATTTTTTTAATGATCTCCTTTTTCTTTCTCCATAAAGTGTTTTTATGCTCTTCATTAGTCCATTAGTTAGGGAGAAGGGTCAAGGAATAATTGATTTGATTATATAGCCCCCGAGCCCCCACTCCATTATGCATACGCCTCTAGAATAAAGAGGCGTTAGCAGTACAAGTGAATAGTGATAGTAATTATACTAATTAAAATACCGGAGATATGACATCTCTTCATCATTTGTGCACCCATCCCTCTTGGTTGGCAAGGTTCGATAGATCTATAAGACTTATCGAAAGTGAGCCTAGGCCTTCTTGGGCTAACCAAATGAGTCAGAGAGGTCCGTTGGGAGGAGGGGGGGGTGTTATTGTATCATATATGATGTATGTTTGAGAAACCTATACGACTTGGTCTATATATTTTTCAATTTTTATTCAGCAAAATTGCCATTGAATTTCATCGAGGCTCTAGTGAGTCTGGTATAACGAGCCAAGTCCAAGTTCTTAAGCTTGGCTTTTGGAAGTAGCAATTCTGCTTCTGTTATTTGAAAAATAAATTATATTGATTAGAATGTTCCCTTCTTTCTAGGCGAAGCCCAGTCTTCTTTGTTTGACATTTTGTTAAGAATCTTAAAAAAGTGCTTATAGTATATAAGTTGTTGTGTCAATAAAAAATAAGTATATTTGGCAAAAAAAAAAATTAAAATTCTTTTTCATTACATTTTTGTTCTTAAAAAAAAAAAAAAAAAAGCTCAAAATAATGTTTTGAAGGAAGCTTAAAAATAAGATTTTTTTTTTTTTTTTCTTTCTAAAAAGCTCTTTCATGCAATTTTTTTTTTTTTTTTCAGATAAAAGCTCTATTTCCTAACGTAATTCCAAACACTCTTAGAAAAGTATCAAAAAGAAAATGATAGGTTATGCATGTAGACAAAAGATTTGCACGATAAATATGGCATCAATACATTGTTAACTATGTATGGATAAAAAGAAAAGAGAAAAAAAATTATGAAATAATTGTATTTATGTCGAAGGTACCGTAATTGCAGAACCAACGCGATTGAAGATCACTACTTCTAAGTTCTAAGAGTACAAAATAAATTGCAGTGATCAGAGTAACACAGTATGACTAAAATCATACATTTATGCTTCTTTTCTTTCCTTTTTTCTTTGGGAAAGAGGCAGACAACAAGCCAAAAACTGGAAGGGGCTGACTGCGGGTTATGATAAAAAAATAAAAAATAAAAATGATGATGAGATCACTTGATCGATTATCGGAAGGCGATGTTGGCCTAAAACCGACTAGGCTCAGACTGCAGGCTAAGAAGAAGAAAAAAAAGATGAGCCCAATTGGCGGTTATCGGTAAAAACCGACTAGGCTCAGACTGCAGGCTAAGAAGAAGAAAAAAAAGAAAAAAAAGATGAGCCCAATTGGCGGTTATCGGTAAGTGATGTAGGCCAAGAACCAACTAGGGGCCAATTGTGGGGCAAGAAGAAAAATTAATAAGCCCAATTAGGTGGTTGTCGGGTTGGTGCACCAATCCCAACATGGCGCGTAGCGCGGGTGAAATGGTCTGTTTGAACCCTTTTTTTTTTTTCTTTTTTTTTTTTTTCTTTTTTTTTTTTCTTTTTTTCATTTCTTTCCTTCTCCTTTTCTTGGAACCCATTGGATGGCATGTGGTGGACGGCAATGAAGCGTAGAGAGTAAGCTTTAGATGCAGCAAGCTGGGGCGGCGCGTGGCGCGTTGAACATTGGACAACAGTATTCTGGGCGGATATGGGATGATCGGCGGCAGATCTATCGGATGACGTGACTGTCGAGGTGATTGAGTGACCATGGTGGCATGTGACTGAAAGTATATAATCTTTGGGCGGCGCATGATGAGCAGTATGGTTGTGATTTCGATGGCGATGGACACATCTGCTTCAGATCTATCAATTCTCATTGCTACCAAGGTGGTTGGACGACTTTGGAGGGGCGGAGTTTCAAAGACAGAAACTCTTGACGATGCATGAAGGCGTGACTGGACTGTTTAGGCCAATGAAATATGGCTCTGATACTATGTAAAGATTTGTGCATAAATCTAAAATAAAATAAAGGAAAAAAATTAAATTTAGTCCTTAGGTTTTTATTTTATTTGAATTTAGTCATTGAATTTTTAATTCCAATAATATGATCCTTAAGTTTTGCACAAATTTTAAATAGGTCCCTTTATTACGTTTTTTATTCTCTAAATTAATAGTTTGTCATAATTTATGTGTATCTCAATTGACACATCAGTGTCTATATTAGCACCTAATATCAATGTCATATCATTAAGAATCAAATCATCCATAAAAATAATAATAAAAATAATAAAAATCAAACTCTAGAAACAAAAATCATCTCATTCGTCATCCTAATCTTCTAGATGTGTAACATTATATGAAAAACCGTTAACTTTGATATTGACATGGACACTTACATTGTATTGGGTGCTAAAATGAAACTTAGAGTGTCAAATAAAACATGTGACAAACAAAAAACCGTTAACTTTGACAGTAAAGTAATAGAGGGATCAATTTGAAACTTAGACAAAACCTAAGGACCTTATTTTTGAGTTAACAATAAAGTAATAGAGGTATCAATTTGAAAGTTAGGCAAAACCTAAAGACCTTATTTTTGAAATTGAAAACCTAAGGACAAAATCCAAATCAGATGAAAACTAAGGGGTTAAATATAATTTTTCCCTAAAATAAAAGCAAAATAATAGCAAAAACAAGAGAGAAAAAAGAGACAAAATTTACGTGATTTGAACAATGACCTACGTCTATCGGATAAAGCTCAAATGGCTACATTAATTGTGCTCATTAATTTGAATTGTTTACGATACATAAGTTTCTATTTATATTTGAATAAGTCGACCTATACAAGTAAACCGAAACCGACTTATACAATAAAACACAAATCGAATATATTTAGAATCAGTTATATTACAAAAAGAAAGCATATATCATAAATTCAAATTTTCTTTTAATTTGCAGTTACAATTAGAAAATTGATTTTCAGAATATCATAATTAAACCAGGACAGAGCTGTGTTTGGCGTTGGAAAAGTCCAAATAATAAAAGAAAATAAAACATCAAAATGGACATGCATCAAGAGAAGCCTGAGAAGACAAAAAAGAAAAAAAGAAAAAAAAAACGTGGGACCACAGTGCATGCTATAACACGTCTACCTGACTAAGGAAAACTCCCAGATAATAATATCTTGTTCATTCATTCAAACAAATCAGCTGCTAGCTTGTTTCCAAAACTGGAACTTAGTGGAAGCCTATATTTGGCATGTCACAATTCACATGACCCATAAACACATAAAACAATATTATTACTACCCACCGCCCGATTCCAAAAGTTCTGTGCTGATAACATAATTTATTACTAAAATATATATATTAAACAATTGGCACAATTTCCAAATGAAATAAAGAAACAAAACTGAACTGTACTCGCTCTCTCGATGAACACATAAAACCTGAAAGGAGCGAAATAAACATATATATATATATATATATATAATTTATAAAAGAAAGAAAGCCCAGATTTACCTGTACTAGTCTACTAGATACCTAAACGTGACACACCTACTCATGAAAGAAAGCTGCTTCTACCAAACTTTCCATATCAAGGCGTTTAATAATGGAAACGCCAGCCATTATGACTGTACTGTACTGTCTGTCACTTCAAATATTAAAGCTTTTCATCTGAGATAGCTCGCTCACTCACTCAAGAAAGAGAAAGAAAGAAAGAAAGTTGACGAGTTAACATAGAACAAAATGCTGCGCGCGGGTGCATGAAATGCAGAAACCCAACACCAAGTTTACTTTTCCTCGTCACTTTGTCAGGTAAAATACAAGGAAGACTCAAATGGCCCTCCACCGGCCATCATTATCAAAATCTTATATAAATTTGATACAGAGAATTCATTTGGACTGATGAGTGAAATTGTCCATTCATATATATATATATATATATATATATATATATATATATATATATATATATATATATATATATATATATATATTCGTTTTTTCTGTTTTTCCTGTGAACAAAAAGATCCAAGAGGTTAACCAACGTGTCAATATATGAATGCTGATCATCCTTTGAAAGCCATGCGGCAAAGAGGAAAAATTAATCATATATATATATATATATGCTGCTATATATATATATATATAATTTTACAGTATATAAGAGAGAACATATTAATGAATGAATGTAGATAAAAGGCAGTAAACAAATTAAATAATGGAGAAAAAGAAGGAGCTCCCTTCAGTCCAAGCACAGAGGAGGGATTCAAAATATCTCCCGCATCATTCACGCAATCACAGTAGCAAAACACAAATCTACCCTTTTTTCTACTGAGTGCTTGAATGAATGAGTCGGCAGTTACTTCAACAACCCCATACTCCCATCCATGAGTGGGCTGAAGGAAGCTCCTTCCCTCTAAAACAATACAATACCTTGTTTACAAAGTACCCCACCTCAACTTCAGGTCACAGCCAATCCTGTACACATGCACTGTCAAAAAACAAAGCAAGCAGTGTGTTTCAGAATTACATTGAAATTATATTCTATTATCTATTCCTAAAACAAATTAGTGAATGGATACAATTAATTACAAGCTTCAACATATATCGAAAGCTAGCTAGCTGTTGACTATCTAAAAATATCAAGAATTGAGTTCAGACTGATCATAGAAAAATATATAACTACTTCGTATTACAAACACAAATACAAACCCCCACCCACACACGCACAAACACAAAATTAATTATCAGAAAAGAGAGGATTTTTTTTTTATTGTAAAATAGAGATGGTTATTTCATTCCCGGATCGAGAAGACAGGTTGGCTTGAGTTTCCGTTGGTAGAAAGGGAATTGAAGGGGACATCCTGATTCCAGGATGGGGCCATCTATTTATTATGATTATGAGCAACTGCATTGATTTACTTGAGAAACTGGTAATATATATATAGATCGAATGTACGTAGTTTTTGACTTATTGCTTCTGGTTAATTTGTGTTAAAAATCTCAGACCAGACTACAAAAAGGAATTCTTCGAATTCAATTTCTTTATTACATCAGAAACACAAGATCAACATCTTCTTAGATTAAAATCTTTATGCACAGAAATTACAAACATCGACATATATATACCATAACTAAGATATATGTTCCTTCTCTATCTTTAGGATACTAACCTTAACAAACACAACAACTCAATCATCGATCCGAAGATACTAACCTCCAACCTCCTAATGGTTTAAATATCAGAAGAAAAGAAAAATCTAAGAAAGCCTTTTAAGTTCTAGAAGAGCTTAAGAAGAAAAAGGATAAACAAGAAGGAAAAAAAAGTGAAACAAAAAACACAGATTGATTGTAACCATGGAAAGCGTTATAGAAACCCATTTACAGCCGTTCAACATGGATCAGTTACAACAACAACAAAAAAAGAAAAAGAAAAAGAAAAAAGAAACAGATGAAATGCATTGATATTTGTTATGATCGAACGGCAAGGCCATGTAAGGAAACTAAATGCATTTGGGGGACCTTGCAATATTCAATAAATAAATAAACAAATTATTCAAAGGAAAGAAGCCCCGGCCCAACACACAAACACACATCCGGGAAATCCCGGGAAACCTTGACAAGGATTTCACAGGGTTTTTTTTTTTTTTTTTTTTCCTGACCAGTACGGGAAGCAAAATAAAGGGAGTTAATACATAAGAACCCAATTGAAAAAGAAGAAGGTAATAATAAGAGATGTTAGAAAGAAAAACGATTAATCAACTTAGCTGCTGCAAAGATTCATATGTAAAGTAAAGGTGAGTGTCTCCTCCATGTACGTTGAAACCCTACATCTGAAGGGATATGCTAGCTGTTGTTTAAACCCTAAAAATCCATATGTTTATGTCACTCCACAGCTCTGTGAAAAAGAAAGAAAAGACGTATTGATGAAGAAAAAAAGACTAGGGTATTTGTAAAGAAGAAAAGGAAGTTGAAGAAAAATGAGAAAGAGCGAGGGAGTGAATGATTTTTCTTTATTTTTTGGTTATGCAAAAGGGAGATTGATGAGTCATTGTCGCCATGAGAGTCAGAGACAGAAAGCGACTCAAGATCTCAAAGAATCTAACACAGTAGAGAGAGTAAGAGAGTGAGAGAGGGGGACGGGGGACAGAGATGAAGGGCTTTGCTTTTCTGTCAGCAGGAGATTTTCTAACGGATGATGATGATGCCAAGAAAAAAGAGGTTGTCAAACAGTGACACTTTCACTTTCACACTGACTGACCAGAAGAAAAGAGAAGGAGAAGAGAAGATAGATAAATAGTGACTATGGTACGGGGTTAACTTTGACCATTAAAAAACGCTCTCTTTCTTTGAGGAGAGATGATTTACGATAGGGGGGACAAGGACAACCGACACCCAACGTCTCCCCTCTCCCTATCTCGGGTGAAATAACAAATGTACTATTTACCCTATATCTATATAACCAAAAATAATAAAAATGTTAGGGCTCACTTATATGATACGAGAGCCATATATAAATGGAGCTAAAGGTATAGGGATAGGGAAAATGTAGACGAATAATAACCGTTCGTATTTATTATTTACATCTAATTGTTAATATTTGCATATGTGATTAACAAAAATCAATAATATTTACATATGTGAATGCGGATGGTGATTTTAGGTAATGCAGATGCAGTTAATAACGCATCTGCATTCTCATTATATATAATATATAATATTAAATTCACTAAAATGACGTTGATTTGGATTTGGTAAGTTTATAATCTTTAGGTTATGTTAAGTCTTTTTTACTATTATCTCAAAGTCATACCTCATTGCATTTATTTATTTATTTTTTTTGGTAATTCAAATTTCAATTACTCTATGAAATAATGACCATGATAATCACGAATTGTGTAATAAGTTAAATCTTAATTTATTTAAACTTGCATATATATAGTAATAGATGCATTATTTAATCTTGTATATAGATTTAATTAGTAATTTAAAATGCTCACTACCTCATATGTGGATAGCAGATAATAACCGCAAAAACTGTACGGATGCGGATAGTAATTACATAGTGCAGATGCAAATGCAGATATCTAAAAGTGATCATTGCATTTTGCGGATGTGAATATTGTTAATAACCGCATCCGGATCCGCATCCATATTTTTACCCTAATTAAAAGTACTATAATTTTTGTTGTATAGTTATTTACAAATTAATTAGTAAGTTTATAATTAGTAAAAAAATTAAGTAAAAAAAATTGTCACTTACAAGATTAATTATACATTCTTAATTATTTTACTAATTTTGAACTATTATATCAATTTGTAAATAACTTTATAAAAAAAAAATTGTAGCACCACAAATACTTTTCCATCCTGTTATATGATATGGATAAATGGTGTTCCACAATTTTGGATCGCCCCACATTGCTCTCGTCAAACTTTATTTTATAATAAAATCAATTCCACTTCACTTGCCTTATGCGTCAAACTTTTTTATTGGATAATTTTTTCTTCTTCTCTAAATTAGGATAGAGCAATTTTTTTTCCAATATGAAATCAATTCCACACGTCATATCAACCGATATAAAATGAGTATGAAGAGTAACGTTACTCTTTCTTATACCTTCCAATTTCAATCTGGAAGATCACAATAATCTCATATGTTCTACGACTTATTATTGACAAGGCCAGGAATATTATTTTTTTTATTTTTATTTTTAATTTTTGGTAACAATGCCTGAATCAGCATAGACATTCAATCCAGATTTTACAGGCTAAAAGTGGATGATTTTGCACGCAGGTGAAAAACTGCAAGCATTAGAAGTTATATACGGCAATAAACATTGATATAAAGAGATGACTTTATAAACATACATACAAATATACCAAGCTCTGAGATTAGTACCATTCATCTAAAACAAAAAAAAAAAACAAAAAAAAAAACCTTGGGTTATATTATATAAGATTTGTTGTATGTGTTGCTTCTTTAGCAGTAGCCATCTGCCAGCTGCATCAGGGACAGTGGCTCTGTGGACTGTGGAGACCACCCATGAATCCGTGCAATTCCCAGTCTTAGTTTTCATCATATGTACATTGTCCGCGCTGCTATACATGTTTGCTAAGGCATCATAAGCCTGGTAAAAGTGTTAGTGGACAGGAATCAATGTGCTCAAGGACAATCATGCGTTGGTGGCGCCAGACGGTCTCAATGTGTTTGTCCTGGTACTTAAGTGGGCTGAAGTAGCAACTAATCTCGTTAGCACACCAGAACTAGATGGTTGGACTCTCATGAACAATGGCTCATGAACAATGGAAGAAAGAGGAAACGCCACTTTGAAATTTAATTACAAGTAAGAATAATGCTACTATTTATCACAAGTATGTCATACTATATATTTGATGTAGCTCATTTTAAGTATCATTTTTTTTTTTTTTTTAAGTTACCGACATTAAAAACTACTTCAAAACACACAACGCCAACCAATGTGATATAAGTGTAACATAAATATACGAAAACTAGCATCTACACCTCCAGAAGGTAATGATGCCAATTAATGTCAATTGTAATGAGAATGAAGACGACGAACGACTGTAAAGGTACCGACCTCAGAGGCTGAGGTCCTCTGCGGGGCCTCCCAAAAGAAATAAATTAAGATTTAAGAGAAAAAGAAAAGAAAAAAACATTTTAACTAGCGGCACTAACATAACAAGAATGTAACAGCCAGTCATGCAAGTAGAACCCACAACCCTCTAAGACGAAGCAGCACTGCAGCCACACTATTATCGGATCACAATGCTTCTTTTTTGATGCACAATTGTGATCCAGCTTAGATCATTATAGATTCATTTCCGCCAGACAATCATCTGTTGTGTTTGACTTCTATGTAAAGACTAACATGCATGGAGATTAGAAAGATGAAAACTAAGCATTTTTTTTTTCTTTCTTTTTTTAAATAGCGAGAGTTGGGAGCTCAAATCATGCAACATCATTCAGTGTTTGAGAATGATTCACTGCTGAGGACCTAGGGCTAATCATAATTAATTAGTTTGTTTAAACAAATTCCTGACACGTGAATTCATCATTCACTGCAGCTCACAAAGAAGAACGCTAATACTTGATACTGGGGAGAGAGAGAGAGAGAGAGAGAGAGAGAGATGAACATTTTTATAAAGGATAATAACATATCCCATCACAGATTGTAACGTATGTATACAAGTGTGGTTAGTAAATCTTCTCGTATGTATAGAACCTGCAATCTCAGAAAGTTTTCTTCCATCTGATTTTCTACCAACCCAATGATGGGATAAGGAAACCAAAATACATCACCATTTAACTATGTAAGAAACAAGGCAACTTTAGAGAGAATGCCTCTCAAAATATGCCGCGGAACAGACAACTTGGAATTTAGAACAACTGGAAAAACAGACTTGTCGATCCATCCCCAAATGTTCGCAGATCCGCAGGTTTAATCAGCGCCCTGCATAGAGGGCAAGTCCTTTCTCTCTCAAGCCTGACAAACAAGTGTTAATTGTCAAAAGACAAACGCTGATAGGAACCACTTAAGACATCACAAGTGGAAATTCAATTAAACCAATGCTCCTGGTCACTAGGCAAAAACAAATCATAGTTGGATTAAGAAACCAAAGGCATGATGTTGTCAAAAGACCCTCATCTTTCAAAGAAGTTATCAGACAGCAATGCTCAAATAAATCCTAAAGATAATAGTCTTAACTTGAAAGCAATTTTACTATTTTCCCTCAAGAACAGAGGAATGATCAGTCATTTTTTATATTTTCTTTCCCTAATAATCATATTCCACAATGTGGGATAATCTTGACTAATATTCCAAAACCATAAAAACAAAACAAGGTAAGAGTTATGACGGGTTTCTGCCCAGAGTATGTCATAAATTCAACTAAAAGTAAAATTGTGTAGCTCTAATTGCACACAATTCCCATTCAATTTCTCTCACATTCTCTTCTCTAAACTGAATATTAAGATGCATCTAAGGGAAGCTTTCATATAATTCGCTCTTTATTTCTTCCTTCCAAAGATGAAAGACACAAATCACAAGAGTGACACAAAGAAAAAGCTAAAAGGCACTTACCTTCCCCTACCAATCACTCACTATTATAAAAATGCTGTGGGGGCACTACAAACTAAATTAGCATTAGCTAGAAAAGTACAGTCTTCTTTCTTCTTTCTACGTGGCACAAAATAGCCCTATATAGAAGCTATAACTATGAGTGGTAATCTAAAATTCACAAGTTCATTTGATAATCCAATAAATGGGTACTTAGATGCAAGAAACAATCCACATTAAAAACAACGACAAGAACAACATTTATTTGAGTAAAAAAAAAAAAGAAACAGAATGCATCAAACTGACCATTCTGATACACAGTCCTCACAAAAGATGTGTTTACAGCGCAACAGTATTGGAGCATGCATCTTCTCCTGGCAAATAGCACAGTGGTCTCCAGCTGCATTTACCTGCATTGAGATACGACTTAACGGTATGATATACTGTTGTGACCAATTTACCAAAAGAGTAACTGATTCGATAAGTAACAGGAAAAAAAATGTAATTTCGGTACTTATTTGTGGGTCAAGACATGAAAAAAGTAATCCGGGTACTTCTTTACATAACCAAGAGAAATATATGATGACAGAAGAGCAAAGTCACACCAAGAGGCATCACTGAGTTCTTGCTAAAATGGCACTTACTCAACTTGCAAGAACAAGGTGGATGTAAAGGTCATCGTTTCAACACCTACCGTGTGTAACTTGCCGGTGATAAAATAAATAAAGAGTTATGAAAACAGGCACTTGCTTGTTTATGGTTGAAAAGTTTGAATCCAGATGATGAGATTCCGGGAATGTACCACAAGAAAAATTATATATGGCAATGTCTAAAAATAGAAGAAGGCATATTGTGGCACATTCTGAAAGTACTCTCTTGCCCATCCCCTACCAAAAGACCATGCCCAATTTTTGAATTACTAGGTTTTTCATGCACTAAAATATCTCTGAACTTGTTAAACCTAGAGGGCAGGAAGTTACTTCGTATTAAACACGGGCTAAAATTCCAGCCATTGGACTTTGGACATGGCTGATGGCACAGCGGCAGAGACCTATGTGTTGAAGGGTTGAAGCTGTAAAAACAGCATTGTCGATTGACAGAAGAAAATACAGATTAGGTTAGAAAGAGAAGGAGAGTTAACAGAGTTAAAACTGGTTTCAGCCATTAAAGTTAATTAAAACTCACATGTGAAAGGCACATGTTTGAGGACACTTGGCAACCTATTAAACCAGTTTGTGGGAATTAGCTACAAACCGGGGTAAAAGACTACAAGCACAAACAAGGAATGTGAAACATCTATAAACCTGTTATGGAATTACAAAATCAACTTCCTCGTTCAAGAATGAAGCTGTAGGAGTACACAGAGAGTAGAGAAACTTCTGGAAGCAGAAAACGCTAGAACAGATTTCAGTTTCTCACATGGAGAGATATTCCAAGGGCTCACAACAAATCCAAAGAACAATATTCCACCTTGCAAATTATTAGGCTCTTTTTGAACCTCATAAACAACTAGCAAACAAAATCATTAAATTGCTTAAAAGTTAATTTCTTTTCAGGCATTTTAACTATTTCCTCTACCACAGAACAGTTTCTTTTTTCTTTTTGGTGGTAATAATTAGACCAATTCACTTTTTTCAACCATGCTCAACATGGGAAACCACATTTCTATGTTGAATAACTAATATCAAAAGAGATATTAAGCATTTAATAGGTTGAGCAAGTGAAAGTATCACTAGAAGTAGACCCAAGGCCCCCATCAAAGTTGCCCCAGACAACAAGATAATGCACTAGAGTATTTGCAAGCAGTTGGAAGACAAATAAAATCATTATCAGGTGCAAGGAAGATGACTTGATTGATCAGACATGAAGGGATATTGACTAATTGTTAGCTCAGTATGAATTACATGAAAGAATAGGAGAGCTCCAATACCAAGAAGACAGTCAGAGGACGTGTCAGTTCCAGGGACAGTGAACCATGTCTTATGAGTATTAACCGAAAGACAAGGCGTTGAAGTAATCAAAATTAAATGCCAGTACAAATACCATCTCAGTAAGCTAAACAAGATACCAAACTGAAAAAATAGAGGGATGGAGTAGTTCTCCATGGGCTACAGTTCCTCCTAAAGTATTTAAAAAATAACAAGATGTCATAACATAAGAGAAAGAAAGGGTTCTTGACTGTGTTAATCTGGCTTTGAAAGCCAACTTAAAGCATTTTGTAGAAAAGCACTTACCTGTTCTGATGTGGCATAAGAACCATAATGGACCTCTTTCTGTGATAATGCCTTTAGGGCAGCAAAGAAGGATTGGACCTAAAAGTAACACAAAGGTTCAAGACAGCATATCCAACTAATTTCAGTGCCAAGAAGTATCTCACCATCTTCAAGTAAGAATGCAGAAAGAGCACAGAAACGCAAGATGAAATCCATACCTTCTCAACAATAGATGTTAGCTTGAAAGTTAAATATAGCCCGGTAGTCAGTGATGAAAAGAGGCTACCATATTCTTTGTTCAAGAAAAATCGATACCAGACAGGTGCAGGTAACAAGGCACGGTACAACAGCAGCGAATACTCAACCAGAGTCAATATCTGACCCTTAAAAGACAACATTAGAACTGTCAGAGAGCTTTGACAAATTAAAAGGGATAATGGCACGTAATATTCTTACTGAAACTTGTAATGCTCAGCATCATGGTACCTGCCTACGGAAATTATGGCCTCTGCCATTCTTATAATACACAAGAAGTAAGCACTTGAGAGCCATCACTGCCTGCCTCACCAGTGTATCTGAAAGTAACAGAAATTACACAAAATGACCCAGAAGCCCCGACAAATGCAAGATAGAGGGCATGATAATGGATAGGATTAGGAATATAAGACCTGACACATAATACAAAAGGCAGAACAAACGACCAAAACAAGGATAAAACCTCAACAATTTCATCAACAGAACTTGATGTACACCACATTAACAAAGTGAAAAACATTAGAGCTGATAAAGATGAGGAAGCAATATGTCCACAGAATAATTAAAATTATTTGGGAGAAAAAAAAACTACCAAACCACTACAGACAATAGAAGAAATTTTGAATTGCGACAATAAACAAGGATCTTAATTCTTATTAAATTTCATCTCAAAAATATAAATTAGATGCATAAATGCAGGTTGCAAGAGATCAAGAAGTCTCTACCATACATCTACCAAAGCCAAGTTAATCACAATAAAGTTAGTGAAATCCATACCATTTACCAAGATGATGAATACAGCATGCCAGAATGCTGGTATTGCTTTTGGAGGAAGCATTGCCAATGGATACAAAAGATCATCACTTCGATACCACCAGTAAACACCTATCACGTGAAGCGCAAAGACAATAAAGGTGCCAACAAGAACAGAGATTTTCCTCTCTCCCTGCACAAAAGAACAATTACCAAGTCTCTTTATTTGTTTACAATGGGTTTTAGAGTGGTGGGAACGAATATCATAATTTTTTGTTTGAAAAGAAATGAACACATTATAGGACCTTTAAAGCTGTCTGCTTCCGAACAATATCATTTGACTTAAACATGACAGCCGAGATCCAAATTGTGATAAAAAAACCTGCAAGTTCTCAAAGAATAATTTGTCACCAACTAAACAATGTTTGAAGAACCATAAGTACAGGACAGGATCAAAACGATACCATATTTCCAAAGCAGCTCATCACCAGTTTATCCAATTGCAGAGATAGAAATCAATATGCATAAAGGTGTCAAACTACCAAAATACTGGTTCTTTTTTTCTTCTTCTTTTTTTCTACTTATATTTTCTCTTTTTCTTTTGATGCCATTGATGATAAGCAAAAACTTCATCACAAAAGAAGCATAGCGAAGGACGAGAAAACCTCCATACAGGAAGAAAATTAGCACCAAAAAAGCAGAACCGACAAAAAAAAAATGGCAATAGCAAGGAGACAGCGAACAGATCAACTAAGTTCTTCAATTATACAGAAGCTCTCTGTTTGGATAACAACCCTGGCACTAAGTTCATGGACAATGTATTTTTTTCTCCTTCTAGCCAAGTATTTTCTCATGTAGACTTCTAGTATACCTGGAGCCACCTTATGCTTTTAATGATATCCCAATTACTTATTAAAAAAAAAAACTTAGTTGATGGACAATGTAATCCAAGATATGGAAATTCCTGAATACCTAATCTCATCCATGATTTCCTAAAAGGATGAAATACCTCATGTAATCACGAAATTTGAACAGACCAATAAATAATGTTGGAGAAACAGTATCCACCGTGCATATGCCCCTCCAAAGTAAGTCCATCACTTGGTGTATTCACAGTATTACTTCCCACACTAAAATAAATCCTAAACAAGGATAAGAAGCAAAAAAAATCAGCTAAATCCAACTTTATAATTCTAATCCCTCCCAAGCATATACAATCTTTCTTCATTTCACCAATCTTCGATTAAACAATACTATGGCCAGATTAGTAGGATCTCCAGGTAAAGGAAAGCCTCAGTATTTCATATGCCAACGGAACTACGCTATAATGCATACTATATAGCACAAAATGTAGACATATACTCATACAGTTTTTTTTTTTTTTTTTGATAAGTAAGCGAAATATCATTAAAAGGGTGAGACATATATTCATACATGCCTACATAAGTACGTATGTACGTACATACATCTACCTAGTTCAACCCCACTCTAACCCTTTACCACTAGAGAGAAGGTCTTCATTAATGTCAAAATGTAAGTTAACTTTAAATGCAAACAATCATGTCCTGCCCAAGAAAAAAAAAATCATGCGTCTTGATCTCTAAAAGGATCATATAGTTACCATTCATGAACTGCAAACACCCAGATATGCTATCTTTACCTACCCTAAAGCCCTTAATCAAATAATGATTTTTCACCCATGATACTATATTAGAGTTGTCCAAGTACTAAATAGAAAAAACAAGGGGCTTCATTCCATGCAGTCATTGGCCTTCCCAATTCCACTTATGAAAATAATGCTGAACTGCAACACCCAGATATGCTATCTTTACCTACACAAAAGCCCTTAATCAAATAATGATTTTTCACCCATCATACTATATTAGAGTTGTACAAGTACTAAATAGAAAAAACAAGGGCCTTCATTCCACGCGGTCATTGACCTTCCCAATTCCAGTAATGAAAATAATGCCTTCTTATTGAGTCTTTTGAATTTCTTAGATTGATTAGTCATCGATCTTCGTCATGACCAAAGGAATGCGCTATCCACATATGCACCATACCTCAAAAGGATTGGTCAAAATTACAATTATAGTACCCTAAAGTGACTTACATAACCCCATCTCACCTAATATACAATCAATGTGGGACTTGACACATAGATGCCTTCGTAATCCACCCATCCAATGTACAACTTAACTTTCACAATTTGAAGTATCACAATATGGCTCAGTTAAATTCCTAACATCTTCGTCAGGGATTTGAGTATTTTATTATAAGCAATTTTATGAAGAGGGAGTAGTTGATGAACGTGCTGCTCACACATTATAGAACTGGAGTTGGTTAACAAAACTTGGCTACGCCTCATTGATTCAATGTAATCCCGGCATTAAATTCAAGACTCAAATACATAGACAGCAGAAAGCTGATTCATCTCCTCTTAGTGAGCCAACGACACAAGCCACTCACAAGAAAAAACGTAAGCTCAGCATCAGCACAATTCCATCAAGGTTACGACTAATAGAAGTTCATTCTCTCCCAGCTTCTTCATTAGCTTTACAAAAAAGGAGGCTCTTAATTATCATCAAGATATCTTGTATAAACCTTGGTCCGTTGCATTAAATTTGCGTACAGTGGCAATGGCATTCAATACACTGAGAAGTAGGCATTATAAATTTGTTTTATATGTTAAAAAATTTACTCAGGGTTTCCTCTGTTGATTGGATGGAGCACAAGACATTATTTGCAGCCCGTAGAGTTATAGAAATATTTGTTGGTTCACACAAGAAGAAGAGAGACATTGAATAGAATAGAGAGAAGAAGGGGAGTAGGGTAGGGTACCTTGCAAGTGCTGACGAATAAAGACAACGAGCAAGAGCAATGAAAAAGGTAGAATCTGCTCAACCCAGCGGGCAACCTGCTGAATATCATATCGCTGGTGAGAAGAATCGCTAGAGACGCCGCCATCTTCCAGGCCATTCTCCTGGGCGTGCCCACTTGACGGAGGAACCACGGGGACTCTCTCGGCCACCCCAACGTCTTCACTGCCATTGTCTCCGGCACCAATTATGCGAATAGAAACCTCGCCGGAAGTCCCGGTGGTGGCGCTGGAATCGGGGGTGTTGACGACGAGAGTCTCGGTTTCGGTATCATGGTCGCGGTTTGACCTCGCCGAAAGAATACCGGAATATTCGAGTAAAACGGAAAGCGGCGATTGGAAGAAACTGAGAGAAGGCAGCTGCAGACCACCGAATCTGGTTGTTGAATTTGAAATACTACTAGTACTGGTTCTAGCAAGAGGAGTTCCGGATGGGGATTGTGTTTGGGATGTGGATGAAGAAGAATTCGTCTCCATTTCGATGCCAAAATTAAGCCCTAACCCCCTTTACTCCCAGCTCTCTCATTCATTCTTTATGCACAATGAACTGGAAAGTTACCTGGTCTAATCGAAAGGTGGTTTTATCAACAGTTCGCAACTCCTCGGCTGAAGCTGAGGCTGAAGGAGAGAGAGCGACGCGGTTCTCAATTGACCTTGACCCCCAGGTGGACGGGGAGGAAAAGTCTACGACTGATTATTATTATTATTACTTTAAATCCAGCTGGATGCTTTTTTCTTTTCCCCTTGTAAATAACTGCATCCGACAAAGCGTAGTTATCTACTTCGGACAAAAAATCCCCTTCATTATGCATCAACCCGACTTTATATCAATCTTTATCTCTTCAAATTTCAAATATGAGATACGTTTGAAAGCGACACAGAGTATTTGGTTAAATATATATATATATTTTTTTTTTCTGAAAAAATATGTGAGAAATATTTTAAAAGTGTAATGTGCTGGGATCTACATTTTTTTTTTTAAAAAAAAAAAAAAAAAAATTGCTTATGGAATACACCTACTATAAAATGTAGAACAGTAGAAGTGGCTCCTTATAAAAGTTTAAAAATTAAAAAATCAAAAAGAAATTAGAAAAGAGATGGACTGTGTGTCACCCTCAATTGAGGAAAAGGGTGACTATGAGGCCACCCCTAGTCACTCTCCACTGAAAATGGCCACGACCGCTCTAATTTTTTCTAAATAGTAAGTAAACTTCTACTTCTAGAAAAATTATACACCTGTGTTATTAAAATATTCTTGAAAAATATATTCCTACAAGAATGTGTGAAATTTTGTATAAACAATGTTTTAATTGACTTGTTTATTAATATATTAGAGTGGAAAATTCAAATTGAAAACAGAAAGCAAGAAAAAAAGAAGAAGAGTAGATTAGCAAACATAGCCTAAATTATTATTATCATGCCAAAAATTGTTTTTACCATAAAAATTCACTCGCTTATGTAAGAGCACAGCTGTGAAAGCAACCATCCTACCTTTCCCCAGACGATCTCAACGTGAAAGCCCAAAAAAAAAAAAAAAAAAATGCTACAGCAAAGAAATACCAATCACAACGTTTCAGGCTTTATGAATTGGTGTCACAACCTTTATTGCTCTGCTCTCTATTCAATATACCAAATAGGAGAGAATTGTTGCGAGCCAGCATCCTTAATGGGTGCTGATTAGCACAAATCTCATTAACTCATCCCAAAGCTTTTGCTGTCTCGATTGTGATGCTTCAATTACTTGAAGTTTTTGAAAGGCCTGGCACTTCATTGGACATAATTGTAAAGCACACATACAAAGATTTAAGAGCACATAAATTTACCCACACATAGAAATTATGCGACAGTTTTTTCTCTCCTGTGAGTACCAAACAGAGGTGTACCATTTCACTTTCTCCTGTGCAGGGGTAATAGACCTCCAACGTTTCAGCAAAATACAAAAACTACATGCAATTATGAAAATTGTATCATGAAAAACAACCCATGCGGTTTATTCAACTTGTCCGTCATAAACACAGACGTCAGTATCCTCAACCCATGCAAAGCAGCACTGAGGTGTAGTATTTTATAAACCGCATGACTATATTCACAATCACACATACAGACCGAGGCACACATACAAAGAAAGAACAACATCACGCAGATCATCAGTTAGCCCCTCCAGTTGTCCTTCCGCTGTCTTATCTCCCGGAGAGCTTCCACAGGAGACTGACAACCAACCACCGCCTGTAAAAGAGGCAATGCCAACATTAAGTTGTATATCACAAAGAGACATACCAAAAGCTTTCTCTAGCAGTTATGTCATCGTTGATGAAGACCAAATGAAAAGAACCTAGCAAGTAGCAACACATCATAAATGTGTCTGGAATTCCAACTCTACAATAAGCAGATATATTGCAATCCCTCCTACAATATATTCCTCATTAATTTCATTCAACATCATGAACTAGTAATTAGTAGAGAAAAGTGAACCTGGAGCTCTGGCAGATCAACCCGCATGAATGGATTTGTTTCCGATTCTTCCTCAATAGTTGAGGGAATAGTGGGGAGGCCTGCTTGCCGCTGATGCTGAGCCCAAGTTAACTTTTGCTGTATCTTCACATTCTCTGGTTCAACTGTCAGAGCAAACTGCAAGTTCTTCACCGTGTACTGGAGAAATACAAAACAAAAGCGTTAAAATTCCAAACAAAGTAAAGTCTGGCAGGGAGCAGAAGTAAGATCAGTCAAATATGATTTTAACCAAAAAAAAAACGTGATTGAGGACATGTTCCCTTTCTCTTTCAAGGTTTCTACTTTCTCAATTTTCCGTCTCACTAAATGCTAATGAGTAATGATCATCGGTGCCTGTTTGTCCCACTCTTATATGGCCATATTTAAAAGAATAGGATCTCCTTTGGCATTTCTCTCAGAGACCCAAGAATCTTGCGGATTGCGCAGGATAGAAATGTTGATAAATTTGTAACATTTGTGGGTCAGAATGAGGCCCCAGCTGGGCATTCTCAGCAACTGCAGAAAAGTGACAAACTTTTTGTTACCTTCTTTCTGGTTTCCTAGATCACTCCAAAGACTCCAGAATGATCAGTAAAAGTTGTTCTGCAAACTTTTTACTCTTCTCTAGACTCCAGAATTTCTTCCAGTCTCCAGTTTGCACTTGAAGAAACTTCATATTGATAAATGAATTTGGTGAGCCACATTATGAAGTTAATCCTTCACAAACAAATGTGGAATTACTCCCAATCACATGAAAACAAGTTGTTAGGAAGTTTTTTCTTTGGATTTAGCAGATTTTAATTACTAACTTACGCCCTTGACCACCAACAGATCCAACCGACACAGCTCAACCACCCAAAAGAGCTCAACAGGTCAGGTTTTAAAGGTTTTGTATCATCATCAGTTTCCGCTTTTCTCAATCCAACATGATGAAGTTGGGTGACGGTTTTACCCGTAACCCAACAGCGACTGACCTATGTGCACACCTAGTGGTTGTAGATGCTAACCAAGCATTCTTGATGTCACATGGAGATACTACACATTTCTAACAACATCAACAGTTTAAATAATCTAAAACACATGGTACAGTCATGCCCCTACTCATTGTCCACAAATATTTGGAAAATTTTAATTTAACATTTCAAGATCAACCAGAAGAAAATAAATCAAAGAGGTGAATTACCTCATGGCCACAATATACTCGAGTTGGCTTTGGCAATGAACCCAATGTAACACATAACGATTGATACATCTGCTCCGCTGTTCCCTCAAAAAATTTCCCACAACCAGCAATAAACTACATATAAACAAGAGACTATTATTTGCTGCCTGTTACTATTCAACTATAAATGAAAGATACAAAACTTAGAAGATAAGGAGACACGCTGTCATTAGCAAAAAGCTTCCCAAGAGGACATCATTTAGGAATTTGAGACTTTTTTTTGATAAGTTTAGGAATTTGAGACTTCAAATTATTTTACATTGTTTCATATCCACATATATGATATCCCACTTCACAAGGCAAGACAAATAACGCATGTAGCCCTGCGTAGTATAATTTCCTAACCCCAAAAATTCTAGGTACCCCAACTTAAGATTTCTATCTTTTTCTTCCCCTCTTGACAAATGAAGCTGATGGCAATTGCTCACTATTTCAACTAAAGGAGAAAAAATAGATCCACTGTGAGTACATTCATATTCCTAAGCTAATTGATTTCCCTCATTTTTCTTACCCGCAACCCTCCCCAAATGAAGAAAAATACCAGAACAGAAAAATAAAAGGCTTCCTTCATTTAACATTTTTCATGAAAACTGATAACACACACAACCCCACAAAAGAAAGTTTCCCATCAACTTACCAATGTATCTCCAGTGAAAACAACTGGGTCCTCTTCCTCTTTGCTAGTCACATAATAACTAATATGACCTTTGGTGTGGCTGATGAAAGCAAGTCAAAGACAGAGATAAAGTTATAAACAAGAAAGGAGTGAAGTGTACCTCTACAAAAAGATAAAGGTAAGATTCCTCTGCTAAATAAACCATCAAGAACAAAGGATAGTATGTGAATAAATAATCTGCTGAGGCCATCTTAAAATGGAGGCAAGGATCCACAGGGGCAGGGTTAAGGTTCAATTCTTTCTATGCAAGGTTTAAATTCTCCGGCATATCATACAAATTATACACAAAGGAAATTCTACCTTAAAGGAAGATCAAAAGCATCTCCTGTTATAAGCCAAGCAAAAGCAGAACTCAAGATTCAAAAGATTTTTTTTTGATAAGTAAGAACTCAAGATTCAAAAGATTAGGTGAGACAACATGCAAATTTCTGAACAGACGCTGACGAGTACAGAAAAGTGGTTCAGCAGACACAAAAACCGTTTAACTCTCACATAAAACAGAAGCAGATGGCACGGAAGATAAATTTGCAAAATGAGTTACATTTATACATGTTAATCTTGGAAGTGAAAATCTTTTATTTCAATTTTCCAATCATGTTTATCAAGCCGATTTTAACACACGTGCATGCTGAAAATGCGTTTTAACCATTATGGTTAAGCTGTAGAATACGGAGCCTCCCCAAAGTTTACCTAGTAAAAGTACTAGCAGCAACTTCTTTAAAACTCATTCATTTCCCTAAATGTAGGGAAAACACTTAAAACAATCTCTTGAAACAAATTCCCTTCTTGTTCTCTAAACTAAGGGCACACCAAGGAAACAAAAAGTTGTACCCTAAATCTAGGAAGGAAAAGCGGTTCCCTTAACATTATTTTTATATAAAAAAGATTTCTCTTTCCTCTCCTTTTCCTCTAGCATTTATTTGAAACAATATTTAAATGATTTATCTTTCCCCTTAACATTATTTTAATGAATATTTAAATAGTATAGGGAAATGATAAGGGACTCAAGGGAGCTATTGTCGAATTTATTTGAATAGGGAAGCAAAAAGTAGTTGAATTCCCTATATTTAAGGAAAATCTAAGAGAAGTTGTTGCTAGTGCTCTACTTATCAAAAAGAAAAAGAAAGAAGAAGTTGCTACTAGTGCTTTATCACACAACGATTTTGTAGTCAGGTTCAAATTGTGTAGTCAAAACATCTACGCTATAACCAATCACATTAAGTCACATCATGGATAATTATACACATTCACCCTCACTATCATCTTGTATAGTCAAATGATGATGATGAGGACGATGATCATCCTGAAAATGGAAAAACTATTTATTGTATTTAGTTTTTTATTATGAATGAATAACTGATACAATGGGGAAATGTGTAAGTGACATAGCATTTCCTGAATGGTTAGAGGTAATGTTTTGCTTATATATTGACTTTCACACTTTGGACATGAGCATAAGGCCATAAGGGGTTAAGTTTAACAAGCTACATTTTCAGGAAGTTAGCACAAAGGGTTGTGTGATAAACTAAAACTTAGGGAGCTTTGTATTTTGTGGCCCGACCATAGGTGGTAAAATGTATTTTCCCTCAGAAAAGTTTCTGATTCGAAGAATATTCGAACTAGAATTAGATTTCATCCCAAACATGGTCCATAAGAAAACAAATTAACAAGAATAATTAAGGAAGAATAATAAATAAGCTGGGAACTAGTTGAACAATCATACCAAGGTGTGTGAAGACATAGTATGTCGACATGAGCGCCAAGATGGAGCTTATCACCGTTTTCCACTTTATCAGTGCAACCCCTGACATTATCGACGGAACCACCATAGACCTTAATCCCAGGTACCAGCTGCTTTATTTTATCATTTCCACCTGCGTGATCCCTATAGTAACATCGGCGGCAATTGAATATCAAAAACCACGCAAAAGGCAAGGAAGATTCAGTGCCCTAATTTCACAAAGACAGAAACCGTAAATCACACATAACAAAATCAAGAGGCTAACAACTGAAAATTAGATAACACATATAAAGATACCAGTGATGGTGGGTGGTGATAACGAGCTTGAGAAGGACGCCGTGTTGTTTGGCAGCTTCTAGAACCTTCTCGGGCTCCACTGGATCTACTACTGCCGCTTCTTTCGAGCTCTCATCGACGATGCTGCAACCCCCAACAAATAGTGAAGTACTAATTTCTCAGCAACAGATGATAATCATAAACTAGAAAAACCAACCTAATCAACAGCAATTTTGAAAATTTGATTCAGAAAAAGTGAGTTCCATTTACAGATACGAGTAGTTATCCTCCAAGCAAGGAACGTGGTAAACTTTCATTTGAGTCTGCCGGCGATTTGCACCAAGTCTCACTGCGATCTTTCTTCGGCTATCATCCACCCAAAACCCCAACGCGCGACACCTGAAATTCTATTCTCAAAGTGCTGATCGACATAGGCCGTGGCCCAATAGATAGATGGCTAACCCAATAACTCGCCACGTCATCACCCAGCTGACATGTTCCGCGAGCTAAAGACAGTGTTTGGCTGCAGAGAGATATGCCATACTCCGCAAACAAAAAATAAGCTTCCCCCATGAAAGCCTACCGCGTACAAATTAATTAAAGACGGATTAATTTAAGCTGATCCAACGCCTTAAAAGTTACTTGAAACGTCGACTGTATAGAAGCTTTGTTGTCAATAATATAACTATCAAAGAAGCTCACGCACTCGATCGGCGACTATACAGAAATTAAAGTCAAATGAAATAATTATTATTTCTATATATATAATAGAAATATATAGTATTTTATATTTCCCATCTTCCACGTAATATATTTGTATGAAATTCTTCCCCCTTGAAAGCCTGAATTTACGTATATATGAACACAGAATTGGGACTTGGAAATTGGCATAAGTTTTTAAAATTCTAATTTTTCTATTTTTGAAAGGCATTTTGTCATTTCAGCTGTATTTTAAATTCAACAAGAGCTCTGAAATATTGTCATTTCAGCTGCAACTTTGTTGATATTTTGCACCATGATAGACTTTGTTCCCAAAGTTCACAGACGTTTACATGTTTTACTTTGGTTGTTAGCTACCAGAGATTTTCTCAATTGCTAGCAATATTTGAACAAAATGATATTGAAGGATGTGGAACTGAATAATAATTTTAGGGATCAAGAAGCAAAGTTTACTTGTGTCTGTTTACGCAAATAAGAGTGCTAATCAATATTCATGCCAAACAAATCACGCACAACACAAGGAAGGTGTTTGCTCCGAAATCTAAATGTCAACCTTTTGATGGCAAAAGCCGAGAACTTGCGTAAAATCTGGGGGCTTGTTTGGTAAATCATCCACAAAATTTTCATTTTCATTTTCCTTCTCCCAAAAATATCAAATCAAAAATATTCTTACTTTTTTACACTTTTTACATTACATCAATAATTTTTTATTATTATTCAACCAAAAAAACCCACTACAAAACAAAACTTTTTCACTTTTCTATAAAACATTCTCAAATTTTCTATCACATCAATCATTTTTTACTACTATTCAAATAAATATTCCAATTCACAATCACTTACCAAACAAGTCCTGGAATATTATCACTTTCCTTGAGTACTTGTTTAGTTCCTCAAAAATGTTTTGAGGAGAAATTACTAAATTTTCATTGTTTGGTTTTAACCCTTAAAATAATATCGAAAATATTTTTCATTGTTTGGTATGTACGAAGCTTTTTCCCGTTATGATTGAAAACTATCATGGAATTACTCAAATTCACACGGTAATGTTAAATACCATCATCAATAATTTAAAAAAGCCCACAATTTAAAAGAATAAGCAAAAAAAAAAAAAAAACACGTGCAGACAAAGGATACAGAAAGAAAGATCTGTTTTTTAAGGACGAGAGAGAGTTGAGATGCTGTAATCAGAGACAGAGACAGAAACTCTTATCAGCAGGGCCGGCTCCAAATCTGATAACGGGATAAGAGGCTCCCAACATATAATGGGCTTGTGAGGACTAGACAGCCTTTGTAATTATTTTCAGCTTTGGGCCAAGCTCGTGATATGAGAATGAGAGTCTTCTATGAGACGGTCACATGTAGGGCTCTGGAGAATATTGGAATGGGCCACACCACACCACACCACACCCCATCCTCGTAGGGCTTCGAAAGAAAAGGTCTACTGTCTCTGTAACAAAAAGAGCGTCTTAGGGTTTGTGGCTCAGTCTGAGGAAATCAATTGCCGGACATAACCGGAAGCTCGCCATGGGGAGGAGTGAGTACATTGTTTAGTTTGCGCACTTTCTTTCTTATGGTTCCGTTTACTGTTTCGATTTACGATGTACGATTTACGATTTACGATTTCCAACCTGTTCTATATCTCTCTGTCCTTTTTCTTCTGTTTTCTTTTTATTTTCTTTTTGTGGAATGAACATGCATTGGTTTTGAATCCCAATCTCGTTGCATTTTTAATCCGTATTATATGTTTGCTTGATCCCTTTTGTTATATTCACTTAGATTACGATGTATAGGACCCTTTTATGTTTTGCATATGAGTTATGGTTTGATGTTGTGGAGGTGCGCCTTTCTTTCCCTGGAGTTTCACGTGTGATACAGTTTTTAGCTATCGAAAGATTTTGGTGTTCACGTTAAGCTTTTGATGTGTATGCGGTGCTGATTTTTGTTATTATCAGATCTACCTTTTAACCATTGGTTTTGGGCCTTGTAATTGTTAAACCCATAGGATATATGAATGTACTGATACCCAGTCAAGTATTTGGTTTCAAAGTTCGAAACGGAAGTTACTTATTTAAAAAAAAAAAAAAGGTTCTGAACCGAAGTTATATTGTGTACTACGAATTGTTAGAACTCAATTCAATTGCTTGATTTCCCTATATATGGCTGTTCCCTTTTTTTTTTTTTGTTTCGCATTTTCATTTATGATAAAATCTTGTGTCGACTTTTATACTTTTTTGTGCATATGGGGTAATGTGGTTGATTTCATATTTCGTTATGAAGTCACCATAATTTATCCTTCTATCTCTAGAATTGATTATTTTTTATGAGCATGGTATGATAATTAATTGTCTTACTCCGATTATATCATACTTATCATAATTTGATGCTTGCCGCTGTTGACACATTTCTAGGACCTGCAAGGTGTTATCGGCAAATCAAAAACAAACCCTACCCAAAATCACGATACTGCCGTGGTGTTCCTGATCCTAAGATCAGAATTTATGATGTTGGAATGAAGAAGAAAGGTGTCGATGAGTTTCCTTTCTGTGTCCATCTTGTGAGCTGGGAGAAGGAAAATGTTTCAAGTGAGGCATTGGAAGCAGCTAGAATTGCCTGCAACAAGTACATGGCCAAATTTGCTGGCAAGGATGCATTCCATTTGAGAGTGAGGGTGCATCCATTCCATGTTCTGCGGATCAACAAGATGCTCTCATGTGCTGGGGCTGATAGGCTCCAGACTGGAATGAGGGGTGCTTTTGGCAAACCACAAGGGACATGCGCAAGGGTTAGCATTGGTCAGGTTCTCCTTTCTGTGCGCTGCAAGGATAGCAACAGCCACCATGCCCAGGAGGCCCTCCGCCGGGCAAAGTTCAAGTTTCCTGGCCGTCAAAAGATTATTGTTAGCCGGAAGTGGTACGTTTTTTTTTTCTTTTTTCTTTTTATCTTTAACATTGAATTATGCATCTTGTGAATGTTAAATAGGATGTGCAATTGAAACTCTTTTGAGCACATTACCTTTGTATTTAAAGATTTTGTAACGTGCCACCCAGCTTAATTTATAGATCCCAGTTGCAGGAGACCTTTAAAAATCTCCTAGAGTTGTAATGGAATCTCTCTCTCTCTCTCTCTCTCTGTTTATGTGTGTATTTGTGTGCTGGGTTGGGGGGTGGAGGGTGGGTGGTGTTAATTTGTAACGCTCCGGTCCCACATTTGGAAGATGAATAGTTCACATATAGTGGATGAATTATAAAGACACTGATGGTTGTTAAGTCTCACATTGGTTCTTTACAATGTGAGATTGGGCTTTTCTAGGGAACTCCAATTGCAACTTGACTAGTTTTTCTAGGAAACTCCTAGAGTTGTAATGGAATCTGTGTGTGTGTGTGTGTGTGTGTTTGTGTGTTGGGTTAGGGGGTGGGTGGTGTTAATTTGCAACACTCCAATCCTTCATTTTGGAGATGAATAGCTCACATAGAGTGGATGAATTATAAAGACATTCATGGATGTTAAGTCCCACATTGGTTCCTTACAATGTGAGATTGGGCTTTTCTAGGGAACTCCAATTGCAACTTGACTAGTCTTGTTAGAGTGATAGCGCATATGTGGTTAACATTTTTTCTGGGTTATACATAATTCCCCTCTTTTGAAACTTGTGAAAGATGTAAAATTATTTGCTTTTCTAGAGTTTGATCTTGGAATGTTTCTCATCATTGTAATTGATTTCCTTCAGGGGATTCACCAAGTTCAGCCGTGTCGAATATATGAAGTACAAGGCAGAAAACAAGATTGTTCCAGATGGTGTCAATGCTAAGGTAATCCTAAAACTGCACACCTATATGTACTTGGCCACTTACCCATGTGCATGTACGCATACACAACATATTGGAGTGAAAAACCATTTATGTGAACAGTGCTCCTACTCCATTTATGTGAACAGTTCGTTAACAAATTTCATTCAAAATTGACTTTCTCAAGAAATTCACTTTGCCCTAGATTGAGGCGTTTTGATAGCACTAGTAACTTAGCTTCTTTTTTTTTTTAAATGGATTCTGCAGCTTCTTGGATGTCATGGATCTTTGGCACGACGTCAACCTGGGAGAGCTGTTCCACCTCCCACCGCCTAGACCATTCCGCGCCATTCATTGCCTGAAAATAGCAGGACTTACTCTTGAGAATTTTATGCAGAAGTTTTGTCTGAGAATAGTATTTGTGTTTTGCTACTCTATTATATTAAACTTTTGTTATGTCAATCTATTTGTCTTGTTTACCCGTCTATTTTGCACTTGCTGTGTGTGTGTGTGTGTGTGGAACAATCCTGAGGTTTCCTAGTTATATTGCAGTTGAATGCTGTGGTTTGCCTGCCGTTTGTATATTGTGGGTGTCTCTTTTTCCAAAGTCTATGGTGTTGATAGTTTGGCGATTATTATGCTCGAGGATCTTGACCAAATTTGCATATGCATTGTCAAATCCTGCAATCTATGGAGCTGACCAACGTCAAATTCCATTGATTAGGATTTTTTTTTTAATGAAAATGGCGCCTTAACAGCTGAGGATATGCGTTAATTCATGTATTGATGAAAGAGATGTACTCGCTCTCTCGCCATGGGTACCCATTGAGCAGGATGCTTCTCCGGGTGTATTTTCTAGGCTCATGTTCAACTTGAAAGAAGTCGGGCGTCTCCGTTATTGACAAAATAAGAGAGGGGATGACAAATAAAAAACTTATCCAAATAGCCCTAGAGTTTTGAAAAGAATTAATAAGGGCATGTTGGTAGGATGATGAATAAATACAAGAATGCAATAGCTATTCCTAGTTGGCTTGTGTACCATTACCATGGAATGTCTATTTCCCTAAAAAAAAAGGAATAGTTATTCCTCTTAAAAAAAAAGAAAAGAAAACCGCTAGTATTATTTTTTTTTCTGGGCACCCAATTTTTTTTTTATTTAAAAAAGAACAGAAAAAAATAATAATTGTTTGGGAAATGATTTTTAGATTTAGGGTATTCTAATAAATTTGATTCAATTACAGTGAAAAATATTGGTGTTTTGTCGCCAAACAAAAGAATAAAAATATCATTTCATTCAAACTTTTTATATTCTTAGTAATATATAGGCGGTAGGTGGTTTAATAACGGGGTGACCAAACCACTTACAAAGTTATAAAGGATGGTTTGACTACTTCTTATACATTGTAATTTGATAAAATCAAGAGTCATATTTTATTAGAGTAATGTTAGAAAGTATATTTTTATTTTATAATTATTTTACAATACTGATGTACCAGTTCCAACCGACTCTTGAATTGGTCATTATTAAAAAATATATATATATATATATATATAAAACTTAATTGAGATTGGCATGTGGGCATTGCCCCATAAAAATATGGTAAACATAATTTCTCGTCCTTTTTTTTTTATTTTTTTTTATCAATTGTTTTTAAGGTTTTGCTGGCGCTTTTGTTAATCGAGTTGGTTTAGAATTAGAATTAGATGATTAAGTATGGTTTAAGCAAAAAAAAAAAAAACAATTAACACTCATACATAACCAGTTTAAACAGTTACCAGTTATTAGAGGAAGGAAAAGATAAAAGGCACGAAAATAAGAGTTAACAAGAGAACAGAAAGAAGAAGAAGAAGAAGAAATTGTTGTTGTTGTTGTTGTTGTTGTAAGATATATGTATATATATATTTTGCACCCGCACCGCTGAAAGTTGAGTTTGTGTTTGATGAATCTAATTCCTAAACTATACATTGCGTGGTAGAATAGAAATGTCAAAGCCCTCAGCAAGAGTGATCCAAGGCGGCCTTGTCAGGCTTCTTCGCTACAATCATCATCTTCTGTCCAAATCCAATCGATCCTCTTCGTCTTCTTCTTCTTCTTCAAACGCAATTAATGTCTTCACCTCTACCATTCGAGCTTACTCTTCTTCTCTTGTACCCTGCAATTCGAGAACCACCTTGATCTCCCAATTCCACTCAAAGCCCACTTCCTCAAATGCCCTCAATCCTCACGCATTATCTTCCTCTACCAGAAGCTTGCCCTTTCTCTTGAGAAAACCAGCTCATAACCCTATTTCTTCTACAACTGGGGTCGGGGTTAGGTTATTCTCCGTGAATTCACCAAAATTTGCCAAAAGGGTCTTCTTCGATAAGCCCGCCACTGCGATTACTTCCACTTTCTCCCGCTACCGCGAGGCAATCGGGTTGCAAATTGAGGCTTTCTTTAAGAGGAACTCTCTGTTTCTGATTGGGGCTGGAGGAGTCTTAGTTTGTGCTTTGCTCTGGCGGATTATGTTTGGAGTAGCAAGCACCTTCGTTGGTTTCTCCGAAGGCATGGCTAAGTATGGCTTTCTCGCTCTCTCTTCTGCTATCGTCGCTTTTGCCGTAAGTTCTTTTTTAATTCAAAGCAACCCTGTTATCGTTGTTGACTTCTTCTTGTTATTATTAGTATCTTCAATCAATCTGCAGATAGAATTTTTTAACTCTCATTCTCGTTAGAGAAATGTTTAACCTCATTGCTTCCAATCTGATCATGCACCAACGGATAGTGTGTTTTGCTGCATTTGCTACCTGTGGTTCTCCATCTCAGTTGGCAACCTAACTCCCTTAGAAACAAGCATTAGGCTTCAATGCTAGTTCTGTTCTTATCTTACTTTTGGGTTTTTCAGTATCGCGACTTCGATTTATTTTGTTTTGTAAGGGGCACTATAATCTCGTAAATTGATATCTGAATTCACATCATACTTGTTAGGGGATATGCACTTTTTTGCAGTTTTCTACTATTTGAGGTTGTGCAATCGATGAAAATTGTCTGTTCAAACAAGGGAAGAGGGTTGTTTCTGATTTCCTGCTGAATAGAGTCTACTTGTCAATTTTAATTTAATAAAAACCACAAAACCTTGCAAGTTGTGATGAATAATTTGATTCAAAACTTTGAAATGTAATTTTATAAGGTTTGCTAGGACTTTTTGGATTTAGAAGTACTTAAGAAATTTACTGCAGTAATCAATTCATATTTACTTTCGGGGCTATAGGTTGAAAACATTCACAGATGAAGAAAATCTCTAAGAATGGTGTGCATGCTAGCAGGTGGGGCTGAATTCCCTTGATGCCATCTTATGAACCCTGTGATTCCAAAGGCAAACTGGTTGATATTTTTTGCAAATAATAAGTTTTGAATCCAAAACCTCCAGCCACATTATTCAGTAGGTCATTCTGTTGCATCATTTGGGTCTCATCTGTAGTGCATCTTTATAGTCCAGACACAAACCCTCATGTAACTCCCATATGTAGGACCTGAAATTTGAATTTTTAATATATGTGGATCAACTATTACCAGGAAGAAAAAGAAATGTGGATAAACTACCGTTGACATTGTTGCTGTTGAATGCCTTTATTATGGATCATAAGTTTTTTTTTTTTGTTACTTGAAGGGCCTTTATATCCGCGCAAGATTCACAATCAATCCTGATAAAGTTTATCGAATGGCCATGAGGAGGCTTAATACATCTGCTGGGATCCTTGAGGTTATGGGTGCCCCTCTTACTGGAAGCGACTTGAGAGCCTATGTAATGTCAGGAGGTGGGCTTACACTAAAGAACTTCAAGCCAAGTCGTAGGAGCAAGCGGTGTTTTCTCATCTTTCCAATACATGGTTCTGAGAGAAAGGGTCTTGTCAGCGTTGAAGTCAAGAAGAAAAAAGGCCAGGTTTGCTTCTGTGCTAGCCACTCTCCCTTCATTTCTCACATCAGACGAGTCAGTGGAACATTCTGTGTTTGTATAAGTCAGATATGCTTGTGCTTGTTATTCTGCCTCAACATCTTCTTGTAACATCAAATGGGAGTGTTTCTTGAAGTTCCAATGGTATTTTTGTCCATAGACTGTTCCAGGTCGCAATTGTTGAGACATGTGACTGCTAGAATGGTTTCATGTTATGTTGCAAGAGTTAGGTTCCACATATTCTTCTAGTCAAATCATGCTGCTGTTAATTCCTTTTTTGGTCAATTGGGGGTACAATAAGCCTATGGACTACATAATCCCAGTGGATGGAGTATTCGATCCCAAGCTTTGGGTATGATGGCAAGAGATTTACTAGTTGAACCAACTGGCAACTTCAATTGGCCCTGCTAATTCTATATTTCATTTGTTTCAGGCGGAGATATTGAATGCCTTCTCTCAAACTATAATCTGAATGTTACTGCAGCTTTAGTTAATAGGAGATGGATATTTGACAGCTCAACCAATTGATAACCAGGCTAAGGCATGCATGCACACACAGAGATAGCCATACACATGCACGCCCACAAGTAGACAGACAGACCATCAGACAGATAGATAATGGTTCATTACATTTCACTTAACTATATGTTGTAATTAGAACCTTAACTAATTTTCTCCAGCCTCCTCTCATATATAAACGTCTAGAAGTTGTCTTTGCATAAATCACTAGGATCTGCAGTCTTTTTCTTCTGATATGGTCCTATGGAGCCAGGAACTTGAAAAATCCAGTTTTATTTTTTTTATAAAGAGGAAAAAGGATGCATATAGGGAAACACTTGAATGCTCTGATTATGCTTATGTAAGTATTTGGTGTCATCTTTTTTCGCAGTATGATATGAAGCTATTGGCAGTCGACATTCCCATGGCATCAGGACCTGAGCAGCGATTATTTTTGATTGGGGATGAAGAAGAGTACAAGGTTGGTGGTGGACTAGTATCTGAGCTAAGAGATCCTGTAGTGAAAGCGATGACAGCAACCAAGGAGTTTGATGATCTTGACCAAATTGAAGAAGAGGAGGACGCCGAAAGAGCACTCCAGGAGGCAGAAAGGAAGCACCGTGAAGAAATTGAGAAGCTTGAAAAAGGTGGATCGCAGTGATTGCTTCTTAAGATTTTCCTATCTTTCCATTCTGTTCTGTTTTGTTTTACCGCTGGAGCTCTCTAAAGATTCTTGAGGTTTTGACCATCTCAGATAAATGGAAATGGTATAGGGGTGCCTTGCATCTGTATCAAGTAGAGCTTTGCAAGGTCTACATTACCTTGAGCTGCTATGTCCATCTTTGGAAGTTTTATGCATTTTTTAGTATTACAGTTGAGATGGACCGAGACAAATAAAGCTTACAGTTGAGGTAACGTGCCCAACAACTGACATGGAAATTATTTTTTGAAATTTCTGATCATCTTACCTCGTTGGAAATCATTCTTTTTTGAAGTTTTGTCATCTTATTGCATCAACAATTCTTTTATTTTTTGAACTGTCTGCTCTACAAAGTTGTTGAAATGACTTTTAGGAATAATAGCAACTGGGTCCTGCAGTGGTTTCCAGTAACCTCTTTGGATGTCTTGTAGGGGAGAAGGTGAGGTTAGAAACACTGTTACTCCAACTGAATCATCATGTTATACCTCCATAATGATCCTTCTAGGTCTCCCAAAAGTAGGTGATGTCTGAATTTGGGACTAATTGTTATAGTCTTTTAACTTTTTAAAGATCTTAACGGAAGCTGTTGATAAGAGGTAAAAACAGTTTGAACTACTTCTAGGAAGTATTTGTTTGAGGTTCTGAATCGGTTTAGAGCTCGCTGTAGTTATTAGTCATCTTTATTGGCAGGCTGTAATAAAATGCGGCTCCATTTTTTAGTCCTACGATCCGTTTGGTCGTAAATGCGAGGAAAGGGGAAGGAGGGAAGGACAAGGAAGACACTCGTTTCTTTATAAAAACCATAAACAAAACAAAACTTCGCTTGGGAACTGGGTAAAAATGGAAGGGAATTCGTGAACGGATCTCTTTTTTAACCTCTCTCTCTCTCTCTCTCTCTCTATCTCTCCCACCTCAAAATATCATTTGTCAGTCCCTCTTGACTGCCTATATTTTTTTTTTGAAAAAAAAAAAAAAAAAACCCGCAGAAGAGAGGTGGTTATCTATGCTCCCTTCTTCCTTCCCTTGGGCTCTTACCTTTTTTTCCTCCTTTATTTCCTTCCATCGGAGGAGGGTTGAGATTGGACTTGGAAGATTGAGAGTCAAACTGTTATGAAATTTGGAGAGGGTTCACAAGTGTGCCTCCGCTGGATAGTAGATAGTATGTTGAGATGAAATTTCATGTCCATGAATGTTGATCGAGGAGTTGCAGCCAGTCCAGTACGTATATGGTTAATAAGCACAAAGAAGTTACTCTTTATCTCTGTCCTATAAGCTCTCATGCACTTTTACTAACAGTGACATACTCCGTCTGCGTCTACTGGCATGCCGCTATATATGTTAAACTGAAGAAGCGTCGACCTTATGTAAGGATTAACACCAGTCACCAGTATTAAGGATTGGATCACAGCTGGGTGCTAACAGCCAACTACCATCTTATCATATATATATATATATATATATATAAAAAGCTGAGTTTTTTTTTTTTTCTTTTCTTCTTAGAATAGCATAGAATGGTGACACGTGGTATGAACCCATATTTTTTAGTGACTAAATCGGTCCTTCAAGTACTGAACCGCTCTTTTAAATAAAATTGAACCGGTCTATTTAATATATATCTCTCTCTCTATTAATGATACAAGTAGTTTCTCTCTCAATTAATAATACAAGTAGGACTCTTTTATGAAGACAGGTGTTTTTTTAGTATTTTATATTTTTGGTTGAGATTTAAATATGTTTTCATTTTGTTTGTGAAATTTTTGGTTGAGCAATTCTTCATTTGAATGTTTATGAGTTTTTTTTTTTTTTTCCCCGTTCATTTGCTTTTTCTAATGTTCAAAATTATATATAATTGAAATATAATAGGTATGGAATCGACAATATAAAAAATTCCTGCTAATTTTCTATTTTATGCTTTGATAATCAAAATCATGGTTTTTTTTTTGCTATTTTTCTTCTTCATAGAAATGCTTTTAAAACATTAAAGAGTTAATTATAAACTATTCATATGGGCACAAAGATTTTAACATGTTTTAATTTATATAGATTAAAATAAAATTAAGGGTTTAATTTTTTTAATATATTTGAATGTTTAATGGTTTTTTTTTTTTTTTTTTTTTTTGTATGATTCACTTAAAAAAAATTTTTGAAGTGTTTTTCTACTTTTGAAAGCTAGCAAAATAAGACAAACATTTATTTGATTAAGCATTGAACGTAATGTGAGAGGATTTGTTTGATTGCATTAAATGTTGAGTGAAAAATTTTGTTTTTATTTTGTAGGATTTGGCTCAGGTGCTGTAAAAAAAAATTATAGCACCATCTTGACCATTGATAAAACTACAGTATCTATGCTGTAATATTTGAAATTTAGATTTTCTTTTTGCTAATTTTTTTTTTATATACTTCTTTTCGTTATAAACTACACTTACATGACCAAATATTTTTTTTTAAAAAAAAATTACTTTTTTGGGGTTAAAATAAAATTAAGGGTCTTAACTTTTATTGTGTTTTTACTGAAAATTGTGTGATATATATATATATATATATATATATATATATATATATATATATATATATATATATATATATATATATATATATATATATTTTACAAACATTTTTTTAATTTATAATGAAAAAAAATACAATAAAAATGCGTTAAAATTCTAAATTTAAATTATAGTGAAAAATCCCTATGAGCTAGTTCTTCTATTATGGATGACCGATAGCGGTTGGCATTGGTAGCATGCATTATTGTTATTGTTGAGTCTCACTCTAATGCGAGTTTAATTTATTGCCTCCTGGTAGGTTTGGGAACCCTCTGTCGTTAACTTTCTCTATTCCGTAAAAGTACTTGGAAAATGACACCAAACTAACAAAATTCATGTCAACTGCCACTACAAACTAACAATATATATATATATATATATATGGGAGCCTATTTATATAGGGTCTCAGGCATGAATTAAGGAGTTGGCTAAAAGTACTTTACTTTTAAGGGTCCTACCATGTGAGCCCAAGTTGTCTTTATTAATAGGCCTTTTTTTTTTTTTTTTTTTTTTTTTTCAATTTTGGTGGAGCATCAAGTCAAAACAAGGAATGATGCGTAATAATTTTCCTTTGTTTTTAATCAACCATTTCTAAATTCATCTTCATCATCATCATCTATGTTTTTTTTTGGAATATTTGTAAAAGAAATTGGGGTTAATTAACTTTTCTCCCACACTTATTTACAAATTGCCCCAGGAACTGACACCTGTCAGATTTAGCCAGCCGGATTGAATTACCATTTTTAAAGAAAAACCTGACACCTGTCCCTCTCTGCTTCGTGCCATGCAGGCAAGAAGGAAGGCAAGCAATTTCAATTAATTTTATATCTCTTCCTAATTTTACATTCTCATAAATGGTAAATGAATAGCAACAAGGTTAGTTCTACCAACAAAAACCGTCACCTTAAAAGGCAGCACATCACATGTCCGTTTCCTTCTTTGTACTCGATCTCTGCTCTCTCCTCCTAACCCGAATACCATGATAGCCACGCATGACGAATGCTTTCTTTTCTTCTTTTCGTTCTTCAATCAAATAATGCTACCATATTCTTTTCGGTTACGACGGCAAGGCATTTAAACAATGCTGCTTGTTGGTTGGGTAAAACAGCTTTAGAGGCGCATTTCTATTTTGTTTTTTTTTTTTTACCTTTGCCGACATCGGTGCTGAGAGATGAAAATTTGTCTTTTTGGTTTTCCTTCCAGATATTTTCATTGCTCTCTCTCTCTCGTTGATAGTGGAAGAAGCAACGTGGTTGCTTGTTGAGGATGGAAGAAAACTGGTCAATCTGAGAGCTAGCTAGCTTCAACTGCATGCGCAGGCACTGATTAGTAAGTGAGTAATTTGAGAAGAAATTTTTGCTTCTGCATTGTTGTGTATGCATGGGAATGTTTAAGCCATGTGTGTTGCTTTAAGTCTTAAACAGGGCCTCTCTCGTTTTTGGGGAGAAAGATTTAAACAAAATGGAGGCCACAGGAGTGCTACTAATTAATCCTTTTAAAGGTGGCCGGAAAGCGACCGAAAATCTTGTTTTTTATCAGGACTTTGGTAGTGTCGCTTTTCACAGGACATAACCGCCAAAGTTTTTGAAAGATCACTCAGATTTTCATTTTTAATTAGCTGCAGGTGCAATAAGCTTAATTGTTGATATCCTTAATTATGTTTTATTCTTCTGTAATGTTCTATTGGCGCCCATTAGAAAACTATATAATTAATTAATGCTCGGAGAAAACAGGCCAGCTATTTTAAGCAGACGATGCCGATGCCTTCCCTTTTTACCCAACAAAGAAGAATCACACTTTTGCTTTTTCTTTACCATGACTTTGTTTATATTTTTTTCCTTGGATTCTTTATAATCACTTTGCTTTTGTATGTCGATTTTTTATATTTTTTTTCAAAGTTCCAAGTACTGAATACGAGTTGCAACTTTTCTTTCTTTCTTTTTTATAAAAAGGTGCTCTTTTGCTTTCCCAAAATAAAAGAGTTGAGCTGGAAAGCTGTTTAAAGAAAAATCCACTCCATGTAAAAGAAGCTTTGGAAATGCATGTTCTCTCTCAATAACTAGGAAACCTCAGTGTTGTACATAGAAGGTTAAGGAGGATCCTTCACTTACATTCCTGTCAGATTTATGGAACCTGTCTCTTGTAAGTGTTTTCAAATATCATGGTGGTTTATATTTCTTCATTGACTTGTTCTATATATTTTGTTCCTCGTAATCTTTAAGGAAAAAATTACCATGCAACTTTTATTCTCCATTGAATAGAATAGAAAGCTATAATTTCTAAATGAAAAGAGTGAATAATTTGCTCTGTAACTGCTACGCCTTCAAGTTAAGGCAACATCAGCAGTGAATTTCTCCAACAAACACATCTTCAGTTGAGTGGTTCTTTCGATGCTTATATTAGAGGAAACTGTTGGACAGTAGTTTTGTTTTGTTTTTTTTTTTTTTTTTTAATTTAAGGTGGCAAGCAAATGATCCCCGCTTCCCCCAAAAACATGATCAGCTAACTTTGTCTAATGGTTTTCATCTTGCTGAATCAGGAGAACATCAAGAATTAATTGCTGAGGTCAAGACTCAGCATAATTTCTTCATTTTCAAACGGAAAAAAATATATATCCATGAAGCCCCCCTCCTTCATTGCCATGCATATGCTCTTTCTCTTCATACTCGCTATCTTTCCCGTGATTATTATTGCCGACTTAAAATCCGACAGACAAGCCCTCCTTGATTTTGCTGCTGCTGTCCCTCCTGCCCGAAAACTCAACTGGAATTCGGGAGCTCCAATTTGCAGCTCTTGGGTTGGCGTTACTTGTAATTCAAATGGATCCCGTGTGATTGCCATCCATATTCCAGCAATTGGACTATATGGCTCCATCCCAGCTAATAGCTTGGGGAGGCTAGATGCACTTGGATTCCTTAGCCTCCGATCTAACTACCTCAATGGAAGCCTTCCTCCTGATATCCCCTCCATTCCTTCCCTCCAATACTTATACCTCCAGCATAACAACTTCTCTGGTCTATTTCCTGCCTCTCTCTCCCCCAAACTCAGCGTGCTAGATATCTCCTATAACTCCTTCTCTGGTAATATACCACTCACAATTCAGAATCTGACACGACTCGCAGTGCTGAATGTCGAAAAGAATTCCATCTCTGGAGTTATCCCCAACCTGAATCTCCCAAACCTCAAGCTTCTGAATCTGAGCTATAACAACTTAAATGGCTCGATTCCGTTTTCCCTCCAAAAGTTCCCATCTTCTTCATTTGTTGGGAATTCTCTATTATGTGGGCTGCCTCTCAAGCATTGCTCTACAATCTCCACTTCACCTTCCCCTTCCCCATCTCACTCGTCAAACTCTTTGACGACCCGACAGAACCATAATTCTATATCCAGCAAGAAATTTGGCCTTGGTTCTATTATTGCTCTGGCTGTTGGGGCCTCCGCAATGCTTTCTCTCCTAGTTCTGATCATCTTCATATGCTGCCTGAAGAGGAAAGCTGGTGATGGTGATGGTGATGGCATTAATGGCAAAGGCGTATTCAAAGGGAAGGCCTCTCATAGTGGAAGGAATGAGAAGCCTATGGACTTTGGGAGTGGGGTTCAGGAAGCTGAGAAGAACAAACTGTTCTTCTTTGAAGGATGCTCTTATAACTTCGATCTTGAGGATTTATTGAGGGCTTCAGCCGAAGTTCTTGGAAAGGGGAGTTATGGAACAGCCTACAAAGCTGTTTTGGACGATGGGACTACAGTGGTAGTGAAAAGGTTGAGGGAAGTTGTTGCCGTAAAGAAAGAGTTTGAGCAACAGATGGAAGTTGTAGGGAGGATCGGACAGCACCCAAATGTTGTTCCACTCCGCGCTTATTACTATTCCAAGGATGAGAAGCTTTTGGTTTACAACTACATGCCTGCTGGCAGCTTGTTTGCACTCTTGCATGGTATGCTTAAGCTTAACCCTGTTAAATCCTATCATTTTATTACTGGACTTCTGCATTTCTTTTCCATTGGTCCCAAAAGTTTAAGCCGATAATAAATAGTGAATTCAATCATTTAATTAATATTTTAACACTCTCTTTCACATGTAAGTTCAAAATTCTCCTAAATACATAAAATACAACACATGAAATATTTAATTGAATTAACAAATTAATGACGGCAAATAAGGTTGAAACTCAAGACTTGTACTCTAATATTATGTTAAATCGCTACTTATTCGAAATAGGGAAACGGGGATAGATCACCCAATTAGATATTGATATATGCAGACCGTATGCTTCTTTTGTTGTAATCTGCTTAAACGCCAAGGCAATAGGCATTGTCATGAATCAAACTTGCAGTTGCAGCTTCCAAAAAATGAAGCTCTACTTGGCTGAACACATGAAACATTCAGTCAAACGTGTCTTTTGTCTAACGTCATTGGTAAAGATACCATATAATTTTTTTCCCACTCTTATGTTTCCACACATAAAACAGGAAACGGGGGTGAGGGAAGGACTCCCTTGGATTGGGATTCAAGAGTCAAGATATTCCTCGGAACCGCCAGGGGAATTGCCCACATCCATTCTGAGGGTGGCGGTAAATGTAGCCATGGCAACATCAAGTCCTGCAATGTCCTACTCACTCAAGACCTCGATGGTTGCATCTCCGATGTTGGCTTGACTCCTCTAATGAACTTCCCGGCTACCATTTCCCGAACCACAGGATACTGTGCGCCGGAGGTGGTCGAAACACGGAAGTTCACTCAGAAAGCTGATGTTTATAGCTTTGGTGTGCTCCTCCTTGAGATGCTGACAGGCAAAGTCCCATTCCAACATCCAGGACACCATGACGTGGTTGTTGATCTCCCAAGATGGGTCCGGTCTGTTGTCCGCGAGGAATGGACAGCTGAGGTTTTTGATGTGGAGCTGCTGAGACACCAACATGTTGAAGAGCAGATGGTGCAGATGCTTCAGATTTCACTGGCATGCGTGTCAAAGTTGCCTGACATGCGACCCAATATGGATGAAGTTGCCAGGATGATAGAGGAAATTCAGCAATCTGAGGTGATGAACCGCCCATCTTCTGAATCTGAGTCTAATTTGCAAACCCCATGAAGCCTTCTAGTATTCGATCTGCTAAATGGAACTAGCTAAGACTGTTTCGGTACTCAGCGACAGCTATTTTCATCTAATTTGGAAGGCAATATGGATATATGCATGCCACCGCTTAGTGGTAAGGCTTTCTTCATATTGTGCACTCATGTATGAAATAATCTCCAATTCTAGGTCTTGTTTTAAGATTCTTAGTCTTACTACCATCAGAACAAACTAGTAATTAAATTTGCGTGTAGTACTGGTAAGCTAGTAATTAAATTTGTAGCTATATGTGTAGGCAGTTTGGATGCCAACATAAACAATATGTGTAGGCTTGGCTTGGCTAGCTGCTGCCTGCTGCATATATCAAGTTGTTGCCTTGGATCTGAATTGAATAGCCAGTTTTCTTTTCAGTTTTAAACATCCAGACCACTTTGATTGGGCTCGTTTGAATATTAAGAAAATATTAGAATTAGGCCGATATGCTCAACAAAAGCCCATCTTTACTGCATAGGCACTTTTCCTTCCAGCTCAATTCTTAAATTTGCAAATTGCAATCCTATATTGTTGTATTGGAAAGTTTAGTAGTATATATCTTAATTAACACATGATCGAGAATGTTATTGAATTATTTTGATTCCAATACAATGCATGTCTAATAAACAAACCGCTTCACTAATTTGCCATTAATACCCCAACCCACCAAATAAGAGAAGAAGAAAAAAAAATAAAAAAAATTTATAGCTTTATACCACGAGAAGCGACAGCCTTGAGTAGGAAGCCGAAGAGCAGAAATGGTGTGGAGAAGAAGGGGCTGTGATCACTATCCAAGACATACACTTCAGATGGAGGCCACCTCTTGATCATCGCATCTTGTTGCTCCGGTTTGACCACTCGATCATGCTTTGTCTTAATGTAGATGCGCGGCACCTTATCCACGTTATGATCGTCCACAAAACGGGCATCCAGTAATGCTTTGATCGGCCCTGGCCTCAAAAGCATCCCAGCTAGTGTCGAATCCTAAGGGAAACAATCAGGCCCGTGCAAGTCATGATCGAGGAAATTATTATTATATATTTTTTCGAGAAGACAACAAAATAATAATAATAATAATAAAATTACCTCCCGAGGGCTCATATGGTAGATGATTTTGCGTTGAAATTCTTTCTTGATAAGGGCGCTTGTCGGAGGTTGATCAGGACCCGATCCGAATTGTAGCTCATATACATTGCCAAATTCAGATAAATCGGGTACTCCCTGTTTGAAATAAAATAAAGGATTAAATATTACTTTAACTCATGACCCTAATTATTTCATACTCCTAGATAGCAGTTGAATTAACTTTTGAATTTTGTCCCATCTCAATTCTCAATCATTGGAGGCAGCTTGAATAAAGGTACTGAAAATGTGCAATATTTAGTTAGAGGGGAAAATAAAAAAACCAACTAAACTAAACTAAACTAAACTAATCTAAACTAGCACACGAGCGCTTTCATTCGGCTGACACCCATTCCATTTCCACCTGGCAATGAACAGAATAAAAGCTTAAATTAAGATTTGGTGGTCATCGGACGACCAGACATGCCTAGCCATAATAATTGAAGAGAGGATTGTAATTAAGGCGGTGGGAACTAGAAAGCGAGTTTAAATAAATGGGACGATTCAAAATTGGCCAATATAAACTTATATGTATGTATTTGTGACGTTTCACGTCCCTTGAGAATGGAAATGTGCTTATATGTATAAACGTATTTATCTTTGACATAACGCATTATAAAACCGTAAACCTATCATAACTTCGCGGTTAAGCGTGCTTTTGCGAGAGTAGTATCATGATGAGTGATTTTATGAAAAATCTGATTTTGAGGAGTTAAAAGCGAACAATATTATATCATTAGAGGTGAATCGTTACAGAATCAATATGACTCGAACTTAACATGCGATAATTGACAGTACACTGAATTTTGAGACGCGGATCCGGCTTCCATGCGGTAGTTTTAAACTACTGCATGGTGCTGTAGTGGAAAACAGTACCATTTTTCACTTAAAAAAATTTGCAAATTTTTTAATAAATTTAAAAATTATAAAAATAATAATAATTAAAAAAAAAAATAAGAGGTGACCGGCGTTGCCCAAGGGGGTGCCCGGCCACCCCATTATTGGCCAAGGGGGTGGTCGGACCACCCCCTTGGCCGATCTGGGGTGGACGAATCACCCCCAAAAGGCCAAAAAACAAAACTAAAAAAAAAGTTAGGGGTTTAGGGTGGTCGGACCACCCCCAAAGGCCCGCCACCCCCAAATCGGCTGTATGGGGTGGTCAAAACCACCCCCAGGCCCTTGGGGGTGGTCCGACCACCCCTAAAAGGCCTAGAAACTAAAAACAAAAAAAAAAAGGTTTGGATTTTGGGGGTGGCCGGATCACCCCCAAAGGCCGAGCCACCCCCAGATTGGCCGTATGGGGTGGTTGAAACCACCCCCAGGCCCTTGGGGGTGGTCCGGCCACCCTTAAAAGGCTTAGAAAAAAAAAATAAAATAAAAAAAGGTTTGGGTTTTGCGGGTGGCCAGATCACCCCTAAAGGCTTTGGGAGTTGCAAGAGCCACCCCCAGATCAGCTGTATGGGGTGGTCGAAACCACCCCCAAGTTCTTGGGGGTGGTCCGGCCACCCCTCAAACCCTAAATTTTTTTTTGTTTTGTTTTTTGGCCTTTTGGGAGTGGCCGGACCACCTCCAAAGCCAACTGGGGTGGTTCGTCCACCCCAAATCGGCCAAGGGGGCCAATAATGGGGTGGCCGGCCACTCCTTAAGCTTTTTTTTATTTTAATATTTTTTGTTATTAATTATTATTGTTTTTATAATTTTTAAATTTATTAAATTTTTTAAAATGAAAAACAGTACTGTTTGATGGATTTTCCACTACAATACTTTCGGTAGTTTTAAAATACCGATGGGAAGCCGAATCCATGAGACGTGCGGTTAGGGATATAGTCACAGGTAAGGCAGGTGCGTTAGTATTTTGGATTCCTATGAGGTGCATGCGAGCCACGTGCCTATGGGAGCAGCATTCACACGTACCTGGCCGCCTTATCGAGTATTCGTAATTGGTAAGTGGTAAGGCAAAGACAACCACTCATTTTGTTTTCTTGTGGCCGGTAACGCTTGTAGAGCAGAGTAGGTGGGTAACTGTGAATTCTGAATTGCCCCCACAAGGCCTAACACTCTTTGAAACTCTGCTCACCATCACCATCACTAGGAAGGACCACACCCTACAACTCTACAGTACACCAAGCTAGCTAGCTAGCCTGAATTGAATGACTTTTAGCTTCATTTCAATGCTTTAGCCAATTGATTCAAGTAATTAATGAGATATATGGAAAAAAAAAAAAAAAAAAAAAAACCCAAATTAAAGGGTGATCATGGTAAGGAAAGACTTTACATCCTTGACGTCTTCATCTGTGAGGTAGCCCAACTTTAGCATCGTTGCTGCCACATACACAGCTAGCCGAATTTTCTTTGCAAACTTATGAGTCGCCTGAGTTACACTCAGTCCTCCGGCACTATGCCCCACTAATATGACCTGATCGATCGAGTAGAAGAATAAAAAAAAAACATCATTAGAGATTGCGAAAGCCGTACCATTAAAAAAAAATAAAAATGACACGATTAAAACGATCGAGAATTAAAGACCAGCACATGCCTGTTCGTTGTCGGGCAAATTAGACATGAAGTCCATGAGCGGCTTATTGTAATCATCAAAAGAGAGAAGGGAACTGGGATCGGTCTGATCAATTCCGGAGCTTTTGAGGTCAATACACGAGACCCTGTAGCCGGAATTCTCCATGAGGCACCGGATTTTGTACCAGCACCAAGCTCCCCCGCTTATACCATGCACCAGCACAAAGTGTGGCTTCAAGGGTACCGCCATCTCCGTCATACCACCCTCATCTCCCATGGCCAATATATATATTGATGCCAGCGCTAGCCCTCCTCCTTCAATCCTGCTCTATATCTTGATCTACAATTTCTTCCCGGTTGTTGAATGGATGTTGATGTTTATATGGAGTTGGGGATAGTCATACGGGGCCATCATTTTTGCTTTTTTGCTTTTTTTTTTTTTTTTTTTTTTTTTTAATCTTCTAATTAATCCCATTATTCCAATAGTTTTCGAGTTTTGTCAACATGGGCTCGGGTCCATCATAACAAATTTTTAGTCAACGTACATGGTTTTATCGACTGGTTGATATGGCACCAAATTAAGACGTGAGAAATGCACAACTATTAAAAAAGCATTTACTTCTTGAATACTGAAAATACACGTAATCCCAACAAAAAAAAAAACACGTAATAATTTTATACACTAAGTTCTCCAAGTTGGACAGAAATTCGGTCATCTTACTTTAGAAATGAATTTCTTTTTATCCTATTAACTAGTTGATTTTAAAAATGCATTTGTCCAGTATTGTACTCAATTATATTTCCTTATTTTAAGTGATTTTTATTTATTTTTTAAATGTATTTGTTTAATATATACACGTATTGGATGCCAACAATAAAAACATCCTTTTTGTTTATGTTTGATAGCTTAGTTTGTGTGCCTCTCCCGATTCAAGTAGGGTTTTATAGTGATGTAGATGCATTTTTATGTTGTCTAGGTTTTTAAGCAGCTTTATTATGTAATGGTCTTAGTCTATTTTGCTTGGGTGAAAGAAACTCTCATCGCTATGCCGTGACTTTGTGTATTAGGGATTCTTTAGAACCCTGAACATTTGACCAGTTCGTCTCTTTCATATATGAGAAGGGATTTTAAAAAAAAAAAAAACATCCTTTTTGTTTATGCTTGCAGGTTATTTTAATATATGGATTTGATGAACGTAATGCTTTCCTTATCTCTTCACTGTCCCCCGTTGGTCACAAAATGCCACAAAATATCGTAATCTCCGCCCAGCCAATGGGAAGAAAGAAACACGGAGGAAGAAAGAAAAAAAAAATCCAATAATAATATATTCAACCTCTGACCAAATCAACTCCTTCTAATAAGGTTAACGAGAACGACATTATCTGTCCAATTCATTTCATGTTGTCAGCAAGCACTAGGGTAGTAGGCTTAGATAAGTTAGATTAGCGGCTCCGGTAGAAAATAAAACTTTTGCTCATTAAAAAAGGAAAAAGCTTTATAATTTTTTTTCCTTTTTTTCTTTTTCAGGTGATCGACATGATTTTTCATGTTAACATAACAAATAAAAATTTTTATTAGTGAAGCCTCCAGAAAGTTGGGGGATTTTTAGTGCATATTTTAATTTGTAGGAGGGAAAAAGGAGCAAAAGCATTTAGCCGGGAAGAAGGTGGCAACAAGGGATCCGGATCGTGATTGAATAGTAAAAGAAGTTCCTCCCCTGACAACAGCCCCAACAGGCAACAGTCATACCGTCCAATAATTCCGAGAAAGTACGGACAATAAAGAAAAAGAACAGCTGGGACAAACTTGCATTGGGAAATGAGCTCATGACCTCAACATCTTTAAAAACAATAGTCTATCCAATGGCAACAGAGCTTCAAACGATTGATTTTCAATTAGAGAAAAGTTGATTAGTTATAATCAAACAAATTAGTGAAAAAGCTTGAAGAAATAATTTCAGTACTTAAATTAGTGAAAATGTTTAATAAAAACAAGGACAATGACTTCAAAAAACTCGAAAGAGAGGAAGGAGACGGAAGTCTTCTTTTACCCTACGTGTGCTGTTTGTTTTTAGAGTATAACTGTTTTAAGTGGTGGTTTGTTTTACGTAGTTTTACATATTTATTAGTAGATTAACTCTTCTATAGAATATGGAAGCTAGTTATTAATGCGGTGGCAGATTCGGATTTGATGGGTTGAGTTGGATAATTTGGATTACGAGCGGGGCACAAATTAAGCCCTAAGAGCACTAGTAGCAGTTACTCTATATTGGTTCCCTTTCCTATATTTAGGGAAAATTTCATGAAAAACATCAAAAAACCTCCCACAGCAGATGCCCTATATTTAGATGAGGGAGTTGGGAATGAATAGTGATTCCCTATGTATACATGTCTACTATTCATTCCCTATGTATTATTTTAATATAAAAGAAGTATAATTAATTGATATAGGGAAGAGAGAAAAAGTAGGAAAGAGAGAAAAATAATAAAATAAGAGTAAAAAAATAATATTTAATTGATATAGGGAAAAGTAAGAGAATCTATTGTGGGGTATTTTTTTATAGGGAAGTAAAAAGTAGTTTTGTTCCCTAAATATAGGAAAAATGGTTGAGAATCTGCTGCTAGTGCTCTAACAATGAGTAACCGGTAGCTTGCCCATCTCAATTGTACTTGGGTTATTATTGCAGGACTCATGAATTCATTCACACTAAACCAGTTACTGTGTGTGCGAATTTGATGAAGAAAATTGGCATTCTCATTTCAGAGGCAACAGCATTTGAATTTTGAATGATTGAAGGTGAGGGGGTACGTACGTAGCTTTCAGATATTGGGGTCTAGCTAGCTAGTAGCTACTTCCAAATTAACTAGTGGAGAAAAAGTCATTTCAATCTTCACCCATCTTATTAATAGGAGATATGCTGTCAGCCATTCAACAAAAGAATAAAAAAGAAGTCGTCAACCATTGTCCTTTTGGATGCTTCTGATAGAAATGCAGACGATAAAAGAGTTGTTATTGTTGTTATTAATAATAATAATAATAATAATATATCTGAATGTGGATTTTGGTTTGAAAAATGTGCATTCTAATTCAGAATCTGACAACTACTAGACGCCATTAAAATTAAGCATGTAAAGTGAAGAGATCGAGAGGAAGAAGGATAAACGAGATGTACATGCAACTACTGTTTATTACTTTGTTGTAGAACTAACAATTACAAGGTTTTTTTTTTTTTTTTTTGAATTTTGGTTTTTAATTAAAGCAATGTTCATCTTATAATTTTAGAGTTGAGTTTTTTCATTTTAAATGAAATGAAAAAGATTTTGATCAAATGGATATTTATTAACTTACCATTCACAAATGCTAAAGTAAGTCTTTTCAACTTAGTTTGACTTTTAGATAACACCCATTTAATTGTCATTTGATCTTGTATAACAATTTGAAACTATATATATAAAACATAGATATTATATGATTTAAACCCGGCCACTTGAATATTGTTTCAAGATTTCTTTAGAGCTACAAGTTGATCTTCCACTCTAGATAAATATATAAATAACTACCATAGCTAGCCTAAAGCCTAAAGGGGTTTCATGGATGAGGCACGCCATGTTAAATGGAAGTGGACGATTAAGTAAGAGTTGAATGGAAGGCTCCATTGATTACAAGTCAAAGAAAGAAAAAAGGCACTAATTAGATAATCATTTAAGCGGCTGGCATTTGAGATATAAAAAGCATACAGTTTAGCATCCGAGAAAGGAAGTCGTTATCACTTATCATCGAGAAAATTAGAAAAAGAATGGTCCCCAGCTCAGAACTTGATTTAACTGCCAAAATCCATCATCCTAAAACAGGGGATAACTAATATTTCTTTAAGAAAAATGCTAAAAAGACAATTTATATATATATAGAGTGAAACTCATGTGTGAGTCCAACCTCAATGTGCCTTTGGAGTTGCGCTAAGAGTTGTGCATGAATCACAACCCTTTTCTTAATTAATAAATACTCCATTAATAATTTTATTTTATTTTTTATTTCTTTCTGGTGGCAGATATATATGCATTCCTATCTATATATATATATATATATATATATATATATATATATATTACCTTAAGTTATATACCACGTCATTTAATTATTATTTTTGAATAATTACTGTGGGGGGCACCGGAAGACAATTTTGCTCAATGGAAGCGTCTTTAACAGACGAGAGGTGGTCAGTCCACGCATGATTGTCTCCATGAGTGCGTGACAGAAGAGAAGCCTTTATTTCTTTTTTGTTGTTTTTTAATTTGTATGAATGCGTGACAGTACACACATGACACACCTTCCCCCCTCCCCCATACCACACTTTTCAAACTCCCACTACTCACACGTGAGATGTATGAAAAACTGGGGGGAGGGGAATGCCAAAATTTCAACGGAAACCTGTTTTCACGTGGACTCGCCCTAGGAAACCGAAATGTGCAAATCAGTTCCAATATCTTCGTGACAACAAATTTATTCCGTAAATATAAAATCCAAATCCAATACCTCGTTACGGAAAAAAAACAAACATGAGGAAATCAATTAAAATAAAATTATGTTCTTAAATGAAAAATTGCCACCACTTACATTCGTCCACGTCAAACCAATGATCCAAACATGTCATCTTGCCACATAAGTAATTACGCCTTATAATATATATATTTTAAAAAAAAGGGTGGAGATTCACCGACAGTCACCCTCCACTTCCACAAAAGGAGGCCGTGAAAGGGGGTTCCACCTCTTAAAGGGACAATGAGAGTGACTTCAACCCCGTCCAGCTCACAAAAGGTATAACAGGGGTAAAGATTCACCCTACAAAGTGACAGAGGTAAACTTATAGAGATGAGTAGAAGGTAAAACCATCTATAAATGTTAAATTTTTCATTATAGATTGGACGAAAATTTTGACAGATCGATGGACCTATTTGTCAAACGAGTAAAACTCATTAATTTAATTGTCAAAGTTGGAAACTCTTTTGGTTTTTTTTTTTTTTAATCTATTATAAAGGCAAAAGTCAATAACTTTTTGGACAATTTCACTATTATCAATTCTTCGCAAGTAAAATTAAATAAGCATTACATACACCAATGGGCAAAGAGTCACGTGATATAATAGTAAAAGTAAAAACTAATGCTGCAATTGATGGTAGCATAAATCTAATTTTTTTTATCAGACAATTTATAATTATGGCCTTTGAAGAATATGTCAAACCATTGGCTGTTTCAATTAAGTTCTTAAAGTCTTCAAGAGGTAATTCAATCGGTTGGGGACCACACCTCATGAAGGGGAGATCACTAGTTCGAATCTCTCATCCTCTCTTTTATGTGGACATGTAAAAAAAATAAATAAATAAAGTTCTTGAATTTTTTGAAATGACTTAATGTTACCATCGTTGTCCTTGCTTTCCTTTAAAAAAATGAGTGATTTTTGCCAAATTGTTTTACGAATAATAGAGTGATTCAATCTATAATTAACTCTCATCTTTGCTAACAGGACATCAAAGAGTAGTTCAAAGGAGATACACAATTTAAGACAAAAATACACAATTATAAATAAAATTTCTAATTCTCAACGGATATATTATTACAAAAAATACCTTAAAAACTAATCAAATAGGTATTTGCCGCATACGGTCTGGAAATCAAAGCAGTGAAAGAGAGTTTCCCAACCCCAAGAAAGTGGCCATGCGCGCATGACTTGGCTTTTTAAGCAACTGAAACTGGATGCACTCGAAGATCTTTGAATGAGAGACTGAAATTAAGTGAAACTCCAGCTAATTAAGTTTAAGTCTACACTAACAGAATACCAAAAAAGAAAAAGAAAAAAAAAAAGATCAATTTCCAATTTACATATAAACTAACTATATATCATAAAAGTCAACTACTATATATGAACTCATAAATTCAAATGTGTTCTGCACGGACTAGAACCCCAAAAAGAAGTCTTCTTCTACCGGCCAACTTGATTTGAATCATTCATAGAAAAAAAGGATTATCCCCGCTACAAGACTTCTGTCTCATTGGGTATGGTGCCGACTGCCGAGGGATCGTAGAATCCACGAAAAGATATGCGGAGCACGTGCATTATTCTAAAGATTTCATTAATATATTCTCTAATTGATAATGAAATTGTACTTTCTCCACATTCAATGGCAAAATTATCCATTTTTTTTAATAGATGAGTATAAGAATTACAACAGCAAAACAATACAAAATAAGAAAGTTACAGAAACCAAATCAAAGACCAACAAAATAACACTACTTATGTAGCAATCTATTCCACAGCCTCGGAGAGTGATCCTTAAGATGGAAAGAGGATGCGGGAATGCTGTTAACAGTGCTAGTTGTAGCGGCCCAATGTGAAAATCTACGAGTGTCTTGGACAGCATCAAAAAGGTTCTTAGCTTTAAACCAACTGCAGAATTATCTGTGACGTCTAAGAGATATATGTACAAGTAGATAATGAGTTCCCACATTAGACTATTAGACAAATGACAACAAAGTTAGTGTATCCTGAAGTTCAGATCTGGATATGAAATATTCTTTGTAGTAAAAGGCTCCACCAGAAAAGAGCTTGAGGAGCAAGGGTAAAGATTCATCAAATCTACCTAAGAAACATAAGAGGGTGGTGGCGTGTGTAGCCAAGTGTGTCGTGGCAATGTGTGGCATACACGTGCTGTAACAAAGGACAATATTGGTGGAAGGAGAGGTAATTGGAAATGGTAGAGGAGGGGCACATGGCTTGTGTGGGTGGAGAGGTTGCGGTAGATCTAAAGATCCAAACCGCAAACAAAAAAAGCTGTTGAAAACTAAAAGGAAAAGAGAGAAGGAAACCAAAGGGCATGGAAAACGTTTATAAGGGTGGTGGTGGTGTGGAGGCCCTCCTACATGGTTGAGAACGGGAAGATTTTTGCAGGGCAGTTTTGTTTTTTCTTCAAAGAGCTGAGAAAGAGTAGATGAGAGAGAGTTTGAGCTTCCTGTTAACAATGACAAAATTACCTATTCCGCTGTTCTTGTCTTTAACACTACCCTCAATCAAAACTCTATTCTCTCTTACACACTTGATTGATTCTACATGAAATTAATTCAGCTTCCAAAAGTGGTTCTCAAATTCTTTCGTTCTTTTTCCCATTTTTTTCACATATGGTTCATTTAACTATATGCGCCATATATATAGAAAAGTATTTACCACACAAAAAATCAAAGAATAACGTATTCAAATATCTAAGAAAAATGGTGTACAAGTTTCTAGTCCGAAAGACGAGAACTTTAAAGGGGTCTTCTAGTAATAAAATCAAGAGGTTATGATTATGCAAATTCTATCTCAGAAATCATTAAAACTCACCAATAATTAATGTCAATCAGTGTTGGCAGATCGTTGTAGAAGCTGTCCTCATTATTCGGTGCAAGCTGCAACGTCGCCTCTAACGGATAATCCCAAAGTGCGCCGTCAAATCCCAGGGCTCAATTCTGGATAGGCAGTGGAAACTACCAAGTTGGAGTACGGTAAGGGCAGAGGGAATTTTCGGTGGAGTGGTGAAATGCGTAGAGATCGAAAAGAATACTAACGGCGAAAGCACTCTGCTGGGCCGACACTGACACTGAGAGACGAAAGCTAGGGGAGCGAATGAGATTAGATACCCCAGTAGTCCTAGCCGTAAACGATGGATACTAGACGCTGTGTGTATCGATTTTTTCCTCTTTCTCTATCCCTATCCTGTAGGTATAACGTTTGAATCAATAGAAAACCTTTTCTTCTGTATCTGTAGGAATAGATATTATTACATTCCAATTCCTTCTCGATGCCTCTCAAGGAATATCCTTAATTGGATCCCAAATTGAAGAGCTAGTGTGAGCTTATTCATGCCGTTATGCACTCTTCGAATAATTATGGTGAAGCATTTAATTAGTTGGTTGGACAAAAGGAGCCATCGTACTGCAACAAGGACATAGTTTTGTCAAGCCAAATATTCAAATAGAAAACTGAGATAAGATCTCTTCTTCGACCTCAAAACATTTTATCAACGGATAAAAAATATTACTCGAGTTGTTTTTGTCTATATAAAAGTAGCTATATAGGTTACCTAATTTTCATTTTAGAGTCAGAATGAAAGGCTTTTTCTGTACAACAAGACTATGAAATAAATGAATTATATATGAACTAAGTAGCAAGTTGGACAAAATGAATTACAAGTAAATACTAATATAAAAAGCATAACTACTTGCACAAACATGAACCAATTAAATGGGCACGATGACTTTGCAATTAAAGAATATGCAAACGCAGAAAAAATAAATAAAAAATTCTTACTTGTTTCCAGCGTTGGAGGAATGGAAATTGTCAACCACAAGGGTTTCTATTTTGTGAAAGCTGGATGCTCCTTGGCTTGTGGAGTTGAGATAAGGTTGATTGATAACAGGAGGTTTAGAAGCTGTCCATGAGCATGGTGTCGCGCCCATAGCAGGATTGTCAAGCACAGGTCTCCATATATCACGTGAAAGCTGGATGCTCCTTGACTTGTGGAGTTGAGGTAAGGTTGACTGGTAACAGGGTTTGTGACAGTTATTCATCCAAAAAAATTTTAATGACAGTAGTTCTCTTTCATGGCCATGAAATAATGAAATGAGAAATTACCAGGCATGGGATGATCTGTATATGCAGGAGCCTAAGGAATCTGTGAGGGTGCAAAACACATCATGTTTTGTCTCCCTAATAGTTCTTGCTTCATTACTGATAACCTGATATGATACACACTGAAAAAATGGGGATTCTCTCTCACCATCACTTCCCAAACTGAATTTACAAAAGGAGAAAGAAAAAAGAAGTATGATCCGCCAAAAGGTGCCCAAGAAAGAAAGAATTTTATTTATTTTTTTTTTTTTCACGTACTCCCCCTCATTGCTTTTACACATACAACACCAATTAACCACGATGGCATGCTGCACAACTTCCAAAAATTGTCCACGATAAGGATATTTCCTAGGGCCACCGATCAACCAAAAAAGGCCACCCTCAATGAAACCACCTTAGTCCGCCAAACACTTTTTCAAGAGAAACGAAAACCATCCTGATAACCCATGACACTGTATAAGGATTTAACACCAAACAACTCTCTTTTGGAAGGTTCCATTCCCGTTTGGTTCTCACTAAATACAACACCAATGAGTTAAAGACTTCTACCTCAAAGAAGAAAATATATAATTCATCTATGCCTAATGACGTCGGAAGGTGAATAATTGGTTACAAAACCAAAGGGGTTAATTGTGGTAGCAATATCCATTACCTCTCATCATAATGTAATCCATTTGCATTATATATTGACAAATCAAAAAGAATAACGACCCGATCGACCGTGTTTGACTTGATTTCCTCCGCCAATATACCATCATAATGTAATGGTTTGACAATCTTTGGCTGGTCATTAGTACTCTGCGAAGAAGAAGAACTGCGTTCTGCGAAGAAGAACTGAAGCTGTCGTCGGTCCGTCCGTCCGTCTGTCTTCCGAAGCGAAGAAGAACTGCGGAAGAGTGAACAGTCGCCCGTCCGAGTGCAAACAACTAAACAAGTGAAAAAGTGTCCTCCTATGGTGAGCCCACTTCTTTTTTCGGTCTGGATTTGGGCTAGTAAATTTTTGGGCTGGCTTGAAGATTATTTTTCGGTTCGGGCCGACTGTCTCGGCCACTGGGTCACTTGGCTGGATCCTACCCTTTTCCTGAACCTCTCGGTCATACCGTTTTACAAACTACCACCTCTCAATGTTTTGATTTATTTCCACCAAAAATTTCAAGTTTATGATTATTACCACCAAAGGTCACTGTGTAGTTCGTAATTTTTAAAGTCAGCTTATTAAAATATTGATTAAATGATGAAATTTATTTTTTTATTAACTTAAATTTTTAGAATAAGTGGTAATTTTACACGGCTGATATTAAAATAATTGTGTTTATTCTCTCCATGCTTAAGAATTATGTTTCTGTACGTGGATTGCAATCCCTAATCGAAATTGAAAGGGGCTTCAATTTGTGTTCGGGCTCAGGCTTTCGCGGTGTTCTAGGCAAGTAAGTCCTGCATCACGAGTTATCCGAAGCACCGTAAGCTCCTGACCCTCTCTCATTCTTTACCCGAAATCTCCTAAAATTAAAATTACAAAGTGAACCCCGACCCATTAAAACACAACATCTTGATTATTGGCGGTCAATCACTTTTCTACTTTATCTTTTCACCCATCCGAACGAGTAAAGGCCAAACATTAAACTTTTTTATTTTTTTATTTTTGGATGAATTAATACTTTTATAGCCCAAACTCAAGAATACAATTCTCCAGTAACCACTGGATCCAACAACCTAGTTAGGGACAAACCCCCCAACCAAGGCTCAACACAATTTCTATTAGAAAAACCAGCAACTGAACATACTAAACAAACAAAACCTTACAACCGTAAAGACACAAAGCCTCCAAGAGAACGAGCCGAGACTGCAACTCTGCAAAAAGCATCCTCCCAAATCCAAACCATTAACACAAACAGACCAGAACCCCATCCCAATGTCCAAACACAACTCCCGATCTCTTAGCAATTTTGAGGAAACTTGTAAAGAATCCTCGATTATACTTTCCATCTAATTTTAGAAAGAAGAGCTTCTTCCGTCTTGGGATTTCTACCATGAACAAGACAATTTCTTTGCATCCACAAATTGTAAAATGTAGCAGCAAAACAGAGTTTACGGGCTGTAGAGTGTAAATTCTTCCCTTTCATACTAGCCGAGCTCCATTTCACAATCAAATCCCAATCATCTGGAGGATCCAGCACCTTACAGTCAGCTATGATGGATCTCCATATCCTCCTACTAAAGCTACACTCAAAGAAAATGTGAGCTAAACTTTCCTGTTTAAACCTATAGAAAAGGCAGAGAATATCACCCGTGTAACCCCATCTACACATCTTCTCTCTAGTAGTAATAGCATCTTGAAAAGCAAGCCATAGAAAGAAAGCATGCTTAGGAATAGCCACAGAGAACCAGACTACCCCATACCATTCCACTTTAGGCTTTTTATCTCTTAACTCTTCCCAGGTTTCAGAACTAGAGAAAACCCCACTTCTAGTGCCCCAAACCGGCTGATCCACCTCACCAATACTGACCTCAGGCAACCGGCTTTGAATCTCCAAAAGGGCTTCAGATCGTGCATTCGGCCAAAATCAAGAACCACCTCTAATGATTGAAGATAGTTTAGGGCCAACAAAATGTTATGCATTATGCAAAAGCCTATAATCAAATTTGTCATACAAACAACCAAGTGGATGCCAGTTATCATACCATACAAAAATATTATGCCCATCTCCCACTTGAAACTTAATAAAGTTCTTAGCAATGACCCTGAGTTGCAGGATTTTCTTCCAACTCCAGGAGCAGTGTTGGGAAACACTGGTAATTAAACAACTATTGAATGCAGAGACTTGAGATTCTGACCAATTAACTCTTAAGCTTAGGTCAATTGAGAAGCCTTCGTAGTTCCTATATTCGTAGCTGACCATTTTGGTACTTGTATAATTAGCATTTTCTTTGGTCCCAGTAAACCCCGGTTGCGTTGCCCCTTGAAATGGATTCCCGAAATTTGTTGGTGCTTGCTACTTCAATACCATTCAACACCTGAATTATATACATTAGAAAAAGAAAAAAGAAAATTCAGACGAAATAAATTCATAACCAATTAGAATTTTACCACTTCTGTTCATCAAGATACATTGCGGACGTGATAGGTTGTGTTTTTTTTTTTTTTTTTAAATAAAAATGGTTTGATTCCTTTGGCAGGCCAGGAAGAAATTTCTTCTTGTGGGCTCAGGACGATAAGTCATTCATCTTTGTTGACCAAAGTGTGTTGACTTTGTCATAGTCTATGGTCATTTTATTATTTTTGTTATTTTAATTTCCGAGCACGTCGTGGTCTATTGTTAACTCCAACCCTTCAGGCTTAATTCAGATTCGAAAAATTCCTTCTTCTCCCAATCTTTGACCCGTAATATTACCCGCATAACATTTATATTTTAACTGCCATATTAATTCATGACACGGTCAATGGTCATCTACACTTGCTTCATTAATTTTATGATTGGTTTTGTTTACCGATTATAGAAATATTAATGTTATATATCTTATTTTTTTATCTTGATAATATTGGCGTAGCACTCTTTAAGTCTTAATATATATATATTTTTTTAATACTATAATTATCTCACAGTATTGGCCTGACAATTTTCTAATTATTTAAAATTTAGTAATTATATGAAGCGCTTATTTTGTCACTGGTAAAACTATGATAAGAAGCAAGTTTGAAATGATTAAAAAAAGGATTGAGCGTTGAAAAACACAAGGCAAATTTAGTACTTCAAAGACTGTTACGTTTCAAAATTACGCGAAGAGGAAAAGATCAAACGAGATCTCATAATTTGTCTCCCCCTTTATGGTATTTAATCTGCGTTGCCAATTAATATGTAAAAAAGTAAGTCTGGATTAGGATTTAAAGAAGAGAGAGGTAAAGGAAATTAGGAAACAAATATTCATGACGTTTGGTCAAGAAAAGCATATAAAATGAGAGACTGTCGTGGACGGTGGGGTTAAGACGAGTATTCGCCTTTGGCACTATCTGTGGAAAAAAAAATTAATAATAATTTTAATTTTTTTTTTTTGGTATCAAATATCAATCGAGAAAAAAAAAAAAAAATGTTATAGAGTTTATATTTGAATTAATGAATAGTATGAGTAGCGAGTGGCTGGTAAAAGTGCCATCTGTCAGGCACCAGCTGGCCAGGGTGCCCACCACCATTGACCCCCATTCCCCAGTCAACGGACTCTTGCTCTATTATGAGATTTGGTTTGGTTAATTGGTGGACCACAAATGATGCGTTGTTAATAATCAGGATGATTATGGCCGCACAACAAGATCATAAGTCGTAACAAACAAAACGAAAAGAAAATTAGAGTTGACTTTTGGGGTAAATTGCACAGAAATGTTGCTGACGAAACAAACGTAAAAATTACTAGTAGCAACGGTCGTCGCAGGGCAGGGAGGGGGGAGAGCGCGTTGCCAGTTGCCAAAAGTAGAATAGCGAGATTAAAGAAGAGGGAGAAATGGTCGTACACGTAGGATGACACGTCGTTCGCGCTTTGAATGGCATCGGCGCCTCTCTCCCTGTAAAACTTCCTTCTTTAAGTCCTTCACCTTCCCGTCTCTCTCTCTCTCTCTCTCTCTCTCTCTTTGGTGAGAAACAAACACAGAAAGAGAGAAGGGACTTTAGACAGCTCCTTTTGCTTTTCTTCTCTTTAATATTCTTCTTTTAGTTTTATTTTGGAGGGTCGGGGGTTTGACTGTAAAACCTTTCCAAACACGAAATGTGAACGAAGAAGAAGAAGAAGAAGAAGAAGAAGAAGGAATTCGTGGAACAGAAGTCGTCAACTTTGCGGGAAAGAATAGAATTCTTTCAAATTTTCCAATTCTCTCTCTTTCCACACAGGTTCGTGTTCATTTCCCCTTCCCTCACCTTCATATACATTATAGAAGATACGCCCTCCCTTCTTTGTTTTCGTTACACTAAATCAATTACAAGTAGCATACACACAATCTCTGGATCTTATATATTCGTCTTCCAATCTCAAGGTATCTGCTTTATCAACTATAATTCGACCCGATCTCACTGCTTTCCTTTGTAATCAATTTTCAAATTTTGCAGATTCTAACTTTTTGCTTCTTTTCTAATTTTCGTGTTACATTGTTATGCAATTAACTCGCTGTTCTTAGAATCTCCCTGTGTTTAACCCACCCTATCTCATATTTTTTTGGCTTTGTTAAATAATCGGTTTAGTTCAACTCCTTAATTGCTCATGATGATCTATAGTTCCTTATAACCTTGATCCAGCATTTTCCAACTTGGTACATTTAAAAATAACCCATTTCTGTAGCACTGGCATTCAATTTCAATTTTTTTTTTTTTTTTTTTGGCTTTAACTCCAGCTCCTGCATAGCTTAAGCAACTACCTCATGTGTAAATTGAAGGTTGACCTTACTGAATCAATTCCTCTCGAGTTAAGTTCCTGGGTGTTAAATTACCACTTGTTCCAAATCTTAAGTGGATAGGGATGGATGAATTTAATCATTTAATTTATATTCTAGGTCTGAGTCCTCTTAATTCTTTATGTTTAATTTCATTGCAGCCCTTTTCATCCACAAGTTCCATGTATTTTGGGTATCCGTTCAGAAATTTATACAAATTTTTCTTTAAAGAAACAAAAGACTTGAATGCTAGCAAATGCAAATGCAAATCCACGGCATCTACTTGTTGATGGAAAACTTTAACAGGTCACAGAGGTCAAGCTAATTCCAAATGCAATTAGCAGTAAAGTGAATTTTTTTTTCTTCGAATCTGACTTAGAAGGCAAAATTTACTCTGACAATGGCATTGCTGCATCTGCCTGAACTTCCACCCGGTATTAAAGTAGCTTTTCAGGTTACTTGAGTTAGTTTTTTATGCCTAGAAATCTTTGGGACGATCATTGAGTCAGAGATTAATGAGTTAAAACACGACCAAATCTAATGGTTTACTAAGTTAATATGATTGGGCAACTTCATCAAAGACAATTGAAAACTACAACCTTTCGATATAGCTTCTACTAATATTAAGTCATCTGTAGAATTTTCTTTGCTCTTTATTGTCCCACAATTTGCAATTACAAAATCTGTCATTTGTACATTTATCTCATGCTTGTATATCTTTGTTTCTATCTGAATGCAGATGGTGAGAGCCTCATATTATTTCAGCAAAAACTTTCATGGATAAATCTGGTATTTAATATATAATTTTCTGTCAAAGTGGGTGTTGGAAGCCTAATCTTTGGTTGATCACGACCACATATTTGGACGAAGATGACCAGTGGGTTGACTACTAAAGTTCGACTGGTTAGATGCCCCAAATGTCGTCAGCTTCTTCCAGAGTTGCCAGGCCATAATATATTCAAGTGCGGTGGATGTGACACAATTCTCCAAGGTAACAATCTAAAAGATTTAAGAACAAGATAGATGAACTCTGAGAATACAGATTAGTTTATGGTTACATGACTAGTGCTGGGAGTAGAAATAAACAATTCAGGAAATCTCTAAAACTTAAGATGTGGGCTTAGGATGATTATAATCCTCTACTATCTCAACCTCATGTAATTTTTTAAAATTATTTTATCAAATGAAAATAAGCTAACAGACATTGTTATTCTCCTTGTATTGGAATAATTTTCAATATAAAAGATTAAAACAGTGTGTTGTTCCCCATTGTATGGACCCTTTACTACTACTGCTTTCTTTTGATGGACCTTCTTTACCATCTTCAGGTTTGACCATCACGTTCACCCATTTTATCTGCCTTCTACAGATAATCTTTCTAACTTTAAAGTTTTATATTAATTATTTAAATCCTCTTCCTGTGTGCAGCAAAAAATCGAAAAGATGACGTGAAAAGCAGGGAAGTTGGCTTACATGAAACAGATGCTGCTCGGACTAATGCATTGGATCTTGTTCCTGAAGATAAAGAGCCTAGCTACTCTAGTCATAAAGATATTCTTCCTTCCTCGGGAGAATGTGCTTCGGACCAAAACAATGAGAGGGATCAAAGACAATCTGGGGATGGCAATGGTGAGCAGCTTGGAGATATAAATTTATCAAACGAAGACCAGAACAGTGAGCAGGATGAAAGCCAGTCTAGGGATAGCAACGATGAGAAGCTTGGAGGTATAAACTTATCAAATGACGACCAAAACAATGACATTGCTACAATTGAATCTTGGGACTGCAATATCAAACAGCCTGGAGTTTCCAATGAAGTGTGTTTGTCAGCTGAGCTCGTTCCTTGTGGGAATGAAGAGCCATCACCAATGGCAGGAGCAAATTCAGAAGTAAAGGAAAATGGTGAGGACTTACCATTGGCCGGAGCAAACTTAGAAGTAGGTACCAATGAAAGTGATTCTAATTTCAGAAGCTTGAGTACTGACAATATAGTGGCTACAACGGGAAGTACTTCTATTGTTACTCATCATGGGCCAGCAAGGGAAAGCATTTCACCAGATACCCTTAGATCTTCCCCTAATGAACAGTTGGAGCAACCTCAGAAAAGTTTTCGTGTATTTGACCGGTTAAGGTCCACAGATACGATAGAAACCACAGAGTTTGCCACTCCCTGCTCTGAGCTCAGCAGTAGATTTGGAGAGATGTCTAAATCCCCAACAACAAGTTACTATGCCTATGAGGGCAGTGTATCTTCTTATGATGGGACGGATGACCAATTCCCTGAACATCAGATGCATTCATCCAGGCGTATTGCAAACTTCATTCTTTCTGAAGAAAGGCAAAAAAAGGACAAATTTCTGGTGAACAGCATGATGGATCAGAAGTATCTTGTCAGTAAAGGAGTTTTTTCATCCACTAAGAAGTATTCAGCCAATAAACACAACAAAATGCATCAAGATGAATTGCTGGAACCCACAACCCATGGCCGCCCAGAAAGAAACTGGAGGAGACACGAGAGAGAAAATTATCCATCTAGGGTGCCTTTCTATGGAATGGGTTCCCTTGCTGGCTACGAAGATGGCGGCCCTTCAAATCAAGTGCATAATCAGTTCCACCACAATACAAGCTTTCAATCATCCGACAGGTCTGATTACCTTGAACAGGACAAGACGAAATTGCTGCAAATGGTTTCTGAATTGCAGGATGAAATTAACAAAAGATGCTATCTAAATGGAAGGGTTTCCACTTGGGAGGAAAAGCATATTCCAGCTTACTATGATCATGAGGCACCTGAGAGGGCATTTCGTAATGACTTAATTCATCCTAGGTTTCCTGGAAGAGGCAGGCCGGGAAGCAGCCGGCTCCAGCATGGCAATTTCTCGCACATACCTTTCTCAGGGGAGGCAACAAGCAGTAGACATGAAGCTCATCACTCTTGTCTCCATTGCTATCCCCAGGACTGGCAGTGCTCAGCACAGTTGCCTCCTCCCTCCACCCTTTTCCATAATAATCGGTTATGTAGGCCCCATACCGGTAACAGTTTTTACAATTCTTCCTACAGCTCCTTGCCTTCAAGTCCCCAACGGTATTTGAACTCCGACTTCCCTATACGCACACGTGAAACAAAGTCTGAAGAGCAGAGGCATAAAGATCATGAGGCGAAGAAATACCATTTGGCTAAGCGACATTTCCGACCCATAGCAGGTGGAGCCCCTTTCATAACTTGCTATAATTGCTCCAGCCCACTGCAGTTACCTGCAGATTTTCTTCTCTTTAGAAAGAGATTTCATCGGCTAAGGTGCGGTGCTTGTTCAGAGCTGCTCAAGTTTTCCCTTCAAAACAGAACCCATTTAGTACCATTTGCACCGAATGCCATGGACCCTCCTCCAAGTGAGGCCGATGACTATAGTGATGCCATTAATAGGAGGTTGGTCTCAGCATCTCACGTCATTGCTTCTTCAAATGTGGATCCTGTGTCATGTTCTGATGATTACGGGCTCTCTTACTGTAAAAGCTGCTCCACTGATGGAGATCCTCTTCCCTCCACGTCCTTTCATGCCCTCCAAGGCAATGTAGATGAAAGAAATATGTTGTCTGATCCTTTCAAGCCTGTGGGTGTGAGACAGGAATCTGTTTTGAAGCAGTCCCATAACAAACATAAGAATTTCGTGGAAAGGTATGAGTTAGCTGGACCTTCCTCCAACACGTCCATAGCAGAGATACCATCCTCCTCAGAAATTGAGGCCAGATCAAGCTCCCCACTTCATCGGCTCATGGGTTATTCTTCACCGAGCCAGGTCATAAATGGGTCTGGGCCTTCTGTCACAGGAGGAAGGTCAAGGAGATGAGGGATGTTGTGACAGTTGTGGGGAATACGCTAAAAATGGAAACAGTGTACCCATTTTCTTGAAGGGTGAAGCATGCATTGAGGAGTCTGAGAAACCAACACCGTTGATTTGTTTTCTCACTGGGTTACTTGGTGCCATGTGGAATAAGATTCATAGATTCATCTCTTTGCTCTGAAGTATATAGAAATAGAAACCAAAGGTTTTGATTGTTGTATATGTAGATGGTCACCCAGATTTCTATTTAAATTTGTTTATTTGTGTATATTATAGTTTGGCATCTGTAATGAATATTCAAACTTCACATCTCTATTCAGTGTTTGATTTCGATTATCATATCATAGAGAGATACGTGCCATTGAATCTGGTAACAAACAAGGTATTAAAGAGATGGATTCTCAAGTGTTATTTGCTATTTTCTTTTTTTCTTCGTTGCCTTCTTTTTATCAAGGCTGCACCTTGCCTCATAAATGTTTCAGTTTCATTTTTGTGTAATTTTTTATATCCGACATACTCTCAAGATATTCCTTTGGTATCATAGTTGTGCACCTCATGCTGCCTATGCAGCTCTATGATGCAAGGGCTCAATACCCACTTTAAGTTTGCTTCTCTTGATTCTTGAACATGAAACAATGTTTAGCTGATGTTGGTCTGGTAGAGACCTTTCTATTCACTGACCATTCTGTCTGGTTTCACAATCAACAGACCATGATTAGCTTGATGTTCAGATCATAAAATTGAAGGTAAAAAGATTGCATTTGATTCAAAGGAACTTCGATTTCGAGTATTTTAAGTAGTGGGTCTCTGAAAATCATAAGATGACGATGAAAACAAAGGGTCAAATTAAATATGTCATTTTCCTCTTCTTAACGAACCCCCATAAAATAACAGGTCAGGCTTATTGGTCGCTCTTATAGTCACCGGCAGAGCAGTCAATCAGCCATTAAAGCGTATGGTGGGAGTGTGATAGATCATTGTAGCAATACGTTGCTATTGCACATGAAAAGTCCTTAGGATTGTCAAACGAGGTGGTAACGAAAGCCACATACTTGGTGATCTAATATAGATTGAAAAATCCAGAGGCAAGATACAGAAGAAAGAGGATGTCATCAACCCAGCTGGAGAAAGCCAACTTATGGAGCCTTTTCCGAAAATCTGGAACAACGCAATGACATGAGAATAGTTGGTTAAAGCCAAGGCTACAGTGGAGTTCATACAATCATCAGATGCAGAAAGCACATAAATAGAGAGGAACCAAATTAATGCTCATACGGCAGAAATAACAATAGTCCCATTATTACTAAATCATCAAGAGTACTTGAATTAAAAAGTAAAATCACAAAGTAAATATTTTCCTTCTTGCTTAGTATTATTGGATGTGTATAATTCCAACTCTGAAGTACTTCTAGTCATATCTACAAAAGTGAAAACAAAATAAAGCCTTTTGACCTAGGAGGATGTATATCTATACAACTGAGATTCACTTGAAACTGTCTCCATATTTGCTTCTTCGATTTGAAACAATGGATATCCTTTGGTCCTGAAGCATATTCAAGTTGGGAGCCAACAACCGGGTGTACCGGTCAAAATACAGAAGCTGCTTCATGAGAAGTGCAAATTCACGAGGAAATCTCAATCCATATGATTCACTAACCCGAACCTGTGGAACAGTGAAAAATATAAAACAGTTTAAAACTAGTGATTACCATTTGGCAGACCCAAGAATACAGTCACCTACCAATACAAGAAATTCCCCAACGTTTTTAGTCTTACATAATACCTTTTTTATAGTACAGGACAATTTATCCCCCCAACCTAGCCCACAGGCTGGGTGCCCCAAGAACTACTCCCCAATCCCCAATCAATGCCCCTTGCAGAACTAGAACCTCAGCCTCCTCTTTAGGGAGAGGCAGGGATTGTCAGCAGACAATAGGCTATTGGAAATCTTAAATAATACTTTTACCTGTGTAAGTAACCATGCACATTTAGCTCCATAATGCATGACATGATAACTTTGGATTCTTCATGAAATTCTATGTATTGCATATAATTCCAAGTCCGGCATCTAAGTTTAAATTAAGGACAGTTTTCGTCCAAACAAGGTTGGAAGAAATGACAAATTTTGAGGACCGTGAGGCGTCTTTGGTGTTTTCATAATTTTCTTGTTCTTTTTTCTTCTCCTAGTTAAGTGTTTCTATTGTATACTTCCCATGTGCTTGAGTAGTACTTTTCACTTTTAATGATATTTCGATTACTTATAAAAAGAAAAGAAAAAAAAAATAGCAGCCATTTGTATTGAACAATATATTGTAAAACAGCTTACCACATCAAGAAAGAGTGCATTCATTTGCCTCTCATCAACAACTAGATTAGCAGAGACAGCAGTTGCCCCTGTTGTTGTCCCCCTGGCTGTTGCTACAACTATTTCTGTATCCAAATCCTGCATTAACAATCAAAAGAAAAAAAAAATTATTCTGGACCTAGAACTTCAGTTGTACATTTTAAATTATTAATCACCCAACTGTGGAAATACATATACTTGGCCAAGGAAACCTCTAACAGTTCATATTCTTTCACCACATAATAACAATAAACAACAACAACCACAATAACAACAATGACAACAATACCTATAATAATAATAATTTTTTGATAAGCAATAAAGCTTTATAAGAAAAAAGAAACAAGTTTATCTTTAGCCTCGAATTTCCCTTTTTTCCCCCACCATCAAATTAAACTATCGCAGGCTTCATATTAAGCACCACAAACTTATGGAACAAAAAATTATTACAAAATAACTACTTTACCTAGGACCCTTACTCATTTACTTCATAGAGCTATAAAGCCATGGCATTCTTTTTCTTTTTTTTCTTTTCTTCTTCTTCGTCTGTATTTTTTTATTTTATTTTATTTTTATGACAAGGAATCTCTCTAAGGTATGGCCACTTCGTGTACTCACCACTGTTAGGTAAACTTCGGACCCATGTAAAGCCATGGCATTCTTAAACATAATAGTTAGTTTTGGACCAAAAATTTCAATAGATATCAACTGCATACGTAGACAGTTCTTGCCTGTATTGACGAAAATATCTTTTCCAAGTCTCTTGCAAAGGCCCTAGAATCAATATCCTTGTTTGTAGCCCCCATTTCAATCAAGGCAGATGCCATTGACTCATACTCTTCAGTTGCAATTGATGCCAAAAATACTTCCATAGCAGCCCATGTTTTTGGGGATATACGCCCAACAATTCCTGTAATTTAAAAAATGTAATTTGTGTTACATGCAAGAATGCTTTCATGTACAAATACTTGATGTTAATAATAACAAGAATCAGTTCACAAATCTAAAGTACTCATAAATCATTGTTTTGGTAAGGCTAATGTGACAATGCTTCAAGCCTCCTCTGGAATCAGCTGTCTCCAAGGGACGGATTCACTTAAGTATCCCCCTTTTCTGGGATGGGCAGGCAGGAATTAGTCACCTTGCCTTTGTGCTCCATTAAATATTAACTAAAGGATTTTTTCTAGGAATTGAATCAATTTAATTTGTAACTTCCATATTACATTATAGTGAATTTATTTCATTAAATGTGCTTAACATATCATCTGAGGGGATATCGCAACCTTGGCAGTGGGAATTTTATGGAAAAGGTTGCAAGTTCCAGTTTGAAAGTCTATAGGGTAAACAAGCTTATAAATATGATACCATGAGCGCTTTAGGGCGTCCCCAAGATATGTTTTCAGATACTGTCAGAATCTGATTCTTGTGCATCGTTGGATGTATCCTGAGGTGAAGTGGCCTGTCTATCTCTCATTTTTCATCCACACCAAGCAACCGAATCACAATGGATCGCAACCACACGCGCTAAGCGATAATAATACCTTTTGCTCTAAGTATACACCTTGAAAGCCAGTGATTACGGACAAAGAAGTAGATGCTTAAGCCCGCAATAGAAAGAGTTTGGGGAGCCCCTGATGGAACGGTTTTCTTACTCACTCGATAGTCGTAGCTGATATCCCAATAATTGTAGCTTCCTTCTCTTATGTTGAGAGCAAGGTCTTCCTCATCTTACTAAAGCTAAGTAATACATTGTCTTTAATCCACTTAATAGTCATCTATTTGCGCTTGTCTTTCCTTTACTGCGAGTTGAGCTATTGATCTGTCTCTGCCTCATCTTAGTTACCAACAGGACAGATCACATAGTACCTGTATGGTGTAGGTCAGATGCAAGATCAAGACCCTGATGAAGCTTTTTCTCGGGTTAAAGCTTGTTTTGTTTGGCTTATTGCCGTGGTGGTACAAGGCGAGAGTTGACGCAGCTCAGGTCGACCCCCCCTTCTTCGGAACGCAAAAAATCCTATTCTTCTTGATGAAATCCTGCCCCTTAGGTTATTCGATTGGAGCGTATCTATCTAAATGATGCTTGCTTAAAAGCATAGAATGTGGTCTTGCACTGAACTACATGGAAAATTGTGTAACTCTCTCGATTGCATTCCCTTAGTTTAAGGCAAATAGTCCCTAGTGATTCTTGGGTTGACCCTTGACGGTTGTGATACAAGGGGTAAAGTCTTTTTCACTTATCCCTAGGGCTTCTGTGATTTCTAGGGTGCAGACATTGATTCCTTCCCCATTGTAAACCATTGTTCGTCTAATCCTGCTATCTCCTACCTACGGATCACTACATGCAATTAGCTCACTTCGGGGAGAGCGGACGGAAAGAGGAGCTTGAATGACCAAGGAAACCTACTTGCCCCAAAAGCTAGATGCTACTGAGGGTCCCAGTTCGTAATCCACAAACAATTCCTACTGACAGTCAGAATTTCTTCGAATATGTCATTGAATTCATTCGAGACGTGACAAGGAAGTCCCGGGACTCTTTTTGTTGGAAATAATTCATCTGTTCAAACTTAGGGGTGACTCCTAAAAGATAAAGGGGTGCCACTTAAGATGGTTTGACCGGTAAATGTGCGAGTGAGTAATGTAAAAACATACTAAGACTTTGGTCCTAGCATACATTATATCCTAAAAGATCACAGCTAAAACTAAAACATGAATTAAAACCCATAATAAAAGAAAAATGCTTACCAAAATCAAGAAACCCAATACGGCCATCACGTAACAACCACAAATTGCCTGCATGCACATCTGCATGGAAGGATTCACAGGCAAGCAAGCTACCAAACCTGTATTAACATTTCATCAAGAAATTCATGTTTTAACACCTAGACTGAAATAAACATCAACCTTGCAAGCACATGCATGGAAAATAAGCCATTGGTCCTACCATACATTAAGGGCAGTTATGAGACTAGCCTCTGGACTAGAAACAAGCGAACTTATAGATTCTAGATCAGTAAGAGGAACTCCATAAAGTCTCTGCATTGTCAGAACTCGTCGGGTGCTGCAGTGGTGATACACTTTTGGAGCTGTAGCCTGCCTCGTCAGTCCCATGTCTTCTAAATATCTCCTAAAGGACTCAATATTTGCAGCCTCCTTGTGAAAGTCAACTTCTTCAAGCATAGACTCACGTATGTCTTTAACAATACCAACCTACTGAAAGGAAGTTTAATTACATGAAAGCTTCAAGCTATCATCATTCTAGAAACAGTGAAAAAATAATCAAACAAAATTCATGAATAATAAGGAAAATGTCAATGATCCTTTCCAATAAGGGCAGAAAAGTAAATACACCACAACAAAAACATAATATGTCATCACTGCATTAGACTATCACATGCTGATAAGTTGGGTGTAACTAAAACTTGAATTTACACCCCCAAATTTGACTGCAACAATGCAGAAGTAGAACTAAAGAAAATGCTAATGGAAGATAATTGTTAAATGTATGAAATATCTTGAGGAGGTGTTTATACTAGTCATCCAAAATAATCATTAAAGTAATTAGTTCCAAATTTGTACCAGTGATGCACGGCTGAATTCAGGATTCAAAAACTCCAATATGCGAGCAACAACGTAAACAAAATTCAGATCTGCCACCAATATATCCTCTATTCCAGGTTTCAAGACCTTTATAACTACATCCTCTTGGGAGCCTCTAAGCCTTGCACCATGAACCTAGACATAGTAAATTCTAATCTAAATCAGTCAGAAATATATTATTTAAAGAGGCGAAAGAGAGGGGGAAAGAAGATATGAACCTGTGCTATTGAGGCTGAAGCAATAGGAGTCGAGTCAACATATTCATAGACACTATCTATGGGTCTCCCCAATTCCTCTTGCAAAATGCTTTGAATGTCTTCAAAAGGAACTGCAGGAGCTCTATCAAAACAGTTCTGAAATTCTTGGACATACTCTGGTGGGAACAATGTGGGTGCAGATGCTATGAACTACCAATTGCAAGCCAAGTTATTCATTAGTTACAATGTATCTCGCATATAGAAGATAAATTAACAGCAAAGAATGAGAATCACAAAAGAAATTTATATCCTACAGGGAAGGAATGCACTTAATTAAGTGGCCATACAAGTTCGACTGCATTTTTTATTGTCATATAACTAAAATATTTCACTTCAGCCTTAAGAAGTACATCTTACTTTTGTATAACTCAATGATTTTTTTTTGAAGGGGGGGAGGGGGGGGGGGGGGGGGGGGGGAATGCAGAGAGAGAGAGAGAGAGAGAGAACTCTTGGAAAAAAACCCATCAAGACTTACCTGACCTAATTTGATATAAGTTGCCCCCAGGCGTTCAAACAATCTCCTCAAATAAAGGGGGGAAAGTAGTCCAAGCTGCAATTGGGTTGGTAATCCAGCAGATGAATTTGTTGACTGCAAAAGATGAAAAGCTGTCAATATTTCTGTCAACATCGTCAAATTTGTCACAACTCGAGGAAAGCATTAGTCATATCTGTATTATACTCCAAAAAGACTAGCCAAAGTTACAATTACAGCTCTCTAAAATCACTTATGGGACTTGACACCCATTTAACATCATCAAAACCAATCCAACTTAACTTTATAGAGTGTCACCAGATTTGTTTGAGGTTTAGGACGCCAAATTATTATTGAGCATATCCATTCATTCCAAACAAGATAATAGATAGAATCAGGTCATAGGACAGTGAAGGAAAAGACAATCTCATAGACATACAATTACACTTTTATTAAGTTGACACATCATTGGCAATAACCTTTGCATTGCTTTCAATTGAAGCATATCACAAGTGCTCATTTTCTTCACCTTCAAAGCCACACTGCAATAAGGGCTTTGACTTTTCTACGCACTCTTTTCTCACCTGATGAATTTCCCAGAAAGAGATACCGATAATGAACGGGAAGAACATCCCAAAAGGAGCGAGAGAGGTGTGAAAGAGGTACCTTGGACACATCAGAAAGCCATTCGCCGCCAACACCGATAAATGCTTGGAGACCTTGGGCCAGCCTGATGGCACCACGTGGACCAGTGTCTACGGATGTCTGGACAATATCCTCAACCAGTTTAGGCAGCCTCTCTAAACTATCTGAAAATAACAACAATGATTTAATAAAATATATATCGATTTAAGCATACAACTTTACATTTGGATCATGAAAATCACCAAACTTAACAAAAGAAATGATAGTCGGATGAGTATTTGGATTGCCACTGAAATTCGATAAACTCAGCTACTTAGCACGCTGGTCTTGAAAGAAACATGCCCATTGAAAGAAAAAGAAAAGTACCTTGGAGGCGGGTGGAAGAGAAAAGATCCTGGGCTTGAGAATAACGGGCAGAAAGAGTGAAACGCTTTGAGCCACGACCATTCGGCTGCCTTCTTTTTGAAGAGTTATCTTTTTCCGAGAATAACATCTGAGGACAATGAAGATGATGATGAAGATGGAACACCGGTATTATTGGTAAGCGACTGCCTCTCACAGCTGAAACCGCCATCTCCTCCTCAAACTTCAGCTCCAGACGCTGCCTTTCGTCCAAAATCCAAGAAATTTTTATTTTATTTTCTCTTCTTTTATTATTGATTGACACGTGGAGAAGTAATACAGCCGAAGGAAAGGACGGCTCACAAACAAATTGCGAACGACGTCGTTTGTCTAGTTGTGTGCTCTGCGGCCTCTGCATCTAAATTATCTAATGGGCCTTTCATTCGTTACGCATAACCGACACAACGAATAAGGAGAACCGAGAAAGTGAGACCACCACGTGGCACCTCCATTGCCAGATTTTCGAAAAATAATTTTTACAACATTAATAAGACTATGCATGTAGATCTCCCGTGCATGAGTCCCATCAATATATCTTGTTGTACACCTTTATATTATGTAACTAACACATTCTCACATGCATGTGAATACCACATGTATGAGTCCTACCAATATGTTTTGTTGTGTAAATATTGTGCACCTTTATGATGCGCAACTAATACATTCCTAAAATTTTAGTTTTACGTGATTAGTTAAATGAGATGGACACAATTTTCATGTTGCACCATACTTCTTTACACATAACAAGGCTTTGGAAAGAGTTGTTGGCAACCTTAATACTTAATAGTGCATTCATTATCGGCACTCGGCCGGCTAAAAGCTTGATTGAGCTCACAGAGACAACATTTACTAATACATACAAACCACAAACAGATGCACATGTTGTGACTCTACCGGCAGCAAAAGAATTCTTGCAATTTGTGATGAGAATTTGAATCGTATCAAAGTATAAATATAAGAATGCATAAATTAATCGTAACCCAACCTATTAAATTAAACGAATCAAAACCTATCAACCTTAACATTCTAATTTCGTGTTGAGTTCGCAAATTGCATAAAAAATTATTAGCTCAAATGTAGCATGCCAAGTTTGAATCCTACCAAAACATGAGTATAAGATTATAGTAGTTAACCATAATCCGACCAATTTAATTAAAAGGGTCGAACTCCTCAATCTTAATCTGCTAATTTCATATTGAATTTGTGTCAATTTTGTTGTTCGTGTAAAAAATTGTCCACCTTAATTCAAATGCAAGGACAAAGGTTTTGGTGATGAACTGCTTGAAAGGATCAACCTAAAATATTCAAGCTCACTTAATTATGACATTTCAGAATCATATGAGCACCACTTTGAACCAAATATATAAAAATCTATTGCTGGGTGTGTTTTCACTCTCAAGATTTGTGTACATCATCAATTCAACAAAAATCCCATCGAGCAAATTGGACACAAATTTCAGTTAAGACGAAATTCTTTCCCATCCACAGATTAGTCATGTTGGCTGCGGCTGCAATTGTTACAATAAAGCTGAGGGGTCTCGTATAGAATAACTTAAGAATCTATATCTGAACTGGAATCTGATTCCGCATCTGGTTGAAATTCATCAAAGGGTTTGATTCTGTTGGTATTGGCTTCAATTGGGGGAAGTCCCTCATCATCATCACTAGATCCAAGTTCTTCTTCTTGTTGGGAGGTCTGCCCATGCAAACTCCCATTAGAATCATCCACATTTGTAGATTTGAATATTTCTGGCCTGCAATGAGGGGTAGAAGCAGGATATAAGGAACGTGGAACCAAAAAGAACAAACATGGAAACCTGCATGCTCATGTTTCCCAATGAGAGTATAGAGAAAATAAACTGCTACATCTACTAGTTAACTGATTCATTTGCGTCAAACTTCACAAGCCAACATTGACATCTGACAAGGTTTGCATTATCCACAAAGCTATCATATTAGGTGCCTGTTGGTTTCAAGTACTGCCCGGACTCAATTTCAACTCACTAGTACCTCTTGGTTATGATATTGAAGGAAGAAAGGATACCAACAAAACCATAAAAAGAAGAGTTGTTAAGATGCGAAGAAAACTCACCATTCTGGAGATTTCTGAATTGCACGAACTTGCTCATAAAACAGAACTTGGGAAACAATGCATGCCACCTTGCTACCTGATTCAAGAGCCTTTTCCTTTCCACTTATGTCAACCACAACGAAACTACCTGCATATTGATGAAAGAGCTATTCCATATTGTAATTTAGTCCTCTAGAAGATGTCAACCCCAAACACACAAACCTAAAAATAACAATTCATCTTAATGCTCTTCCAGCCCCCACCAACTTTTAAACATTCAGTAACTAAGGGCCATCTTAGTAGCAAAGCCAAATTGGATTTTGAACTTGGAAAACCGATTACAAATTAAATCCTTTTCATTTTTGAGAGCTTCTTGTTCTCAGATAATTAGTGGTTAGAAGGCCAGCACAAGCTTAAAGTACAGAAAACTACAAGGCATTCAGGAAATTTTCAGAAAACTGTTTCTGAATCCAGCCAAACAACATTTATAATATCTTTTTTTACTTGCAAAAAGATAACTGTATAATATATGTTTTTAAAGTTTGGGAACATAACTTCTTTTAATCCTCCACCAAATGACCTACTATTTCCTAAAAAGTAAAATGGACTGATAACATCTATAGATGGCTAGTTGATAAAAGAAAAACCAGAAGCAAAGACAAAGGTTAACTCAGAGTTTAAGCTCCGTCCAAGAGTTAATTCACTGACAGAAAGGGTTATATCATGAAGTTCATGGAAGTGAAAAACATATATGACACAAAAGTAATTGATCAACCACAGACAAATAATAACAAGCAACTATCATAATATTAACAACGTATAAGTTTGATGGCTTTCCAGATGGAAATTGGCTTGACCCAAAGATTCCATAAAACTGCAGGAATGATCTGTAAATTTACATGGAAGAAAGCTCAACTACTTGGGATTCAAGACTTTTCTGAATTTGAATTGAGTTAACATGAAGCAAACCTCGTTTAATCCACATGCTCTTTTGAAACTTGGCCGGAAACAATGCCAGTGATTTCTCGCCTTTTGCATCCATTACCTTAGGAGATAGATAAACGTAGCAGGATTAAAGCATGTCAGTGGAAGGAGGGGAGATATGTTTCTTCAGAAAAGTGCTAGTTAATCAATATTGGGTAGAATCCAATTCCATAAGATCGTTGCACTTTGCAATTCATAGAATTGATAAAGAATCAACTACATGGGCATGACCAAAAGGTCAAAAACGAAAAGCTAAGACATTTCTCGGGCCAGCACTCATTCTACACACACACACACAGAGAAAGCAACCATCGTGTAAAAGAAGTTGAAAAGGAAAGAAAAAAAGGGTGGCTTTGTACCTCAATGAGATTAGAACCTCGAAGAGAGAGCACTTGCATAATGCCCTGCCCATCCCGCAGATTCAAGTTGTTTTCCTCTGCTGCCCTCTTCATATTCTTCCTTCCTCCTTTCATGTCGCCTTTCTTACTCTGCGCATATCAAGAATTGAATTATTTATCCAAAAAAAAAACCAGTTTCTTTGTTGCTCATGCCAAACCATCTCAACTCGAGTAAATCACAATCCCTACTAATTGGGGTCAGATATGGACCCTTTTATGCCACTCGGATGCATCTTGTCATATCCCCAGTTTCATATTTCTAAAAATTATAGATGCATGAAGTTAAAGGGTTTATATATATATAATCACATTGTCCAAAAAGTGATGGTTAATTGAAAAGTCTAGAGTAGTTCAAACATTATGAACTACCCTTTATTTTCCACGGTCAGCACAATCACCCAACTTGATCTTAAGTACCCTTTATCTTCTCCTCTTCTCTATAGCTAACAGTGGGCAACAACTATTCAACACCTTCCACACAAAACCAAACAAAACTGAAAGGGAAACAATCAAAAGAGAAACAAATAACTAAAAAGAAACAAAAAGAGGAACCGCATGCCATTGGGTTTTTTTTCGAATATCCGCTGTATAAGAACAAGTACAGAGAAAGAGATTGAGCAAAAAGCTTACGGATTGAATAAGTAGATGTTAAGTTCTTCTCCTTCCTCCCTTTTTTCTTGCCAAATCTCCATGTCGCTCTTACTCAGATTCTCTTAAACTCTCAGGTTGTCGCTGTCACCAATGGGAAGCTTCGGCGCCGGTTTTCCTCGCTAAAGATTCCACGTCTTTGTTGCTGGTTCATCGGCTACCGGCATGGTGGTGATTGAGGTTTGATCAAGTGCTTCTGTGGCTCCATCGTTTTCTTTCTCCAAGGGGCACTCTATTTGCGTATAAACTTAGCATTCCCAACAAGATCTCCAAATTTTAGTTAAAAATTCTATTTTTGTTATTTTAACTCTCACTTTTAAAAAACTTCATACATCAAACTCTCTAAATATTTCTCGACTTTAACTAAATATTATTTTTTTATTGATTTTGAAGGACAGAAAAGGGAGCCAGCAACTACATTTCAATTATTTTCTACTCCCACAAAAGCAAAGGGAAGAGGGGATAAAAGGGGGTAGGGACAGAAGGGGGAGGGAGGGGGGGGGGGGGGGGGGGTGAAAAACCTCCATGCACTTCTTCCTACTCCTGTATAGTAGTTAGAGCACTCTCAATGGCTTATGTAAATTTTTATGTAAAATAGCTAACCAAAACCTACTTTATCTAGTTTAGCTAATTTTTTTTTTTAATAAGTAAAGTATATTTCAAAAAGCGCAGAGGGGCGCAACCCATGATACACAGGATGTATACATGAAACCCCTAATTCAAAGATAAAAGAGAGCACTTATCTAGAAAATCAGAATAAGTATTTGGGCCTTCCGTTGGGTGCTAAATATAAAGATTCTAATATATGGAATAATGTTATTGAGAAGATGGAAGCTAGACTAGCAGGGTGGAAGAAGGTGTGTTTATCTAGAGGGGGGAGGTTAACTTTGATTAATAGCACTCTCTCTAGCTTACCTACGTACTTTCTTTCTCTTTTCCCTATTCCTGTGGGTGTGGCTAATCGGTTGGAGAAACTTCAGAGAGATTTCCTTTGGGGTGGTGTCGGAGATGAATTCAAATTTCATTTGGTTAATTGGCGTACGATTTGTTCTTCTAAAGCTTCGGGGAGGTTAGGAGTGAGAAGTTTGGTTAGATTCAATAAAGCCTTGATGGGTAAATGGTTATGGAGATTTGCTATGGAGAGAGATGCTTTTTGGAGAAAGGTGGTGGAGGTCAAATATGGTAGTTTGAGGGGTGGTTGGTGTTCTAAGGAGGTTGGGGGTCCTTATGGGTTTGGCGTGTGGAAAAGCATTAGGAGGGGATGGGATGATTTTGCTGCGCATGTGAGATATGAGATCGGGAATGGCTCAAAAGTTCTGTTTTGGCATGATGTTTGGTGTGGGGAAATTCCTTTGAAGATCCTCTTTCCTGAGTTGTTTCTTATTGCTAGAAGAAAGGATGCTTGGGTAGAGGATATTATGCAGAGACAAAATGGCATCATCTCATGGAATATTTTGTTTGCTCGTCCTGTTCATGATTGGGAGGTCGAAGCGGTTAGTAGGTTTTTTGGGATTTTGTACAACATCAAAGTTAGCAGCGAGGGAGAGGATAAGTTGTGTTGGGTGCCAGCACGTAAAAAATCGTTTGGGGTAAAGTCCTACTATCAGTTGATGTCGAGTCCTACTCAGTCTTCATTTCCATGGAGAAGTATTTGGAAAGTTAATGTTCCCTCGAGAGTGGCTTTCTTTGTTTGGACGGCTACTCTAGGAAAATCTTTAACTTTGGATAATCTTCGTAAGAGAAACATTATCGTAATGGATTGGTGCTCTATGTGTAAATCCGCTAGAGAATCCATTGATCATTTATTTCTGCATTGTATAATGGCTAATGTATTATGGAGGGCGCTCTTGCAATTGTTTGGGGTGGAGTGGGTAATGCCGAAGTCGGTGAAAGACATGTTGGGGAGTTGGAGGGGCCAGAAGGGTAATCGAACCTCGTTACAGATTTGGCGCATGGCTCCGTTGTGTTTGATGTGGTGCATTTGGAGGGAACGGAATGCTCGCTGCTTTGAAGATTGTGAGACTGATTTGTCAAATCTGAAGAGAAAGATGTTTCAAATGTTGTTTATGTGGAGGGATAGAATTAAGACTATGCATGAATGTTCCTATTTTGAATTCTTATATAGTTGTTCTCTTTCTTCCTTACTTTAGGGGTTCCTTGTATACATCCTGTGTACTTTGGGTTGCGCCCCTTTGCGCCTTTTCAATACATTTTACTTATATATAAAAAAAAAAGAATATTCAGACATAGACTGTAGTCTCACTCTCCACAAAAACAAAGTTTGTATCACTAATTTTTTCAAGTTAATCAAACTAGTCTCACAGTCTTCAAAATTGCGTGCATTCTGTTCCCTCCAAACACACCACATCACACACAATGGAGCCATTTGCCAAATTAGTATCAACGTCTGGTTGCCCTTTTGCCCCCTCCAACTTCCCAACATATCTTTCACTGATCGCGGCATTACCCACACCACACCAAACAGTTGCAAGATCATACTCCACAACTTTGTAGCAACCATACAATGCATGAACAAATGATCAATGAACTCTCCAGAAGCCTGACACATATAATACCACTCCATCAGAATAATATTCATCTTTCAAAGATTGTCTATTTTTATCTCTATACTCTTTCTTTATTCCTTTTTATTACTTTTTTCATTATCGTATTTTTTTACTGTCATGTTTTTCAAACGGTCATATTTGGTCATATTTGTCAACGATCGTTTTGTTAAAACGGTCATTTTTTTAACGCAAAATTTTCAACAGTCATTTTTTCTCAAACAACCATTTTTCTAACAGTCATTTTTCAGTAGTCGTTTTGTTAAATTTATCATTTTTCTAACACTAATATTTTTAACAATTGTATTTGCCAATGATAAGTATAAATATAATATCCTTATACCAATATCAAGCATATTTATAAATATTTTTCCCTGGTGCTGTATTTGCATGACATTAATAATCATTTAATGTTGAAGTTCAAAATACTACCGGAATCATTCTAATGGCATTGGTTCTTTTTGCTCAAGTTCAAATGACTTCAGAATTACTAGGTGTGCACTGGAGATGCCTAGCTATCAGCAAGCCCAAAAACTCAATTTATAAGTTAAAGTGGGTGTTGGTCACGAATCCTTCAAACCCTTTGAATACAAGGCCATGTTAAATGAGAAGCTTCAAACGGCTGACAACAGTGGGTTAATTCAGGCATATAGCAAAGATCTTGGCAACAGGCTTGCAAATTAGACTTGCCTGTGCCAGGCTACTTTGGAAATTTTATACTTATAATTATTACCATATTCAGAGTTGAAAATATTGTCTGCTCTGTACATAGTGAAATTTCTATGTAATGTAACATTGTTACAAGGGCCAATGATGGAACCTGCTTTAGTCATATGTCAAATGAAATCCAACTTCCCACGTTATAAAATGATAAGGTTACGTCTTAAGCAGAGGGACCAAGCTCTGTTATAACGGGTCAGATGCTGTAAAATACAAATTCAACCCTAAAAAGCAGATTACCTATCAACTGCTACCTATGCAGATCTTATTTATTTTTAGTCACCAAATTACCAATACAACAGAAATATCTAAACACAAATACCACCGTGTCTTGAGACTAAATGTGATTGTACAGAGGTTAAAGGTCACAAGGAAATCATTGCATCATTGGTTGCAGAGAAGTGTAGGAGCCATCAGAATATGACCATTTTTGTATCAGAAACCACTTTAGGAGTTTGTACATGATATCAGATGTGCTATATTCTTTACATTTTGCTTTCAAAGCAGAAAAAGTGTGTCAATTGTAAGTAGCACAATAATTAAATGTAAATTTTTCCCAAATTATTATATAAAACAACCCTTCAGGTCAGTTAAAAAAGAGCTGATAGGCAGATGGAAGCAATCAAAATTGATTATTCCCTCTAGAGAAACAACTCTTGTATTCCCCTATAGAGTAACAACACCCACCGTAGTTATTATTCTCTAAAGGGTAACAACTATTGTAATGTATTTTTTCCTACAGAAGAGTAGAAATGTTGAATTGTTAAGTGGTTTTTGGGAAAGGCATCTACTATATTACTGGGCAGGTTTAAGAATTCTTTCATTTCTTGAGTAAGTGCCTCTTTGAAGCAAGGAAAAGGGATGGAAGCAAGGAGAAGATAGATGTCTTTCCTTACAGTAGGATGTTGTTATGTGCCTGGTATCTTGGGTGTCTAGAGTGTTCTTGGGAGTTCAGCTTGCGACTTGTGGAATTGATCCAGTTCTTCATGGGACACGTGCATGGACCTCAGTTGGACAGCTGGGCAGTTGGAGATAGCTGGATGCTGCTTCTTCGCCTTCGTTCATTTAAGTACACGTGTTAGTGGTGTTGCCGACTACTCATGTTGGTGTTAGTTACTTATGTTAGTTGTCTTTCCCTAAAAACCAGTCCACTTCTCCTCAGAAGTAGGAACTTGGGTACTGCATGTGATTCAGGTTGTTAGTGGGTAAGTGGTGCGTAGCATTAGGTATGCACGACAGTTAGTAGGTATCTTCAGTTGAAATTTAGCTTGTATTTAAGCTGGTTATGAGTATGAATGAAACAAGAAGAAAAGTTCAGAAGTAAAGAAAGGAGGCCTTGACCCCTCGAAGTGTCAATTCACTGTTTTATTTCTATCCATTTCAATTTCAGCAATTTAGGCTCATAACAGATGTAGTTTATCTTTTGATAGCTATCCATAGTTTGTTCCTGTAGCTAAGCGAATGGGACTCTTTTGGGGTTCTGCCTGAATTGAATTCATATCTCCTTCGTCTGGTCGAGAAGGGAGATAGCCCGTCTTTTGATATTGAAACCAATACAAGTGCAAACCGGAAGGATACATCTGGGAAATTTCAGCATGACTGCACAAAAATTTCCCAGTACTCATTCTGAAAGAAAAGTAAACAAAGAGATACACTAAGGAATACCGTGACAGAATCTCTCCCAGACCCAAAACCATGCCACTCACAGCGTGGAACACAAAGTGTCACTCCATCCTTCAAAAACCCCAAACAAATTTGACCCAAACCGTTACAGAAACACAAACCGTTCAACCACTACTATCTACAATTAAACAACGAGAAACCTTGAAAATTCGAGAATTAACTTACCCCTAATTTGGTGAAGATGATGCTGTTTAAGGGAAGCCCAATCGTGGTCTCAGCAGCACCCGCGAACCACCGGATATGGCAGGACCAGCAGTTCGGAATTCCACCGTGAGAGGAGGTGAGAGGCGTGTCCACCGCCTCTGAACTTCCCGATCAACGCCTCACGTCTCAGTTCTCTCTCTTTCGTCACCGTTCTCTCTTTCGGTGTGCAGAATGGGAAAAGACGCGTGAGGGAGATGGGCGAGAAGCAGAGGAACTGGGGAAGAAATATGGGGGGTCTTGGCTTGCCAAAAGATAAGCAATACTGTTCCCTCTTAGAGACAGAGAGAGACGCAGTGTCCTTGCGAGACAGAGAGAGGAGATGAGGGAAAGAAAAGGCGGAGGGAAACTGGAAAAGGAAAAAAAAAAAATCAGAACTTTCCGTCTTTTTCGCCCGCGGAGAAACAATAAAATAAAGACCCATATGTAAACAAATGGGTTAAAAATCTGTTTTACATTTGAGACTTGATATTTTACATATTTAGTAGTCCTTTAGTATAATTCTAATAACTTTAAAAAAACAGTTATACAAAAATTGTATCAAAAATTGTATAACAATCCATTCTCAAATTTTTTTTTTTTAGTTATTTTAGCCTAAAGTTGCCTACCTCATTGAAAATGTTCTTATATAAAATTTATCTAAGAAATCAAGAAAGCCACACTTCCAAATCAAAGGCGGGAACAAAACAATCATCCAATAGTGTGCATAAGCAACAACAAACAACAAAGATACTGTGCAAAAAATTACACAGCTTTATTGGTTTTTTTTTTTAATTACAGTATTCCAACCATGTAGGTCGGAATGTACCTCGTTCATTAAACGACTATCTCACTAAAGTGGTAACCAAATTTTCTGAACACGATGACTGCTTTGTCCGGAAATGAAAAACTAAATCCTAACATAATATTCGACGTCACTCTAGACATTTGACCTTAAATCATGAGCAGATAGTCAGAAATCCGCAAAAACTCTCCCACACAACTCAGGTGGCTGGCCCAAGAGGAAGATAAAGATTCGAACCTATTGTCCCATGCTCTAATCAATTGAGCTATCCTTGGGGTTATTTATTGGTATTGACTGTTTCAATTATTTATATTAACAAAATTACCTAGATGAAAAAATTAAATCTTTGAAAGCAGAAAATCACTCGGATGAAAAAAAGAAAATTATATCTTTGTCAAAAAAAAATTGAAATTTTCCATATTCTGTATTTTATAGCAAAGGGAGAGACGGAGAGAGAGAGAGAAAAGTACCGAAGCAGGCGGCGGAGCTGGAAGCGGCGCCGAGGTATCTCTGTTGAAGCTGGGCTGGAAGCGGCAGGCTTGGGTTTCTTCTCAAAATCACTAGAAAGAGTGAGAGAGAAACAGAAAGGAAGAAGGCGCGAAGAAGGAAAGTGTAGAAGCGTGAGAAAGGGAAAAAAAAAATGATATAAAGCTTGGAGAGAGTTTCTTCTCTAATATTTGTTGAAAGTCTCAAAATAAGAAGCTTGTTGGGAATGGAATGCTCTTAGAATTTGCAGTGTGCGCACCGTGGGTGGGGAGTTTTGGAGAGACCAGGAGTCTGGAGACACAGAAACTCACGTTTCACCAAACATGCTCATTAAAGTTTATATATTTTTACCTAATGATATATATATATATCTATCCGATTGGACTGCCCTCCAGGGTATAATGGTAATTTCATAATCGAGGGACTCGCAACGTTTACCTGCAGGTGACTGGAGTACCCTGTCAGGTTAGCGTAGCCCTAAACAGTAAGTACACGAAGCAACCAAGAATGTTGCATATTTACAAAAAACCATATTTTGTCTCTGCATTCTAATTCTAACGTTGCAAATTTGCAACTGGACTTCAATCTAGCCCTGTTCTTGGTTACGACTCTGCACAACACAACTCCGGTTTCAGGTTCGAAATCTATGGCTGCTTTCTTTTTTCCTTAAAAATAATTCGCTCTTAACTCATTCTTTAGTATTATGGCTCCTAAATTACTTTTATTGTTCCCTGATACAGATACTAAATATGTTTGCTATGTTTCCGTGCATTCTCTTTGTATCAAAGTTATTTACCAACTCTAGCAATTGCCTGAGTTGCGCCATTCTTCTATATTTGTTTTTTCATATTCTGTTTCTAATTTTAGTCAAGAGTACCTGGGTGCTCTTCCTTACCTTTCAATTCAACGTATGCTCGTTACTATGTCTTTCTTCTTGTTGTTGCACATTGATAATTACTTGAATTATGAAATTTCCTATCTGAATTTACATCGATGCCATCTGAGAATTAAGTTGCCAATTATGAGTAATTTTTGCTTATAGTGATGGGTAGAAGGAAGCAAAGACATCCCCATCATTCGGGTAGGGTAATAGTAGAAATCCATGATACCCGTGAAGCAGGGCTGCAGAATCAGCAAGCTATCAATACCGAGCAAGTGCAAAATAATGAATTTGATATAGTTGATGAGGAGCCGTATTTCGTGGAAGTTGATCGAGCTTCTTGGGTTTCAGATGAGCACCTTGATGTTTCGGAAATTGTTCTAACTGATTTGACTTTGCGGGAAGGGTTTTCTGGGTGTGAAGTGAGTGAGGATTTTTTCCAGGATTCGAAGTATACCTTAAGGTTTAAGGTGTGCAATGTAAATGAGTTTCTTGGTCGTATTAAACTAGGTCATTGGCCTGTGTTATCCTCTAGTGATGTATCTTTAGAACTCATAAAAATATGCACAAGAGATGATACAGAGACACACTCGGTGATTTTATCAGGGAGTTTTGATGGACCGGATGAGGGTATTTCTGGTCTTCTTCACTTGGGAAGTTTGAAGTTTATGACGCTTAGGCCAGTTATGGGAATTACATCATTAGAGAACGTTTCATCTCTCAGAGTGAGGGTGGAGATTCTTAGAAGTGTCTTTGAAGCTTGTGAGTCACTTTTGGAGAATAAGAGGCAACAATGGAAAAGGAGTATGATGAATGTCATGGCTTGGCTGCGACCAGAAGTAATGACTTCAGAGGCTAGGTATGGCGTTAGTATATCAACAGAAATGGAAAATGATCTCCTTACGGAGATGGGAGATGGTAATCTCAACACAAAAAAGCGTGCAAGGCTTGATGCTGCTGGGTTTTATGAAGCCATTAAGCCATCCAAGTGAGTAATAGTGGCGTGTCTCTCTTACCATTATTCTTCGTTTAATGCTATATTATGTTATGCAATACCTTCATTTGTTCTTTCCAACTTCTAAATTTTCTGGTTTAATCCTGCCTTTTTAAGTCAATGGCATATTTTCTGTACAGAGTGGATCCAATGCTTGCAGATGACATACCTGACTTGCTTACTGAGCTGAGACCATATCAGCGTCGTGCAGCCTACTGGATGGTACAACGAGAGAATGGAGATTCAAGAAGCTTGGTAGGAAGTGGGAAAAGTTTGTTTTTGTCTCCTTTATGTTTGCCTGTGGATTTTCTCGACACATGTACAAAAATGTTCTATAATCCATTCAGGTATCATTTTCTCAATTGAGCCTGTGTATTGTGGAAAGTTTTTGCATTCTTCATTTGGATTTACTTTATCTTCAGCTCTCTCTCTCTCTCTCTCTCTCTCTCTCTCTCTCTCTCTCTCTCTCTATGCTTACTTTTACTTCTGTAATGTATTTTTTTCAGTGGAAATGTTTCTTTGCAGCCGGAGCAATCTTCGCCATATGTCTTTGGTGGAATTCTTGCTGGTAGGCGCCGCTTCCATACTGACCTGCATATGTCAAAGCTTTAATGATATCTTCTGTTTTCTTTTTCTGCAACTTCATTAACAAATTGTTAAAAAATTAATGTTGTTCAAAATTAGATATTATGCATAAAATTGGCCATATTTATGTCTTGAAAATTTAGTGTCCTACACAAAATTGTTTCTATAGCTTGGATGTGTAAGCCTGCTTGAATGAATACTAGTCATGATATTGACTAGTCCTAACTCACCTTTTCTAAAATTTGTATTATTTTCTTGCCACTCAGGGCAAATGAAGAAGGTAAGGAGAGGAATACACTGAAGAACTTCTTTTTGCAAGCTTTATTTTCCCTCGATTCAATGTGATTAATTAATTGAAGACAAAAACATAAAACAGATCTTCTGAGAATGGTTTTTTTGGGTTTATGTAATTTCATATTGTTAAGTGTAGTAAGTCTGTTCGAATATGATGTGTGGCTCTGATTGATTTGACCATGATGATTATGACTCTTATGACTTCCACAGATGAGATGGGTTTGGGGAAAACAGTTGAACTGCTTGCTTGCATCTTTGCTCATCGGAAGTCAGCATCTGAAGATGGCATATTTATTAATACTGAATCTGAGGTTCCTTGTCACCAGAAATCTGATCTTAAGAGATTGAAAAGGGAGCGTGTTGAGTGTATCTGTGGAGCTGTCAATGAAAGTCGAAAGTATAAAGGATTATGGGTACAGTGTGACATGTGTGATGCTTGGCAACATGCAGATTGTGTTGGGTATTCACCTAAAGGAAAACATCTAAAATCGAGTGAAGTTTCTGGCGGACAAGGATGTGAAAAGAGGTCAATGGCTGATACAAAAAAGCACACAAGAAAGAAAAATACGGCCAACATAGTTGTGAGAGAAGGGGAACACATTTGCCCACTATGCTCAGAACTGATGCAAGCAACTAACTCTCCTGTTGCTACTGGTGCCACTCTTATAGTCTGCCCGGCTCCCATATTGTCTCAATGGCATGCTGAAATTATACGGTATAGTTTGAGCGTTTACTAACCCCCATTCTTCTTAAATCTCAGTATCCCTTAATAGTGCATTTGGCTTAATTTTCGTATTTTGCTTAAGTGGTTGAATTGTAAGATGAACTTGTTCTTGAGATATATGTTGCAAACAATTAATGTTCATAAGATGTTGGATTTCCTTAGCATTTGACATGATGAGAAGATCTCCAATCCCTATAGCTTTAGCCAGCTTTCCGGTCATCCAAGAACCACGTTTGCACTAAGGGCCATAGGGAAGCCATTATAGGAAAAGTTTTAGCTACACATGGGTCGACCATTGTGTTTGTGGGAGAACAATTGCTCATAAGTGTGATCATGAACATTTATATTCTTGTGCTCATCTGCACACACACAGATTCTAAATTTCATCCTTGCTGATACCATATGCACCAACTGACGCATTGTTTGTAATCTATTATCCTAGTCATACACGTCCAGGTTCTTTAAAAACTTGTATCTACGAGGGCGCGAAAATCACTTCTCTTTCAGATGCATCTATAGTGGATATCAGCGAGCTTGTTAGTGCTGACATCGTATTGACCACATATGATATACTTAAAGAAGATCTGTCACATGACTCTGATAGGCATGAAGGTGATCGACGCTTCATGAGATTCCAGAAGAGGTTTGTGATTTAATGTTTTTGTTTGTGATGACCTCTTTTCTTTGCCCAAACTTTGCTCCATGCCTTATTTTTGAAATATTTTACTCTACTCTGTACAAATTTCTGAGAACAAGTATTAAGTTGCACCAAATTTACTTTTTCTTCAGAAATTAATTTTAATGTGATTACTTACAACCAACATTAGGTAATGATATTTATTTCAGTTTTCAGAAGTATTCTATGTTTTATTTCTGATTCTTCAGTATGATGTGTCGTTCCTAAAGTCAACTACAGTTATCTGTTGTAAACTCCATTTCTGTCATGGTCAATTTTTAGATTTTTGCATAGTCAGTTCCAAAACCAGAAGGAGGAGGAGGCCTAGATAGGTTGAAGGCCAGCTAAGAAAATGGTCACACTTTATGAATATTTATCATTTCTAGGTCACCTATAAATACTCATCAATTACAAAAGAGTTATGCAGTCCAGGTGTAAAAAGACTTTCCTTTTTCCTTCGATACTATTCCCTAGAAACATTAATGGGTTGATTTCGGATGCAGAGCTCTCTGAGTTGAATGTTTTACGATGGGAGGTCATTTGGTTGCAGGTTTCCAGTTATTCCAACTCTTCTTACCAGAATATTTTGGTGGAGGATTTGTTTGGATGAGGGTCAAATGGTGGAGAGTAATGCTGCTGCTGCCACTGAAATGGCTCTTCGGTTATATGCTAAGCATCGTTGGTGCATAACAGGGACTCCTATACAACGCAAACTGGACGACTTATATGGACTTCTACGATTTCTTAAAGCAAGTCCTTTTGATGTTTCTAGGTGGTGGATTGAGGTTATACGAGATCCATATGAGGTATACGGTTCTCTATATTCATCTTTTGGTGATCCAGTATTTGCAAAGTGACTGTAAGGGTTATGCATGCTACACTTGGTACTGCATTTTGTATGATTGGAAATAAGTGTAGTCCTTTATGCTACAAATTCCTTGTGAGGTGATAAACTGGCTTGCTTTTCCTTCTCTTTTACCCCAAAGTCCTTTCAATGGCTTCACAAAATTTCTCCATTTTATATTTCATCACAAAATTTCTACAGATGGCTTAACTAATACATGTTAACACTTATACCTTGGGTTTAGCCTTGGAAAAAAAAAAAAAAGACCATTTTATTTTTTGTAAGGTATGCCGTACTTACGCTAAACATACATAGAAGGAAAAGTTTTTGATGTCAACAATCTCGGAGGGTTTCAAAAACATTTTAGAGGTGCTCCTCCTTTGCGGAAAAAATGAGAGATAGACTTTGATATTGTGATGACATTTTATAGAAGTGTTCATTTACAACCATGCAAAAGCAAGGACAAAAAATGAAATATATTCACGTCTCTATGACATGTATAAGCTAGCATTAGGTTGCTAAACAGTTGACATGATGGAATTTGTGACAGAAGTAGTAAGCAATTATGCTTTTGTAAGTTTATATAATGATTCCAGTAAAGACATGTAAAGGGCATTAAGTAGCATGTAAAAACTCTTCAAATGTTCTATTCGAATGTTATATTTTGACTGCTTCTTAACTGATTACTTATTTATAAATTCATTGGTCATATTTAACATAAGAGATACCTTGCATATTTTTCTCACAGGAGTTGGGGCAAAACCAAGTAATGAAACATGACCTAAATACCCACACCTTGCTTTCACATTCGTCATGTTGTCATCTACTTTAGTCTCTTTTTTTGAGCGGTTTGACTGAGTCTTTGTGGTGTTCCAAATATTTGTATATTGCTCCAGTTTCTTAATTTTGCTTTTTACCTTTCCAGAGGAGAGATGCAGGAGCTATGGAATTTACACATAAGTTCTTTAAACAAATCATGTGGCGTTCATCAAAAAGATATTTAGCAGATGAGTTGCAGCTTCCCCCTCAGGATGAGTGTGTCTCTTGGCTCACTTTCTCACCAATTGAAGAGCACTTTTACCAAAGGCAACATGAAACTTGTGTGAGTTATGCCCGTGAAGTTATTGAAACTTTGAAAGATGATTTTCTAAAGAGGAAAGTCAAAGGTTATTAATTTTTATTCTGTGACTTCATTTAAGAGTCAGTTACAAGAAATATACCAATTTTTTCATTTAGGACAAGCAATTTTTAAAGTTTACACTATGTTCATGCTACTTTTTCCAGGTTGTGTATCTTCTGATGCTTCTTTTGATCCTTTCATAACTCACGCGGAGGCTGGAAAACTGCTGAACACACTCTTGAAGCTTCGCCAGGCCTGCTGCCATCCTCAAGTGGGAAGCTCAGGGCTGCGTTCTTTGCAACAATCCCCCATGACTATGGAGGAAATATTGATGGTGGGTGACTTATGAGATAATTATTGGTCTCATTTTATAGAAAAACTTTTGCAAATAGTTCTTTCTGTCTAAACAGATTGTATTCTGTAGGTTCTCATTGGTAAGACGAAGATAGAAGGGGAGGAAGCTCTCAGGAGAATGGTTGTTGCTTTAAACGGGCTTGCTGGGATAGCTATAATAGAGAATAATTTTCGTCAAGCAGTATCATTGTACAAGGAAGCACTGACTTTAGCTGAAGAGCACTCCGAAGATTTCCATCTGGACCCTCTATTGAATATTCACATTCATCATAATCTTGCTGAGATACTCCCATTGGCTTCAAACTACTCAGAACAACTCTACTCAGAGGGACAACATTTCCCTGAAAGCTTTGAAAAGAAGGCCTCCAAATTACATGGCATTGAAGAGTGTGATCAACATGTTGTGAAGAGGCGAAAAGTGAGTGGGGAAGACTCTATGGATTTCACCATTGATGCTGGGAATGCAACAGGTTGTACAACTGTCATATCAGAAAATGGCTTAAATGGTGACCAAGAACGTGATATTGAGCCCCATGAATCATCCAGTTACATCAGTGAAAAATATTTAAGATCAGTGTGTGAGAATATAAAGCAGAAGTACTTATCTGTGTTCAGTTCAAAGCTATCCATAGCTCAACAAGAGTTCAGAAAATCTAACATTCTGGTATGTTTCCTTCATGATGTTCCATGGCATATGGAGATTTAAGACGTGATATTATCATTTCGTGATATTTTACGATTTTATCATGTTAAATGCGGATAGTGCACATTGATGGTATGGATTTGTTATCAATTTGTGCTGCAATCTGATTATGTATTTACAATTAATGACTGGTCTATATGCAATCAGAGTTTTTTGGGAAATTTGAAAAATTATCCCCCGAGTAAACTGTAAAAGTGGGTAACTGCGGGTCTATTGTTGTGCTGAGCAAGGTGGAACTCTATTTGCTTAACTCGCTCCCGCTCGCTTGTCTACGAGCTACCCCGTCCCTTCCTATTTGCTTAATCGAGATTCCTCCGATCCTTCTGTATCCCATATCTATTTAGCCTATTGAGCTGAAGAATCATCTAAAAAATGTAGATCCATTTGCATCTTTCTCATACAACACCAAAGCTCCGTGAGGAAGCTCACCAAAGAATAGTATCTAACTACATAAAGTTGCATGTCTAGACCTCCAAGAATCAAACCTCCAGCCAATTTAGAGATCTTCCCGACAACTGTTCTCACCCTCCAAGGGACTTCTTTAGGATCACCAACAGTCCTTTGCATTTGTTGAGTCAATAGCAGTGGTAATATTTCTCAAATTCTTCAACTTCCCAACTACATGACAAATCAGATAAATTCCCACTCATGTTTCACTGATGTAGGAGAAGTAGTTAAAGCGAGAGCGCACAATAGCCTTCTCTAGTGATCCATTATCACCCCCTACCTAGGAGCCACTTCTCACACTGGTGTAATGACCTTCTTTATCAACCAACCACCACCAACAGGAGGAGGCCCCCACCACCATTAGTAACTTGTTACAGAATTCTGCACAAAATGGACAGTAATACACATCCTTGAGTGCTTTTTTTTTCATTGAAATATCTTCCGTAGCAATTTCCCTACAATTCTTTTGTTTTTGCTTTGCAGCAACAAAGAGAAAGAAAAACATGTTTTCTCTTGCTTTTTAGAAAACTTTTAAGATGTATTATTTATTCTTATGGTTGACAAATCTACTGTTAAACTAATCACTGCCATGTGATAGAATGTTATAGTGCAACACATTTTAAGATTTCATTATTTATCACCATAACTCATGGTAGTTGACTTCTTTAGGAGTTCCTTTTTTATGTTTGGAACAGGCTGAAGATTGTGAGACTGATTTGATGCATTTGAAAAGAATGATGTTACAAACGTTGTTTATGTGGAGAGAGAAATTTCAGTTTATGCATGAGTGTTCTTATTTTGATTTTATAGATAGGTGCTCTCTTTTTTCTTTGAATTAGGGGCTTCATGTATACGTCCTGTGTACTATGGGTTACGCCCCTTGCGCCTTTTGAATATACTTATAAAAAAAAAAATGTTTGGAACAGGCTGATCTTAATGTTTATTTGTTAAAGGTTGTTTCTTATAGTTTATCTTAAATCAAGTATGATTTTTTTTTTTGGGAGGTTTGTCATGCGCTTAGAGACAGAACAAATCAACATACAGTTTGGTGGTTGGAAGCCCTGCATCATACTGAGCAGAACAAGAACTTCTCAAGTGAGTTTATCAAAAAGATTGAAGAAGCCATCTCAGGAACTCCAAACAATTCAAGGTCATCAAGAATTTCATCCCGGTTAGTTATTGTTTTACTCCTCTATATTACATTATTTTGCATTAAATATTCTGACTTTATCTTTTTTATTTCCTGAATCATTATTCGTAATTGTCTTAACCTGTAATGAGATATATTTTCCATCTCAAGACAGCACCTCATATTTTTGCTGAGGGATACTCGCTTATTATCATCAATTATTGTGAAGAGACATCTACTTGTTAGTCTTGAATTGTTTGTCTCTGAAAAGTGTTTGGCATAGAACAGAACACACTCAAAATTGGGTCAAGTTCTAATTTTTCATATTGACTCCCTATCTTACTAAGATTACAGAATGTCACTATGCAGGTACTTTGTGCAAAAAGATTAATTACATAAATTTGGAATCATTAAAATTAGTGATGTATTGTAGTCATTATGTAAACAATTCTTGATTTAAATCTAATAGCAGTTGCATCAGAATCAGTGACAATACACCCCATGGTGTAAACATGGATGTTGGCCCTCGGTATCCGGCTTTTCAAAGAGGAAAAGAGTGCTAGAAATCATAGAATTCCATTGTAACTAGGAATATACTATGTTAGAAGGCAAAGGTAAAACCCTTTGCCTACTGTTCTCAATAGAAGGTAACTAGTAAATGTGACCTTGTGAAATATTATGTTTCTATTAGATAATAATTTTTGTAGCTTCTAGTCCAGATTTCGGAGCATAAGTTCTCTAAAGTATCATATCCAGACTGGTTTGGATCTATTGGAAGCCTCTAGGATAGTGTTACTTGATCGACTCCTGGAAATTGATCAAACAATGGAGAAACCAAAAGAGGAGGATATTGAACGGGTGAGATACTGTCAAAATTGCAATGTTAATGGGGATGGCCCTGCATGTGTTGCATGTGAATTGGACGGATTATTTCAGGTTTGGTAATCAACTCTTCTATAACCTTAACTCCTTGACAATTAAATTCATGATGGTTTTTCAGAATTCTTGACTTCTTTCTCCAGGATTATGAAGCCAGGCTCTTTCGCCTTAATAAAGAACATGGAGAGATGATTACATCTGCTGAAGAGGCCTTACATTTTCAGAAGAAAAAATCTGCGCTCAATCATTATGATTGGAGCAAACCAAAGCTACTCAGCGAGAAGAGAGATGCTGGGGAAAGAGTTGTGGTTAGTTATAATTTCATTGCCTTTTTATGTATCCTGAAATGATGCTTAAAGTGCATCCATGTTTTGCTTACACCTATGAAATTGAGAATTTTTTATTTTATTTTCCAGATATTTGAAGCCTTGTTCTCCTTCTTTCTGAATTTCAGACCCTTGAAACAATCTCTCGTTCTTTCTTTTATGGGTTTAGATGTTTGAAGCAGATTGCTTTATTTGTAGTATACATTTTTGCTATGATTTACTAGAGGGTCATGTGTTACTCCATTGATGACCCTAGACTTTATGATTCTGACTATCTGAATTGTGTCATAAGTGGGCCTTTTATATTGACACAATGCAATTATGTATTCTCTTGTCACCCAATTCCCCCCCACCCACCAACCCCTTTTTTTTGTTATGTAGTTAATGCGGGACAAAATTCTGATAACAACAATACACAGTGAAATTAGTGCAAAAGAGAGAAGAAGGATGCCAAGAGAAGAGGAAGCCGAGAAAGAGAGAGAGAAGAGAGAAGAGAGAAGATAGGGAGAAGAGAAAGAAAGAAAGAGGGGGAGAGAATCAATTTCTCATATTTTATTCCATCAAAGTCTGCTTTCATTGGAACACAAATCATGCTTCAATAGAGTCACGACTAAACCCTAGGGCAATGCCCATTTATTGACTTACCTAACATGGTCTAGGACAACGCCATTTATTGAATTACCTAAAATAAGCTAGACTTACCAAAAACACCATTGACTCCAAAATCATAAAACCAAATATTAATAACCTAATTAATTAATAAGATCTAAACTGTCACGAAGTGGCCTATTTCCGTGGAAGGGTATATGGCGTGTTAAAGCTCCGAAGCGGGTGGCATTCTTTGTTTGGACAGCTGCTTTAGGAAAGATTTTAACTCATGATAATTTACGTAGGCGTGGTATTGTGGTGGTAGAATCGTGTGTCATGTGCAAAAAGCATGGGGAATCCGTTGATCACCTTCTTCTACATTGTGATGTGGCACGGGTTGTTTGGAGTTATTTCTATAGCTTATTCGGGGTGGAGTGGGTTATGCCTAGTAGTGTTTTGGATTTATTGAGTGGTTGGGACACTTTGCTAGGTCGTGGTTCTGCTATCCGTATTTGGAAGAAGGTTCCTTTATGTGTTTTGTGGGGCTTGTGGGGAGAGAGAAATTCTAGACTTTTTGAGGATGTGGAGATTACGGTTGGGGCTCTTTGTAGAAATGTGTTCAATGTGTTATATCTGTGGGTATCGGCGCATAGTCCGGGTTTTATGTCATTTGCTGATTTTTTACTTTCATGTTCGTTTATCTCCTCTAATTAGGGGCTCTTTTGTATACTTCCTGTGTAGTAGGGTTGCGCCCCTTTGCGCTTTTTAATGAAATATTACTTTACTTATCAAGAAAAAATTAATTAATAAGATCTAAACTAAAATAAAATTTGTGCCTTGTCATCTGCATCAGTAGTCTTTTATTCCTTATTTTGTGGTGTTCATAGGATGAAGTTGTGTACAACAAGCCAAAGCTAAATCATTGTCTGGAGTGCATTTTATAAAACTAATGTTTCTCCAGCCTGGAGTTGAATTATATATGACCACATATTTGTTGCCCTCCTCCCCCTCACTGTCTTCCTTGTTATTTTTCTGTTTATGATGTTTCAAACAATGAAAGAATTTAAATCCACAGTTCATTACCCCTTAAACCCACAAGTACCGGGAGCAACTATAACTAGGTTTGGGTTTGATGCAGATATTCTGGGAATTTATTGTTGTCATTTTCATTCGTGGCAATTAATGTGATTTTTTTTTTTTTTGATAAGTATTTAATGTGATGTTTAAAAAGGTGAATAGCTCTTGTTCTCATAATTCCTTCTGTTGATGATATCGACTGATAGGTCTCAAGATCTCCATCTGAGTTGGAAATTGTTCTTGGAGTTATAAAGAGCTATTGCAAGGCTCAGTTAGGGAGAGAGGGTATGTTGGCAGCCAAGAAGCAGCTATACATTCTTGAGGTATAGCCTAATCAATCCCTTTCACTGCCCTGAATGATTTGAAGTAGAAAACCTCATTCCTTATTTTATTGACCTGTTAACTTACCTGCTCAAAACTTTCCAGGAGTCCTTAGTCAATATACTGCATGCAACTATGCAAGTCAAAGATTTTTTAAATATGTTACCTTTTCTTTTCACTTGGTTAAGGGCATGCGAAAGGAGTATGGCCATGCACGGTCCTTGGCAATAGCTCAAGCTCAAGTTCTATGTGCGCATGATGAAATTAAAATGGCAACAACACGATTACACATTAAAGAAAATGAGAATGATATAACTGTTGATGCCTTAAGTCAAGAGGAATTGCCTTCAGCTAGTGTACAATACTCTGATGACAAGTTCATCTCTTTGGCGTTGGTGTCACGTATAAAAGGGAAACTTCGTTATTTGAAGGTACAAACACAGTCTATTGGAAAGTTTCAAGTTTATGAATAGTTTTCATCGGTATATTTCCTTTGTTGCTGTTGGTACTAAAAGTCTATGTATCATTTCCAGGGTTTGGCACTGTCAAAACAAAGATCACCACGGGAAAGCCCAAATGATTCCTCATTAACTCAAGAGACAGGTAGCTTGTCAACTTCTTCGGAACTGAAAAGTGGATGTGTACCTAAAGCTCATGAGGAAACATGCCCAGTTTGTCAAGAAAAGTTGAGCAATCAAAAAATGGTTTTTCAATGTGGACACGTTACATGCTGTAAATGTAAGTCTTCATCTCTTGTGCACATGCATTATTCTTTTTTTTTTTATAAATAAGCAAGCAAAGAAGTTTATAAAAAGCGTAAAGGCACCCTTAAGCATACAAAAAGTATACAAAAAGGACGCCAAAACAGTAAAAAAGAGGGAAGAGATGAAAAACACCTGCAAAACCCACCAAAAGAGGGTTGTTCGATGTAAGATCCTTCAATAGTGTCTTTGGTTGTAATGTTGGCTTCCTTAGAAGAGTGTTTGGCAGACTTAGTTTCCTTTGAGGGCAGCCTTTTTTGCTTGGTCGACGGCCTTAAGAAAGATTCTTACTATGAACAATCTTAGGAATCGGCATATCTTTGTGGTTGATAGGCATTAATGTGTAAAAGAAATGGGAAGTCCGTGAACAATCTTCTACTCCATTGTGAGGTCGCTAGTGCCTTGTGGAATGTTTTCTTCAGTAATTTTGGGCTGTCTTGGGTTATGCCTAGACGAGTAGTCGACTTGTATGCTTGTTGGTGGACAACCGGCAGCACTCGGAGTGCTGCTGTGTGTAAGATGGTACTTTCACGTCTTTTGTGGTGTTTATGGAGGGAAAGAAATGACAAAAGTTTTGAGAACTTTCTTCAAAACTTTGTATCTTTGGACATCTATTTTTGTTTCTCCTTTGGTGATTAGTTATCATGATATCTTTATTCTATTTTCTATTAACTAGGTGTTTTCTCTTGTATACTTCATGTGTACCTAGGGTGCCTTACGCTTTTAACAATATTTTGATTACTTAAAAAAAAAAAAAAAAAAAAAAAAAAAAAAAAAACACTTTTCAAACCAAAATCAAAAAAACACTTATACCCAAATACAATAACAAACATAACCCCAAATTTTTTATTGGAAAAATCTTAACCACTTCAAAAAGAAAATCCCAGAGATCCCTTAATTGGAGGAAAATGCCATTTGTGATGTGGTTAGTTGTACTTCCTTCAGTGAACAATAATAAAATGAGGCTCATATCAGCAATCTAAACCATGATACTCAAGGGGCTATGTTTATTATTGTTTCCCATACACAACCATCTGGTTTTTGTGGGCTTCTCTCTTGATTGGTAATTCCTGTCATTTTGATCAATTTCCTCTCTAATAAATTTCATCTAATTGCAATTTCACATTCCCCTCTTGCAGGTTTATTTTCAATGACTGAGCAGAGGGTACATGATAATAAGTTTCAAGCCAAATGGGTAATGTGCCCAACATGTCGACAACATACAGATTTTGAAAATATTGCTTATGCTGATGATGGACAAAACGAAACTTTTAGTTCGTCTGTGGGGCATACAAATCAAGGTTATGCAATGTCTGAAGCATCTATGTTTGTTCAGGGTTCATATGGAACAAAGGTATGCTTCCTACTAACGCCTTATCACAAGCTAGTTGGGTATTGGTGCCATATTAATGTTATCTTGGTTATTCTGAAGATTGAAGCAGTCACAAGAAGAATCTTGTGGATCAAGCATACAGATCCAAAAGCCAAACTTCTTGTTTTCTCAAGTTGGAATGATGTCCTTGATGTATTGGAACACGCCTTCACGACTAATGACATCACTTATATCCGAATGAAAGGAGGCAGGTGAGAGATCCTTTCGACAATTCATTAGGAATTTACTTTGCAGATTTTGTTGACTGTAATAAGACAAAGCACTTTATCTGGTATCCAATGTTAATGACCCAAGTCTTTTAGTATATTAGGTAGTCACAAATGAAGTTACGGAGAATAGGACCAGACAGGCCAGTTTGGCCGGAAAACTAGTAAATCAGCCCCTTGTTTGGTTCTGTCCATTCACTAGACTGCATAAGTGAACCAGTCAAAATGTGGTCTAATCCTATTGAATCTACAGGTTTATGCAGAGCCATGTGTTCAACCCGGTTCTTTAGGAGAGGAATCTGAATGGAAAAATTACTAATATAAGATGCATGAGCCACTAGTACAGCACACTCCAGAAAAATCTCCAAATTATCACATAACCCCAAAATTAGTAAAACATAATAAAAATATAAGTAACTCAAATAACCTCAAAGATAAGATGAAGTGAAATGAAGAGTCTTAGACACAGCCAAATGACTAGGAAACTTCCCAAGTGGGCCCCAATCTTAATCTTGCCACATAATATAGGTGTAGAATCAAGGCATTCAGGCCTTCCGTTGACACTTCCTGTTGCAATCTCCATAAATTGGTTGTTCACCTGCTTTCACAAGTCAGGATCATTTCTATTATAGGGTCTTCATCTCTGGTTTTTTAGTTGTTTACATCTTGTTGTATTACACACTTTCTGAAACTCAAATTTCATAAATGGGAACCTATTTCGTAGTCTTAATAGAGCATGGGTTTCCAGCAGTATAGATCAGATTTATCTAGTCTTTCAGTACGTCACTGAGTCAAATACAGTAAAATTCCCAGTAGCTTTTGAGCTCCTTTTAGCGTTGCAATTTCTTTCTTTCATAGGTGTGATCTCCTAGGATATTCAGTTATTCCTCCCCCCTCCCTTCCACCCTCCTTAATTTTCTAGAAGAATCTATGAAGTTAGATTTTTATTTGGTACCTGCAATGAGCATATTTGATAGCATTCAATTAAACAAATTTACAGCTCTCAGTCCCTGTCCAAAACCCTTTCCCTTAATCACCCTTAGTCGTAACCTTAAAACTTTCAAATCTATGACACGGGTGCTTTGGGGGGAAGGGTTGATTTTGACAAAATTCTAACTTCAACTACGATCATTGGACTAATTTTTCATATCTCATAAAAACAGAGTAAATTTAAGGGAAATTGTCGAAAACCCCCATGAGTTTTAACTCACTGTCAAATCAGGACCTAAGTTTTAATTTCGCCAATTAAGGACCTCAGTTTTAGTCAATTGTCAAATAGGTCATTCTGTCTAATTTTTAATTAAAGATCTACCAGGTGTCCAACTATACATGTCATACCAATAACACGATACCGCTTGTAGAGAGAGCTGCGATGTTAGATTTGAAAACGAATTTTTAAATTTCATTTATCTCCACAAGTTTATGCCAGGTCCTATAGAAGTTATTCTCAGCAATGATAGAACACAATGAAAAAGAAAAATAATAAAAGCACGACAAAGAAGAGGAAGAACTGCAAGAAAAAGTGTAATAAATATGGAGTTGGGAACCAGGAACAGAGGGGAAGCTAGGACAGGCAGTTTGGAGGATGAGTACCTCGTGGCTCCATCCAAACTAACCCTGATGACTACCTTATTTTTCTTCCTAAAGCATGTCGATTGGCTCTGCTAGGCCGATCTACAACTTTGCTGCAGCCAATCTACTGTCGATCAATCCTTCGCCTTCGCCATCGGGTTGGTTGGTCAGTAAACTGACTGCCTACCAACCCAAAGGGGGCCGGTTCTGCCCCAATAGCCAATCCCTATTGTCGGTTAGTCAGTACTGAGACTGACTACCGACGACCATCAACTCGGCTGTCGGTAGGGGTTAAGCACAAATCTGAGAGGCCAGTGCTCAGCCCTACCTGACAGACCTCCCATTAGGACGGAAAAAATTATTTGGTAATCGGTTAAAACCGAGGCCCTTAATTGGTAATATTAAAAACTTAGGTCCTGATTTGGCAACAAGCAAAAACTCAGGGGCTGTTTGACAATTTCCCTAAATTTAAATACTCCAACAAGTAAAAGGTAAACATAATATGGATATTGACCTAACAGTTGAACTGTGAACTAGGGAGCCATTCCCTTGTCCATGTCAACTTCTGGTTCTGTTTTGATAACTCTTGATGCAATTGTTTCTTGTAATTAATGGAAAACAGATTGAAAAAGATTGGTAATGAGGATATAAAGCACCTAATGTTATCTGTCCAACCTTCTAATATAACATGTTAAGTGTGAGAGACACATTGGTAGATTTGGAACTTAGAGCTTGGCATCTATTCTTCAAATATCAATATAATGCTTTATATATAAAAGCTCCCATTTGGTATGCATAAGGAAATTGAACAGTTTTGCACTGGGGGACCTCAGTTGTCAGATTTGAAGTAGTACTTGTCATGCACTTACTGGCTTTGACAAGTATGTGTGCGTGCGCACGTTTTCATATTGCTTATGGTTATGGCTTCGTAAGTACAGGAAATCACATGTTGCCATAAGCAAATTTAGAGGACACGAAAACGGTGCACAGGGAACTCGGAAAACACATGCCCAGCAACCAGCATCAAATTTTGTCCAGGTGTTATTGATCCTAATCCAACATGGAGCCAATGGCCTCAATCTCTTAGAAGCAAAGCATGTTGTTCTAGTGGAGCCGCTACTCAATCCAGCAGCAGAAGCACAAGCTATCAGCAGGGTACACCGAATTGGGCAGGAAAATAGGACACTCGTTCATCGTTTTATGGTAGGTGCATCTTTCTAGTTATGCAAATCCCGTCACATATATACATGAAATATACATACACACCCCCTCTCACAAACAACAAATACGATGCCCCCACTAATACTTTTATCATTTGATCAAGTAGAGATGCATGGACAAGTGGTGTACTTAACTCTCTCTTCTTCTTGTACAGGTTAAAGACACTGTTGAAGAGAGCCTATACAAATTGAATAGAAGCAGGGATACCAATTCATTCATCAGTGGGAACACAAAAAATCAAGATCAGCCTGTTTTGACGCTTAAAGATGTTGAATCCCTATTTGCAACAGTTGCGACAGCTGTACCAGAAAATGATGAAAATTTAACTGAAAGTCTCAGACATTTGCCTCCTTCGGTTGCTGCTGGTTTAGCAGCTGAGAGGAGACTCAAGGAGCATGCGACATGTTCTTCATGAGCATACGACAAGTTATTTGATAGATGTGCGATAAAGCAATTTTCTGGGTCCAGCCAGATGTTCTCATCATAAGCATGGCAACCCCGTGTCCGTTAGGGCAAAGATATTGCATCGTGTCACCCCAGGTTCTCTAATTAAAATTTTGTTTCTTGTAGCAAATCATTTTCCTTTTTGCATATATTTAGATGTTTCTTCCTTTTTTCCCTTGATAAAGAAAATTTGTTGAGATCTCTGTGATGACAAATAGGGAGGGCCAGGCTAATTTAAAATAGGAATTCATTGTAATAAACTGATTCATTAGTAAATAAATAATGTATTTCTATGGAAAATCTGATAATTATTAACTACCCCCTCAACTAGAGGGGACAAAAAACTTCGTTCTAATCCAATGAAGTTTATTTGGCTTTCCCTCTTTCTCTTTTAAGAAATGTAATAGGCTGTGTATTACATGTAAAACAATTCTTAAGATCGAGACAAGTTCTCACGACAAGGGAAGTACCATCCGGGTGGAATCCCCCTAATACGATAAAGCAAATTCTAGCAAAGTTTTGATATGATATGATGAACTATTGTATAATTCAGATTAAATTTTATTAATTTAATGATGTTGTTATATCATTTAAAACTTTTAAATGACGTGATACTATATATATAAAGTGAAATATGACAAAATAAAATATTAACCGTGAAATGGAGAGGATTTGGCATGAGACCCAATAATGTTTCAATTTTGACTTTTTTGAAAGTAGGGTTGGCGATTGCGTTTTCGTGTTGGATTTGAGTTGTATCAAAACGAAGATATATGAGACTATATAAGTTGATCCTAGCGTGGCTCATTTAATTGTATTAAAACATATATATAAAATCATATAAGTCATTTCTAACCTGATATATTTAATTAGACGGTCCATACTGCTCGACCCTAATATCCTAATGTTATGTTTATATTGTAGGTCGTATAAAAAATTATTAACCAATTAGAGTATATGTTATTGTTGATTGTCATAAAATTAGCAGGGCTACCTCTCCCCTTTCGGATGGATAGAATTACTCAAACATTTCGTGTAGTAGACAATCTGCGCGCACACAATGTTTGACTAGAACGTGGCAATGAGGCTTCGAAGTTCGAAGCGCTTGCAGCTCAATGGCCACTACGAACATCTCGAACACTCTATCAATTGTGTTACACGTGGCACACTGTGCATGTGACGCGTGCATTCTAAACCCAGAAGCAACATGTGGACAAGCAAGCCCAACCTCATATAAATACATGAAATCCGCAAAGAACCTTAGCCTCGGAAACATAGACGAGTGGCTGAGAAATGGCCATGGAAGTCTCGGTCTGTCACGGCACCCAAACACCCAACCTCCCTTCTTTTCGTCCCCAACGCAAAATCAAACACCATCGTCCAGAGACTGGCTTGAGCTTTAAGGTTGGCAAGTGGGGATTGAATTGTGGATTAGCAGTGAGATGCGCAACTTCGGAGGCTGAAATAGAAAAGGAATGGGAAGCTGAGATGAACCCAGATAAGGAGGAGTGGATGGCATCAGTGGGGTGGTTGAGACACAAGTGTGGAGAGAAAAGAGGTGTGGTGGAGCTGTTGGAGTGTTTGGAACGCGAAGCAATTATGGGAGAAGATGAAGGAAGAGAGCCTACTGACTACAACCGACGGGCTCAAATCTTTCACAAGAGTTCCAGCGTTTTCCAGGCTCTCAAGGAACGTAAAGCCTCTTCTAGAGAACTCGCATGAAAATGTAGTGAATTATCCAATAATGGCAATGATATTTTATGATATATGATTTGGCAATTTTTAGCAAGAAAATTCAATTTGACCCATTTAATTAAACCGGTCGAATTACTCCAAAGTTGATTATCCAAAGTTGATTATGTAGTTTTTTACTAGACAAATTTTTTTTTCCAAACTAAGTTGAAATAAGTTCTTCTAACTCGGTCTATAAAAATGTCATATATTCCTTTGCATGTAAAAAACACGTACTTTATTTAATTGCAAGAACAAAGTTGGAAATTATTTTATTAAAAATGTATTTGCTTTCTTACTTTTCTTTGCAATTGAAAGTAAAAAATACTTGTCAAATGTGAAATGCACACGGCATTTTTTTTAGACTAGATTGGAAGTTCCTTCAACTTAATTTGGAGGAAAAGTCTTGTCCCTACTCATGTCTCGATATGATTCGTGAACTAAACACAAACTCAATATAAATGCGAGAATATTTACTTCTATAATCTCATCGTTTCATTTTTATTTAATTCGCAATAACTCGGAATCTCATCCCAAGCTAATAAATCTTTAGCATGTAAATTCAATATTCAATGGGATGAATTACATCTCGACGATATCGAATCGGAACAATATCATGAATATAAAATTTGTAAGTTAAGGTTAAAAAGTCTAGCTTATTTAATTGAACGTGTTGAATTAAAATTAGTTTATATAGTGTTATACACATCTCGACACTATTAAATCCGACAAGTGAATACAAATTGCCAACATCATACAATCCATTAGAAATCAATCAAAGTATTCTCTCACTGCCCATCTCTTACCAAATGCAACCATCGCATACAAACCAAATACTATCCACAATCCACATTTCTGCATCCACATCTAGAAATTCTTATGCAGCGTGTAAGGTTGAAAAAACCATAATCTATTTGCCATCATCAACATTACTCAACAGGAAAAGTTCCCCATCCACGTGCAAAAAAGTGTCACTATGCATCTTATTAGGTACTGTGTACTGTGTACCATTTCCAACGAGCGTGTAGCATGTGTTCTGATTTACCAGAAATCGCAGAAAAGGTGATTAAGGCCATCATTGAGTAATCACAAAAAGAAGCCACAACTTACCTCGAAATACCAGTAAAGCTTCCGACTGCAAGAGACTAGGCAAACCCAGAGTTATAGCATACATTTTGTTCCAATTCATAGAGAAACATCCATACAAAGAGCAAACGTGTAAATGGTGAACCAAATAAACCCGTTGATCCAATTCCAGACAACTAAAACCTAACAGTCCTACAAAAACAACAATAAAATTCTACATTCATAGTTTCTTCACATAAATATCATAAGCGGCTTCATAAATTATCTCATGATGGTAACCAATAAAAAATGGCTAGCAGCTGGTAAGAGACTAAAACTAACAGAATTTCCAATGATTATTGCAGTTTACACATGTTACGTACGTTGTCATTGGCTCATCAGCACTCCGCGTCTGCATTTGGTAGTAGGTGCATTTGCGCTGCCCACATCGACCACACCTAAATTGATCAGTTGTCTCTTTGGGTGGCGCTCCACGCTCACAGTCAAATAATGCTTTCTCTTCAATCTTTTGATTCTCATGTCGCCTCTTATCACTTGCCATTTCTGCTGTGCTCATGTTGATAAGCCTCTCTGGTTTGACATGTCCAAGAAGTACCCTTCTTCGAAAATCTGGGTTGTTAGCATCCTTAAGGTTAAATATTAAAGATCTATACTTAACCTTTTGAGCCCCTAGAGAACTGCCCCATCTCTCAAACAGAACAGACTCTACAGAAACAGCAACTCGAATAGGGTCGCATGCACTCACTTCCTCCTGAATATACTCCTCAGCCTCACCAGAAACTTTAGACAAAGCTTCATGAAGAATTTCTCGTACTTTGTCCCGTGTGGCATCATTAGATTTAATCATTGATGTCAGCTTTGGGGGAGCACCAGGGCCCGGCAATGGTTTCTTCACTCCAGAAGCTTGCTTCTCCTCTTTGGTTATCTTTTCAACCTTGACATTCTCAGCTGAATGAGTTTTCTCAACCTTGACAACATCAACACTTGAAACCTTTCTCCCTGTCTTGACAGCATCTGGCCTTGAAACTTTCTCCATGCTTGGCATACCATTTTGATAAATTTTCTCAACCTTAATGCTTTCAGCCTTTGAAACCTTCTCAACCTTGATGGAAGATGTCTTCTGATCCTTCTCGGCCTTGGCAGTCTGTGCATTTACAGACTCAACTTTGACAGAATTCTTATCATCCAAGTTTTCACTTTTCTTGTTTTTGTTTGTTTCCTTTATAACAATGTCCTTCCATATCTCCATCAGGTCAGAAGCAAACGATTGGATTTTCTTCCTAGGATGCTTTGTCAGATGTCGAAGACGCTTCCCAACCTGAATTTCATATTAAAGAACACACCAAATCTCAAATCCATTTTCCCAAGGAATAAAATCAAAGAAATTACAGCACTGCAACATTAACAAGCATAGATCTAAAAACTAAATATTATTTCTCTTACAATATTTCAATGTTCTGAACATAGAACACCAATCAAAAGGAAATGTTCTGAATATAATAAAAGGAGTATTTCAACCACCAGCTATAGAGCCTATAGTGGGATCCAATTGCAAGTATGAACACGAGCTTCACCAGGACATGAAACAGGTTGATATGTTTCCTTAAGGATAGTTGCAATGAATAAAAAGAGTTCTAGGAAAAGAGAAAGGCACAAAAGAAGAACCAGGATATCATTCTATCAAGGACATTAAATACTCTATTTAATTAACGAGAAATACTAGAAAATAAAGGGTTATAAGATTCTAAACCACAGTTTCAGACTTTTTTTGTGCAGACAAAACAAAATGAAATAATCCAATGCAACAGAGTAATCGAGTGATCAGAAAACTGCTGAATGCAGAAGGTAGTCAGCACTCGGCAATTTTTTTTTTTTTGTATTCATTGGCCTCATTTGGTAAAGGTTTTAAAAGTACTTTTCTGTTCTCAAAACCGTTAGGAAACAATTCAAAACACAAACACTTTTCAAATGAGGACCTACCAAAAAACATCTCTCACCCTTTTTATATCACATCAAAACACTTTTTCAAAATCATTATCAAACATACCCAAAGGTGAAGATTGAGAGCCAAATTGTTATTGCTTCAGTATACATCCTCCTTATAGCAGATTAAATTCTACAGCTTTTTGACCCACAAAAAAAAAAAATTCAGGAAGAATCTTTCAGTCCAGATCCCAAGTGCTTCTTAAGACCAAATCAAAAAACAAGACCCAAAAAAAATACATAGTATATATACACATTGGTGAAGATTGAGTGCCACTACATGATCAAATTTAGATATCACCATGAACATTCTTTACATGTTTTTAACAATTACCTTGGAGTACCATCCAAGTTGATTATCAACATTAGTTTGTTGAGGGGCTATCCAACAAGCAGGAAGATAAAAATCGAAAGGCAGTCGCCACGGGGGGTGTCTATTCTTTCCACTTTTATTATGCTTATCAAATGATCACTATTTATGCTAATAAAACATATAATGAAATTGATAATAGAGTAAAAAGAAAGTATGATCTGAATGAGGAAGGCTAGACATCCCAATTTTCTAAAATTTGGTTCCAACATGATGTCACAATCCCATGAGATCTATCATTTTGGAAAATACCATTTCTCTTTTATATTTACCTCACGAAAGCACATCATCCACAAAATATGAATCAAGAGACACAAGAAGCAACATTTTCACTTTCTTTTTTCTGTCTCCAGTTTTCTTTTGTGTTCAAAACTAGACTAAATTTTAAGCTCAGCACTAAAATTTCAAAACTGCCCACCAAATGACCAGAATAATCAATCACACGTGCAAAATCCCAAATTCCAAAAAATAAATAAATTCAAAGCCCGAACCTTCTTCACAAATGTGCAAAATCCCATTGCTCTTCATAAATTATTTAAGCAATCCAAAAAATAAAAACGACAATAAAGTCTTTCACAAAAACAACTTAATTATAAATAGAGTACCTGGCTGGAGACAAGAACTTGATAAGTGACAGGAAAATCCTTGAGCTGGCGTAAGGCATCGAGGCATCGACTTTCCTCGGACCCTCCGTCAGCGGAGGCCGCAGCGTCCGCCGCTTTCTTCGCTGCTTCGAACAATTCCACCAGCTCTCTCTCCATAATCCTCACACTTTATTCGCTTTAAATTTCAAAAAAAAAAATTATTAAATTAAAAACAACAATATCAAACCTGCAACAGCGAACATCATAAGAAAATATTACCCTTGTAAAAGAAAAGAAAGAAAGGAAAAAAAAAAAAAAAAAACGGAGTAGGGTGTGAATCACTAACATAGATCGGCCGTTGGAGGCGAGAGGGCTTTAGCCAGCTCCTCTTCTTTCTTGATATCTGCTGATTTTTCAGAAACCAAATCCCTAATGTGTGTGTGGATTCTCGCGGTAGCGACGGAAAGAGGCCCCAAAAAAGGGTTTCGGTCACCTATATAGGGGAAGGTATCATAAGAGAGTTGGGAGATCGACGGCTGCTGTTGGCGCACGTGTAAGTAAGGATACTTGCAGATTTGGTAATCTAGATTGGTCTTTCAGACCCAACTTTGGAACTGGTCATACTCCAACTCCTACTCCTACTCCTACTCCTACTCCTACTCCTACTCGTCTGATTGGATTTTGTTGCCGAATTTGGATGGATCATGGATTCAGATTTAGGCGCCTTTCTTAACGGTGTACAGTCATGGATTCTTGTGGAATAATTCCTAGATTCACCCAAATAGCTATATCATCATTGTTATTTATATTTGGTTATGGATAGATATTCTAGCAATTTTGGTCCCGTTTGACAACTTTATCCTTTTTTTTCTTCCTTTATTTTTTCACTTTTATCAAAAAAACAAAATATATATAATTAACTTTAAAGAATTCTAATTTTTTTTATTTTTTATATCACATCAATAATTTTTTTATTACTATTTAAATAAAAAAAAACTCATAATAATACAATTTTTTTTTTACTTTTTATATAAATTCTTTCTATTTTATATCACATCAATCACTTATTACTATCATTTAAAAAAAAAAAAAAAATCACATCAAAATATTGTTTAACTTGGGTCACGTGTCTGAATCTTAGGTATCCATATCTAATCGAGGTATTACATTTTTGTTTCAATTTAAGAAAATGGGATGAACCGAAACGACCTATTATATATCGACTTTCAGTCGGATTGCTAAATATTTTCACCAATCAATCAAGAGAATTTTAACTAAAATTGTATAGACACATTTTTCGTTGAGTTTAAACTTAAATATGATTCGATCTCGATCTTTTACATTTTGTACGATTTCAAGTGGGGTGATGACATCACAGTCATGTGTTAGAAGGCCTGGTATCGTCGTCTTAGTCGTTAGTCGTTACACACCAACGATGAGATCGATAGGCGTTGACAAACTTTTTAAAGCAAAGAAAAACCTCAACAAAAAATAAAAAAACACGGAATGTCATCTACAGTCTCTCTAGAATTCTCTCTGCCTTCTCTCTAGAATTATCTGGTGTCCTTGGTTACAGTCTCCATGGGAGGGAAGCTTTGTGCTTCTCTCCCGATCACCCATCACTGTTCCATACCTCATCCTTTCATCCTCCCTGCCCACCGTCCACCCTTCTCACCTTTTGTTATTCATCCTTCTTTTTTCTGTTGTTTAAAGCCACTGGAGATAAGGTATAAACTCCATCTATCCCTCTATCTTTTTCAATGTTTTATGCCACTGGAGATAAGGCAAAAGCTCCATTTATCCCACTATCCTTTCAATTCTTTACATGTTTTCCGGTTTATCACCACACAGCGTCTGTATACGGTTTTTTCCTCCGCCCCTCACCGTGTTCTATGTAACTTTTGGAAAGGTTTTATGATTGAAATTTTCAAATCTAGATCTACTCTCCTTCTTCGATTTTTACATGACACGCTCCTCACCAACGGGTTCTCCGGCGTCCCCAGCTTCCACCGATGGTCTCCTGTTCCTCCACCGCCGCCTGCTTCCCGGCGCGTGGTTTGCACGCTCCAGAGCGTTCCTCGTTCTGGCCGGCGCGTGACCACCCCGTTTGATCCCACCGCTTCCCACCACTTCGGCCACCGGTGGTTCCGGGCGAAACCGGCGTTTCCTGTTGCTGAGAGGCCTCCTCTCGGCGGCGCGTGTTCCTCACGCGCCGTCACGGACGGCTCCCACTGCTCCTCCTCCTGCCAGACGGCTACTGATACTATTTATGTGTTTATTTCTTTGTTGTTTTTTTGGGCTTATTTGTTGTATCCATCTCCCCCAGTTTACCCCTGTTTTTGTGTTTGGGTCCTTGTGGCTCAATACACTTGTGATATCACCTTTAATGGTGACCCCGGCTTTGTGGCATCAGTGCCTCGAGCCAAAGGGCCCGCATCTTCGGAAGCATTGCCCCCGCGTACTTTCATTCTTAGTTTAAATTTGGGTGGCCCAAGCCCTCCTGTTTTTTTGTTCTTTTAAATTTTCATTGTAATAGTTTCTGATGTACTTATAAAAAAAAATAAAAATAAAAATAAAAAATAAAAAAAAAATAAAAAAACAATATATATATATATATATATATATATATATATATATTCTCGCAACAGCAGTCCACTGTCCACCTGCAGGCAGGCAATCAAAAGGTTGTACAAGAATTTTCAAATCTCTCTTCACTTCTTCTCCTCAGGCTTTGGTTTCTCCAAATAGGTCTTCTTAAACCACTCAAATGGCTGTGAAATATTTCAGAAATTAATTAATGTAAAATCTTAATTCAAGACAAACAATATTAAGTATAAGTAAATAATAAACACTAAGGTAGAATAGAAGAAAATAATAAACAATATTAATTAACCACATTTGATTTTCCTTTTTTGATATTTAATTATTGGTAAATGCCAGAAATAAACATTTTTCTATTAACGAACATATTCGTTCATTAATATTCTATGTTTTCTGATATTTGCACTTATCTATATATCAATCTTTTATATATATATATATATATATATATATATATGCAAGTGATAAATTTAATAGAAGAGCACAAAAGAGATGCGCTCCCCCCGGCCAGTGCATGGGAAGTAGATTCCCATTTCTCCATCTCAATATAGAAGTTGACAAGCAAGAAGACGTATCACATCAGACGGCGGTGGTGGTGCATGGTGGCAAGAAGAAACGAGTATTTAAGTATGTATTTAACCACGTATCAAAAAAAAAAAAAAAAAGGTGAAGGCAACAAGTAGAGCTAGAGAGGGAAACCTCGATGAGCCAAAGAGCAGTGGTTGTGGCAGCGACGCCCCAGCAGACGGCGGCTTGGATGTCAGTTGATTGGGGACGAAGCCTCGGGCTTAGAAATTTGAACACTCCCCACGCTGCTGCTTCACCTCCCATTTTCTGATCTCAATCTCTAATCTCTAGTCGCCGATCTCGATCTCGATCTCAATCTCAACCTCCCCGTTTGGATTTGCTCAACCCTATTAACAAAGTATATAGTAACGGAGGAAGCTTATGGAAAGAAAAAAAAGGAATCTTTGTCTGAATATGTCAATGTCCACCGCCTGCTGAAACTAGCTGACGCGAAGCCCAAGCCCAAGCCCCTTTACTTTGGTACGAGGTGGGTTGGTATCAGCTCCACCCTAGTCAAATTCAGTTTCCTCCAACCTCCACTAGGATGTCGCCATCTCAAACTTTCAAGTAAATATTTGGACCCACCACACCAACTTTTTCCTTTTTCTGTTCTTTTCTTCTTTGGTTCCTCGTTCTCATTCCTAATGCTAATGCATAGTAAAGGTCAAATGCTCAAAGCAGTTCGATTGCAAACCAAGTCAATTGGCAAATACACAGGAACTTGCCCACCAAGCATAATCGCTCAGAAAATTAACAATGTCAAGCTATTTAGTAGAACACGTAATTCTCACATACATTTTAAAAAAATGCAGTGATGCTCTAGAGACAAACCCCAATTTAATAGATTGAGATAACATGAATTCGTTGCTCTAAGATTGTCCGCAACACAACCATCTATCCGACCTCATTTTTTCCCACTAGCTAAGCTGAACTAGAAAGCCGGGTAGAACTCTTAATACTAGCTGTAGCTGGATTTGATGTTTGACGACGACCCTTGTCTGGGCCACCTATGATGCCCCACGTCTCAAACTGCCTTTGACGAGCTCGTGCCCTCTCCTTCTCTTCATCGGATTTCAATGAGTAACAGTGTGGACACGAAACTCCATACTCCCACTCTGGGGCTTCCATGTCCTCATCACTCACTGGTTGCTTGCACCCATAGCAAAGCTTGAAAGTTCCCTGTACCAAACCATGATCAACCGAGACCCGCTTGTCGAACACAAAGCATTCACCCTCCCAGAGGCTCTCTGATTCTGCAACTTCCTCAAGGTATTTCAAAATCCCACCTTCCAAATGATAAACCTGGCAAAAATTTAAGGTCCAATGATGCAGGAAGTCATCAAACAAAAGTAACTAATAAAATATTGTTTGTTGTTACTGTAAGAAACAAACTCACGGCAGGTTGCCAACAAATGATACTGGCCAGATCAAAATAGAAGTACATTATGATCAGTTTGGGCATGTGTTTTGAAAGAACCCACGTTATACTAGAAACTTGTCAATGATTAACAATTTAATGCTGGTATTTATCATGTTCCCAAAGCTCAGAAGTTAAACCTACGAGGATTGTGGAAATTCACATCCCAGACAAAAACAGGAAATGAGCCCATTCATAATGTTGGATGGATGATCATGTCAATGTAGAACCCAAAACTCCTAAGAAGGAACCATCAAATGGTGAACTTTTTCCCTATAGTATTGTCATGACCACGGGATATCTACCCTTGCACAACAGTTCATAAAACAAATAGGCAGAAAGCTGGCAGAAAATAAAATTTCCAAAGAAAATCACCTCTTTGAATCCTTTGCTGAGAAGATAACTTGAAGCTTTCTCACATCTTATTCCTCCTGTGCAGTACATCGCAACCCGCTGAGGCATTTTTTGCTCCGGAATATCCACTTGTTTTTCAGTGCTTCCATTTGGACCATTCACCTTTACCTTTGAATGCTCATCATCTGAATCAGAAACTTGGAAGTGATCCTCCACCCAAGATGGAAATTCCCGGAATGCGGTTGTACATGGATCAACTGCTCTTTTGAACTTCCCAATTCTAGTTTCATAAGCATTGCGCACATCAATCACCACCTAAAAAAGTGTGCCAACATCAAGATTCGAATCAAAACGAGTATGCAAATGCAAACTCCAAAGCTTTTCACCATGCCTGCTTACTATAAATTACAGAGTCAGATGCAGTCCCCGTCCATGTGAAGTTATAAAAAGTGAACGCTTCATATTTCAAATGCAACCACCACTCTATATTGCCATACCATGTGTTTACATTTTCTATTGTACTTGTAACACTTATTTCAATGCTGGAAATAAATCAAAATGAAATTTCGACATTTATAAGTTGGTAGAAATTATGGAATTATAGACGAGGGAAAATTACGACTTTAACAACTATGATTGTTATCAACTTTGACTTTGTTAGAACAGTAACCCACCTATGCTTTAAATTCTGCCAGACTTAAAGAGTCAAGTTTCTAGAGCTTATACACTTCAAAGAAAAATACTGGAAATATGATAAATAATGCATGCCTCTAAGCGAGAAGCCCTACTTGCATCGATGCTGTCGCCTGTCAGATATATACAACAAAATTTAACCCAAAAGCTATGTCAATTGCTGTAATGGTTTCTCAAAGGTATTCACAGCTCAAAACCTTTCAATTAATTGTTTCAGAACAGATAACCCACAAGTTCTCTGACTAAAAAAATAAAAGAACCAAGCAGAGATTTCTAGAAAGCAAATATATTTGTCAAAGTTGAAGAGAATCTGAACAACGACAACTACAATTCATATCTAATTGACTAATTCCTCATACCAAAGAGTGATTAACAGGGTAAACAAATGCAACAAAATTTTAATCACTCACTGTATCTGGATCACTGATCAATGCATTCCAATCCCTTGGACTAACATATTTTCCTACCCTCTCAGTAGGTGATACAATAGGCATTCCGAGAGTAACAATCTGCTTCAAACATAGATATAGACCATGATAAGAATCACCTGATAGGCAGATGAACAAAATTATTGAAGTAGTTTCTACTGCTCATTATAAAGATAGTGCCGTAAAACTCAAAAAAAAAAAAAAAAAAAAAAAAGACACTGCATAGGCTTAGTAAAGAATACCTCTTTTTTCAACTTGACCCTCACATGATCCCATCGGAAGGGTGCATCCTCCCCTGCTGCAAGGGGAGAACTGCTAGTGTGTCCGTGATGGATAGCTTCTTCCTCAGGACTCACGGGTGATTCCACTTGTCTTACCCCGTTTAGCCGGTTATCACTCTGGATGAATCCAAGAACTGTTTCCACTGATTCCCGGGTACCACAAATGCTGCCATTGATTCCTTCAGGCGCTAGTATGATACCACCTGAAACACGCTGAACAGCATCAGGTTGGTGAGGCACGAACAAGAGGATGAACAAGGTCAGAAGAGCAACTCAGAAGATGAATAATAGGAAGTAAACACGGCAAGTCATTTATACATCAAGAGAGACAGTTTCCAAATACTAAAATAACAATTTCCAAGCAAACTTGTCACCCACCAAGACAAAGTTTCGAAATTTCCTAAGCTTATATCAACTAAACAACTAAGAGTTTGTGGCGAGAAACCATGAAATCCTTCTTAACTTTGCTTTGTGCATTTGGTGCTACAAGAGCAAAGAATATGCTGACGAAATCATTTATTTCGCAGGCATTTGGACGTGGAAAATTCAGACTGCCACAAGTGCCTTTGGTTGGAATTATGGGTAAATGAATCGTTGTCTCTCTCAGGCTCAGAACGAAAAGGGGTCAGTTGCATTTGATTTATAGCATTCAAAGGAGAGAAAGCTAGTCAAAGCTGTAAACTGGAAAAAACCAAACATTACGTTGGTGACCAAAAAAGAATCTCAAACGCCCCAACAGCGCCAATAACATTCAAAGTCTAAACACAAACAAAAGAAGCATTAAAATCAACATCTTGTACATGGAATTTCATATTGGGGATTTGATAGAGAAAATAAAATTGGTACCAGTTGCTGGCAGAGGTCCTTCAAGGGTGTTCGCATATCGGCATGGTCGGGAAAATCAGCGAACTTGTAGAAGGAGACGACCACGAGAGATTGGGAATCCGAGTCACCCGAACCGGCTTCGGATCCGGTCGAAACTGGAATGGGGCCGGTGGCGGGCCCAGATAAAAAGCTTCTGGAAATGGTCATGCTTTGGGTTCGAGGGAGGCCGCGAATAGAGTTGGAGAAGAGAGGATGATGATAGTGGTGGTGGTGGTGGTGGTGGGACAGGGACGGATGAGGAATTGGAGATATGGGGAGTAAATGTAATCTGAGCCTAGGGTTTGCGGAATAGGAGGGTGACGATGAGAGCATCCTGAGGGCGAGAAATGGAGGTGTGCTACACCTCAGCATAGACGCAGCTCTCAGGCTCCCGCGCCCCTATCACCAACAGTTTGTTAGGTCAGTGTATGGGGGGGGGGGTGGGTTTCAACATAGAAAAATTTCGTAAAAAAATACGAGTGCCTCAAACTAACGCACAATTTATAATAGGTAATTGAGTTTTAGATTTTTTTTAAATTTAGTATATAAATTTTTATTTGTTTCATAAATATCAAGGGTGTACAACCGGTCGCAATATTAATTATTTAGTTATAACCACAACCGTAATTGAAGTATCTGGTTATTTCTATTTCAATAACTGCAACTGCTAGACTAATTGTGATTTTTATCGATAACTAGTGATCCGATTACTAAAAATCGATTATTAATCGGATAACTAATTTTCATACATTGTTTAATTTTTTTTTTTATTCTTTTTTCAAATCCAATATTTGGATTAAAAAAAAAAAAAAAAGAATAATATTACAAATCAAATAATGCCGTCTCAGTGACATGGATTTTAATCTAGTTGTTTTTTATTTTAGAAATATTGAGTTAGAAGAGTAGTGCATGGGACGGAGGCCCAAAGCAGGATGCATTTAGTTTTGGAATCCTACGTTACTTATCTGCAGAACTGCAGGTGTATTTTGTAAATGATATAAAGCAAGATTTTTGGGGTAATGACTAGGTGTACGTCATCTTCTCGTGGTCATGGATATGATTATCTTCTAGATTGCAATTCTTATTATGCAGACTTGCACCGTCCGGTATGCTTTCTTATTGCGCAAGTAATGACGAATTATTGATGGGATTTTCCGTTCCTCTTTGACTTGTTGATAATGATTTCAAATGTAGCTCGGAAATGTTGTTTGGTTTAGACAAGGCATCGTGCTACGTCTTCATCTACTGTAGCTAACAAGTAACAGGCTAACAGTGACATAAACCTGCAGTGGGAAATCTTCAACGATAATTAATGTTGGTCCTCTGCATATATATGTACACCATATATATATATATATATATATATATATATATATTTGTATCTGTTGGGATCGATCTATGCCGATATTTTTGTGGGATATGAAATATACATAGGAAAAAAAGAGAACAAAGGAGTAAAAGATTTATATTTGTACAATTTTTTAATGTTCCAGTGATTGTCATTCACATTAATATGAAACGGGTGCATGTCACTGAGAGTTATTAACCGGTTTTTTAAAATGTTATAACCAGTAACTACAACCGGTTGCGGTTATTTTCAGTTTTTCGGTTAGCAGTTGTTGGCGGTTATTAGCGATTATCGGTTATTGCCTGTTAATAACCGCCCCGCTTGTACTCTCCTAATATGTGGTACTTAGATTAAGGGTAAAAACTCGTTTGATACATCTGTTACATTTTTCGTTCAAATATTAACAGCATGTCACATGTCAACCGCTAAGATTGACACGTAACACTATTTATAGAAAGAAAAAAAAAATTAAAAATTAAAAATTAAAAATTGAAAAAAAAAAAAGAAAAAAAAGAAAAGGGGTGCCCTTGGCCACCATGAGGGTGGCCTGTTTAGGGTGGCCGAACAGCCCCATGGAGGATGGTTTGGCCACCCCTCTTCTTTTCTTTTCTTTTTTTATTTTATTTTTATTTTATTTTTAAAAAAAATATTATTTTAAATTAATTTTTAAATATTTTTTATTTTTTATTATATAGTGCCACGTGTCAACCGCTGACCAGGGGTTGACACGTGGCAGACCGTTAATATTTGGACGGAAAATGTAACAGAAGTACCAAATGGGCTTTTACCCTTAACTCAGATACCACTTATGAAACAAATGAAAACTCAAGTACTAAATTTAAAAAAGCCTAAAACTCAGGTACTAATAGGGTATTTAACCCTTTATAATAATATCTCCTACAATTAAAGATTAAATAATGCCCACTTTAAACTATCAAGAATTTGCTATGTACGTGTTACGTGTACCCCCGTTTTATTCTTAAAAAAGAGTAAAATGTTCATAAAATTTGTTTAACAAGATCACCCACTTTTTTTCTTTTTCTTTTTCTTTTTTTCTTTTCTTCTTAATCGGACAAAGTTTCTAGAATAAGACTTTACTATGCATCAACAGTAAAATAGAGCCTATATTTTTACCCATCGTCTAAGAAGTATGGATCTATCTAATATATGCGCATCACTCTCTCTCACTCTCACTCTCCCAACTGACTTGGGCGTCGGAAAAAGCTCCACTGTCCAACCCTCGGTGGACCTTCGCTTTGTTGCAGGTTGCAAGCAAATAGACGAATCAAAAGCTGCCACGTCCTGAGGCTAAAAATCACATCAACAAAATCGGCCGGTTCTCTTCATTGTTACGGAAGCAGTTTCGCATCACTTTCTCTTTCTCTTCCTCTTTTATGATATAATTAAGAGCGTGAAAGATCAGTCTTGATTCCCTTCCATTTTTCCTGTTTTGCTCATTAAAAAGAAAATTACCCACGTCCATATCTTCTGAATCTTCTCTTAGAGATTTACAATAAATTGAAACAGAAGAATCCATCTCAGAATGAGACATGTTCATATCTTCTGCGCGCATCTTCTCTTGTGGCCCCATAATTAAATGCAACAGTAGAATCTTTCATGTATCTAGAAAACTCATTTGAAATTATCGAATTTATACCCCCCTACATCTTCGATCTCTTTTTTAAAAGCTTCAATACTACTTCTAGAAGATGACTTTAGCCACACACCTGGAAACTTCCTTAGAAACAGATGACCTTCACTTCATGCTATTACGCTAATGTACCTCTGCATAACAATGAATACTATGGTTTGTATTTTCAACTGTATGAATACAATGTTTATATTTTGAGTAATACTATACACTATATTTTTATTTGATTTTTTATTCTTTTTTTTTTTTTTTTTTAATTTTTTTAACCAAAGTTGATCCATATCTGATTTGATAAGCACCCAGTTGAATCCGTACGTTTTCCTCTTTTTTTTTTTTTTTTGCTTTGGCACTACGTTTTGACATTATAAGATTGGATTATAATTACAAAATTTCAAGTCAAAACCCATTATAATAAGATGGCATGATTCAAGCAATTGGTTTGCTTTTAATAAATTAATGTTTTTATTATTATTATTTTATTTGTTGGGGGCATATGGAACAGAGTTGATTGGATGTTAACAATGTGGTGCATCGGCGTATTGTTTTTTTGGTGCTCAACATGTACGTGGTCCAATTGGATGGACCTTCTGTTATGACGTATGAAAAGGCCCAAAACACCTTACTCAAACAAACAATAAATAAAATGAAATAATTTAATTAGATTAATGAATTTATTTTATGCTTGAACCTGGGATCGATAGTGGGACTTTTTAAGGTTAGTGACGTCCTTTAATTTGTCCATTCTTTCTAGCTGTCCTCCAAAACTATTGCCAATATTTTCTAACATGTGTTTCACAATCTTAATCATTCCTCCCACATAATAAATATAGAATAAATGCTATAAATTAATTTCTATCTCACAAAATTGACTGGTAGTGCCAACTAACTTTTTATTATTATTATTATTATTATTATTTTTAAATAAAGATTGATTCAAGTAGTAGTGATTTTTAGCATTATTTGTAAAATAATATTCATATGTATCTTTTATTACTAACACCTAAATAATTGAAGGGAAAGATTCTCTTCTCTCAATTTTTTTTTTTTTTTTTTTTTGTCATTTTCTGAATTCTAAAGCCCAAACAAATGAAATGAGAATAAATAAATTGGATGAGGATTTTCTACATTTAGGCCGCCTGAATTGTATAAAAAATTAGTCAAGAGAGAGCTATAGAAAGGGAGTACGAGTGAAAGGCAAATTTAGTGGAATTTGGATATTTTAAAATTAGGCTTAAATTTAGGTAGCCTAAGAGAGTTTGTGTGGTCCACGAGCAAGCAGACTCAACATTCTAAGCTGCCCAGATCAATATATATATATATATATAGTTTCTGTAATTTTTTTTTTTTTTTTTCTATTCTAAAGTTTCAAATATATGCTTTTTTTTTGGGGGGGGGTAAAAAATATTTGCTTATTTTGAAAAGTATATTGGGAAAAGTTACATATTAAAATTCTTTTGTCAATAAAAAAATAGTTTATATATTTATTTTAATAAATAAATTCCAAAAATTCATATGGGTTAATAAAAAAACAATCCCTTTAATTTATCGTGTCAAAACCCTTAATCCTGACACGAAATGTTGAAGTAAAGGGTGGCAAGATATGACTCGTATAACTTGTTTAATAAGCAAATCATATTGAGTTAACACAAATACAAATAACTCCAACCTATTTCAACATGTTTAACATAAATGGATTGAGTTGACATTGATACTTAATCTCACATGATTAACACAATTTTCACATCTTATGAGCATAAATATATATATATCAATCATTCACATTCACAACTAAATTAATGACAAAAGAAATTTGATCATTGTTACTCATAATCATAAAATACATACATAGCGACGGGAAGTTCAAAAAATGTAAGAGTTTTAAGGATAAAAATATAATTTAATTGTATGGATTAAGCGGGTTAAGTAGACCGTATCAAGTTTGAAGATCTTGTCTACCATTGCCGGCCTCCCTTTAAAAGATAATTTTCCACTCACATGGTCTCCCCAAAATCTTTTTCCATCATTGGGTGGACCCTAAAATAGTGAAATGTGGTCCATGGGGAGGTAATTTTCGGGAGTTGATGGGTTTTTGAATAGGAAAAACAATTCATCACCTCTCGTTTGATACTTGACCCCTAGCACATGGAGACAAATTACACGTATCTTTCTTTGGTTCCCATAGCGATAGGCTGGCACTGAAATCAAGAAAAAAAAAAAGAAAAAAGAAAAAAGAAAAAAGAAAAAAGAAAAAAGCTTGGATAAGGCATGTTTGATATGGATGATTGGTTGAACTGTGAAAGGACATCTTTTGAAGGATTGATTAAAGCGATGACCCGAGGAACACGCCGTTCCGAACTTGAGAAAAAAAAAATGGAATTAGAATCCTTACAAATTATTATTTGTCCATACGTAAAAGAATTCAAATAGAAGGGAAGGTAATGCCGTGGCGCATCATTTAGCCCCGATTGGCTGTGTCTAATCTTGTTTTTCAGCGGTGGATCGAATCTATTTCGAACTCTGTTTGTGATCTTGTACGTTTGGATAAGAAGGATTGAGAAATAATCAAAATACTGTATAATAATAATGGTACAACAACAAGATATATTGGGTTGGGACTCACACATTGGGTCCCACCCCAATGTGTCTTGTTATTATACTATTGTTGTACTCCAAGAGTGTAAGGATCATTTCCCAAAAGGATATATCCTCTGTTTAATGAAATTTGGTTTGATTTTTTTTTTTTAAAAAAAAAAGGGGTTAAGGACTCCTATAGTCTCTGAGTTTTCATAACTTTATTTTTTAGTCTCTGAATTTCAATTTGCATCACAGATGGTACCTCAATTTTAGAAAAACACTGAATTGGTACCTCGGTTAAGTTTTTCGTCCAAAAATTAACGGTTCACCACATGTCAACCTCAGAGATTGACACGTGGCACTATATAAAAAAATTAAAAATCTTTAAAACTTAATTAAAAAATAATAAAATTGAAAAAATAAAAACACAAGGGGGTGGCTAAGCCACCCACCTTGGCCATCATGGGGTGGTTCGGCTACCCCTTGACAAAAAGAAAAAAAATAAAGATCGATTTTGGCCATTGGAGGTGGCCGGACCACCCCCTATTGCCATTTTTTTTTTCTGTCCAGGGGGTGGGGTGGTTCGGCCACCCCAGACCGCCCAACCACCTCCTTTGCCAAAATGGGGGTGGCCGGCCACCCCCATGGTGGCTAAGGGGGTGACTCTTTTCTTTAAAAAAAAATTTCCAATTTTTTAATTAATTTTTAAAGATTTTTAATTTTTTTTATGTAGTGCCACATGTCAACCTCTGAGGTTGACACGTAGCAAACCATTAGTTTTTGGATGAAAAACTTAACAAAAGTATCAATTAGGTATTTTTCTAAAATTGAGGTATTATCTGTGATGTAATTTGAAACTCAGAGACTAAAAAATAAAGTTGTGAAAACTCAATGACTAAAAATGTGTTTAACCCTAAAAGAAATATATTATAAAATTTACTTGATCGAATAAAAATTGAGCTATTTAACCACTTATCCGGTCAAATGAATCTCATATGTATTCTCTCAAAATCACCTATTCAAATAATTTAAAATTAAATAGAGAGAGAGAGAGAGAGAGAGAGAATCAACATGCGTAGAAAATATGCTCGCTAATTTTATAATATTATTTGGGCCCTCCTTCTAGAACAACGAGGTCAAGCGTGATGCCCCAAACTCAACAAGTGCTTCACACCTCTGGTGTGCCGTTTTCGATGAATTTCAGAAATGGATTAGACAAAGGGGAAACCGAAAAGTCGTGCCTATGATGCTTCTCATCCATGCGAAGATTCAATTCTATCTTCATCTTTAGAGGGCATGTTTTGTTTTTTGTTTTTTTTTTAATTATTATTATTATTTTAATTTTTTTTTAATTATTTTTTTCCTATTAGCTTACTTTATCCAAAACATACAAAATAACTTTTCATAATATGATCGGTTAAATTCGCATTTTGCATGTTCAATTCTTCAAGATTTCAGTTGATGCAATTTCATTTTAATTCTGTTCACTATATGTCTAATTTTAGATCAATTATTACTCGCTGCGTTAGCCGCAGGTACAATTGATAAAAAACAAATCTCCCTTTGGTGTAAGTATTAAGCCATTTTTCAAACTCTATCAATTTGATTATGATCAGTGCAATTATAGGGCTGATTTTACATTATTTCTTAGAAAAAAATAATGTATCCATCATCGATACATGTAAAGTGAACCTTTTAATGAAGGCTTTATTTTTATTTTTTATTTTTTTGGCATGAAGATGTTACTATAGGAGTATAGGTAGATTGAAATGGAGGCCGTTACTATATGGGTCAGAATTCAGAAAGGTTACTAGATGCAGCGGTCCTAGCATTATTTAGTATTTAGTGACGTAGCAGTAGGACCTTTAAGTTGGTACAAAGAAGTTACTTCACCAGATAAGCTCAAAAGGACAGACCCCGTCAGCCTTGCGTCACAGAAAAACGTCAGCATAGCTTTGTAAGCACATGGGTGGAATTTTCTTCCTTCCCATTCACATCAACCCCTCCTTCCTTACAACTTCCATTAAATTACTTCTCTCTTTCCTCAGCCCATTCTGTAGCTTCATATAAAACTCTCTATCCCTTTCTTCTCCTCCTCACTCCACAGCCCTCATCTACTCATTTTTTTTGTGAAAAAATTAACCACGAAGTTTCAAGCAAACAAACCCGGCCAGTAGTTAAACATAATGGGCACTCCTTGGCCTGAGAAGCTGTCAAACACTCGGCAAAAGGTGATCAAAGAGCTAGTTCAAGGCCAGGAGTGCGCAACCCAGCTCAAGACCCTGCTCCACAAAACCTTGGAAGACCAGCTTGTGTCCAAAATCTTAAGATCTTTCACCGAGTCTATTTCTGTACTCACTTCTTTTGAGTCTGGGGAGGTTTGTCAGAACCTTCAGGCTGTTTCCCATGCTGATTCGCATTGCGATGACCGGAGGTCTGAAGACTCTGGCGAGAGTAGCAGAAAGAGGCCCGCTTCCAAGGATCGTAGAGGGTGTTACAGGAGGAGGTAAAAAAAATTATCTAACATCTATACATATATATAAATTTTTTTTTATATGACGGAAATTACCTCCGAGAGAGGGCCACTTTTTTCACGCGAATCGGGTTAAGAGATTCGAACCAAATTCAATGGACTCTAATAGTTGCATTTTCTTGTTTGCAGGAAGACTGCACACACATGGACAACAGTCTCTCCCACAGTAGAGAATGATGGTCATGCGTGGAGAAAGTACGGCCAAAAGGAGATCCTCAATGCTAAGCACCCAAGGTGTGAGCTTTATTCTTTTACTAATTCCGTAATTGTGTAATTTTTGAGTTTTAACAGATCGAGAGGATTGTTTAAGGAAGAGCTAATTAATTGGATTGGTAATTTGTGATTTGACAGGAGTTACTTCCGATGTACGCGCAAGTTCGATCAAGGTTGCCGGGCGACCAAACAAGTCCAGAGAAAGGAAGACGATCCGCAAATGTTTCAGACCACATACATTGGTCATCACACGTGCAGAGACATACTAAAGACGCCGCAAATCATCACGGAATGTCATGGTTGGGAATCTTTCTTGGGTAATTCGGAATCAGCGATCCCAAGTAAAGAAGATGGCGCTGTGACGACTGTCAGCTCCTCCACCCCAACCATAAAAGAGGAATCTAAGGAAGAGGCACTGAGTGACCTGACTGACAACCTTCCGTCTTTGGGCGATCATCTTTGGCCAGATTTAAAGGATTTCGAGTTGTCCGGGCCTATGGGGTCCGATAACGGAGATGTGGTGTCTACCATGTACTCCTGTAGGGACACTGATTCTCTTAGTTTGAACATTGATTTTGACGGTGATTTTAGCCAGTTTCTCTAGGCTTAAGGCTTAATTAAGGCTGCCCGCCTCCTTTAATTGTACAACAAGCATGTTATCGATCGATGTTAATAACTTCAATATCCCGGCCACTTGCAATATTTGCTTAGAAATAATTATATGTTTATATTAATTAGAGAAAATAAAAGCAAAAGTTCATATTAATTCATTTCTGCTTGTCTTTTATTAGAGATGATCAAATTTCCACAGAAACTTGGAAATTTGTATAAAGGGTTGGGACGGGTGGGGTCAAGGCTTGCGATGGCTTTGTCCAATGGACAAAGGAATAGGCTATTTGATCCTCTAGATGGTTTGCATACTTTTAGCCCACAATTTGAAATTGACTATCCAACCTGTCTTTTCCGCGGAATTGCTAACATATATACGTCTCATTCGGGTTTTGATTTCTAAAGAGGAAAATTCTAAATTTTCATTTATATAATTTTTATTTATGCTCCATTTGTTCGGCATAAAATATTTTCGTTTTAAAATGCTTTTAAGAAAATAATTTTTCAAGAAGATATTTTCGGCCTATGTTTGGCGTGTACGGAAATCACATATATGTTTTATATTTTTATTCAATCATTTTAACCTATAAAAATTAATTTTTATTCACAATATAAAAATATTAATGTAAAATAATTGCTTGTCGGTGGTCTGAGGGTAGTCTAGTTATGGTAAGAGGGTGGGTCAGTTACGGTCTAAGATGGCTCAGTGATAGTCTGTGAGTGGCTCAGGGATGGTTCGAAGATAGTTCGGGAGTAGCTCGGTGGTGGTCTTCATTGTTTATGCGAAGAAAAAAAAATAATTTTTTTTAACTATTGACATGTATTTGGAAGAGCTTTTGGCTCCATCCACGATGATGCTTGCGTGTAAAACGTGGCATAACCCCTATTAATTTATTGGACAAAAAAGAGAAGGAAATGATTATTGAATTCAAAACTCATTCACCAAGTAATTAAAATAGTTTGAAAGCTGAGATTAAATTTAAAATTTTGCTTGTAAAAAATGTAAAAGAAAGACAAAAGATGTGCAAGTGGGACAGTACTGACGTCGCCAACCTGTCCTCTTTATAACGCATTGTCCTTCAACCGGGGGGGAGGAGAAAAAAAAGGGCCAAAAAGGAAAAATGTCGACAAAAAGTGTAGCTCAAGGACACAGCATATTAAAGGGAAAAGTAGAAGAATTATTCATTAAATAAAAAATAATAATAAATTAAAGAATCGTTGTTATTTTTTTTTATTTTTAATTTTTTTCTTTTTTATGAAAATTGAAGAATCAAATGACAACACGTACGATAAGCTACATGCCAAAAACATGTCGACACTCTCTGCCTATAAGGCTATAAATTCGTACTTGGCCAGTTGGCTCCTTGCATGCATTTGGCCAAGCCTGACAATTTCTGAAATGATACTAGATTTGACACAAATTTTAATATATAAATTAGTGAATTATATCGAGAGACGACTCTAACCTATTTAATTAAATAAATTAAAAATATAATTAATTTACATAATTTAATATTTATACCTTGATACGGGAATATATATACGGATTACCACCCTAATTTGGTGAGTAAGGCATATGAAAGGAGCCATCGATTGAATCCCAAAAATGATACAAGTATAGGCCACATGAAACCTAGAGGTGAAGCTTTCTTCGATCTCTAGCCTTCTGATCAGGGCCGGGAGTTTTTTCTCTGTCCCTTCTCTGCTTTGATAGTCTTCTCTCTATCAAGACAGGATTGGATAGTACTGATCCTATATATGGGAAACACGGCAGAGGATTTGTCAAGACTATGGGGTAAGTTCAATGTACCGGATGAAGAAAGCAAGGGAATTACGATACAGGATGATTTATTTTAGGACCCCACTATATACTGGGAGCCTGGAAGCCGACGGGATCTCTTTCTTTCCACCTCGATCATGGGGGAGAATATGTTTCTTTTTGAATTTGAGTAAGAGTGAGATAAATCCAGAGTTATGGAAAAGGCCAACCTTGGCTCCCATTTTCCCAATTAGTTGTTGGTCATGCATGCTCGATCTGGTTATAGCACGGGGTATGAAAGAAAATATAATGCTAAAATAAAATAAAGCGGAATAATAGAAAAGAGATAAGAGATTTTTTTTTTATATAGTTCGGTTTATGACCTATGTCTACATGATAAAGCTCAAATGGCTACATTTTTGCTCTTATTGTTTGATTAATTTACAATACAAATGATCCTTGTTTATAAGGATATAGAGAGAATACAAAATGGTATGTAAATAGAATATAATCAAATCAGAATTGATTGTATTTAAATCTGATTTGATTATAATCAATTACAATTAATGATGATTAAATCAAATTCTTCAATATATAGAGAGTACCATAATATACGATATCAATATATTCTCTAACAGGGTATGCCTTAGCTAATAATTTTGTAATGTTCTTTCTTTTAAATTTATTCTTACTTACCTAAAGACAAAAAAAATAAAATTCCGTACCTACCTATGGGTAATGAGTAATGTGGGAAAAATGTAAATTTTACACCAAGAAACATTTGGAAAAACATGCTATAGTAACTTAGTAAGGGAGTCTTTTTTTTTTTTTTTTTTTTTTTTCTTTTTTCTGAATAAGAAAGAATTATATTAAAGAAATTAACATACAAATACAAAGGTCTGAGCACCAACACTAGAACCTTATAGTCAATCACGACGAAAACTAACAAAGCAAACCAAAAAAGCAACCAGTAAATTAAGTAGAGCCTAAAGCCTAATTAATGAAATTAAAGGAGAGTTATGCTATTAGCAACCAAGTCATGTAGAAGTATATATATGAATCTCTAGCAAATATATATATATATTACTCGTAAGGTAATTTGACTCTCATAATCTTTTTTAAATTGTTTTAAGCTTTTCATGTGGTAATTCATAATATTAGATTACCTAATTCTCAAACAAAGCATTTGTGGGAGATGTGATTAATGTGTTAAAAACATAGGTAAGCTTTTGTCATTCCTAATTATTAATCTCATTCTCATGTAAGTTTCATCTTTTAATTTTTTTTTTTTTACAAAAATTATTATTGTTCATAAGTGCCTAATTTTTTCTTTTAAAGTTGTAGACTTGTAGTAAACTTCTTCTTGTTTGGTTGTTTAAGTTTTGTTCCTATGAAAATCAATAAAATTGTGTAAATAAATATATCTAATTATAAACAATGGAATTATGAAAACAAAATTTTTATGTGGAAAAAGTAAGAGTCTACAAGATATATAATGTTATGTATATTGTATAGCACAAATCAAGTAAATTGGCCCCTCCGATCACAATTATCTCGCATCGCCACTGCGATCAAACCAGTCTTGTTAGTGTATCAACTTTGTTTGTCCTCTTTCTCCCATTTGTCTTCATTAGAATGGAAGAGAAAATCCATGCTAATATTGCTACTGCTACTGCCAGAGTTAAACATTACATCAGCCATATCAGCAACCGGGAATTCAACTTCTTTACCGGTTCGCGTGGTGGATGGACCCGCACCACCACCACCACCACCACCACCACCACCAAGAACATTAATGCTGTTGCTCCCTCCTCCTCTTAGGCCCAAGTACTCCATTGAGAGCCATGTGCTTAGAGGAACTGAAGGAGACTGTGCAGGCTGGGTAGTTATGATTTGGGTGATCTCATGGGTAATGTCCCCTGCTGCTGCTGCCGGTGGTGGAACTGATGGTGCCGTGGATGACATGTGGCATGTGTGCTCACCTCGATATGTCACTTCAAACGTGTAGGGATCATCATCGAGCCTCTGGACTTGCTTCTTGGCCGGACACTGGTATAACCTTTGGTGGGTGCACCTGTAGTAACCCCTGATGCAAATGGTCACGGGTGACCCAAAAATTAAACTAAGTAACGATATATTAAGATATATATATATATAGGACATTAATTGTATATATTGTTAAGGCATATATTTGGTCAAAATTAAACCTCGATGGTGTCAAGGTTAATGTTGTCGTTTGCTAAATCAAACATTCTCTTCTCTTAAGTCCATAGTTAATTGGTCATTTACAGATCGAGGTCTATCTCCTCTGGGCTGAGCTATAAAACTAGTGTACGACATAGATCATTGGGCAATTGCCAGTAAATCTTATTGGTTTGCACTTGGCAGACTGAGTCAATTCTGGTAAAGTTGTGTACATTTGATCAAAGTCCAAAAGAGAGGAAAAAGTCAGAATAATTATAGTTGACAGCGATAGCAATTTCAATAAGTGACTTCCTTTAATTTCCATGACAATATGCCAATCGGATGTTTGCTTTGAATTGATGATGCATGAAAGTCTCAAAAGACTTAATCAATCTAGAATATGCATTGATCTGGTCAAATTAAGTCTAAGAGGCATGCACAGAGAGGATTGCTGTATATGTTGTCCTATTTAGTTGTTGGGAATAATCCCACTCAAGTCGACCTATCCTTAAAATTAGGGCCTTCAGGTTAGTACCGGCCCAAGACGGATTCACAGCAGAACTCCCGTGATAGTCCCATCCCGGGGGATGAATATTAAGTAGTCAAGGCCTGGGACACGCATGTCGATCCCGAGAACTCAAGAATAAGTTGCGAAAAACCATGGAAAAACTAAGATCCCGAGATATTTGGAAATGTTCAGGAAATGACGAAACCCACGTTCCAGTGACACAAAAGTCCCACGATCTAGGATCATGAAGACCCACGTTCCAGATACGTGATGACCCACGTTCTGGAACGAGTGATGACCCATGATCAGGAACGTGAAAACCCACGTTCCAGATACATGGGGACCCCACGATCAAAGAATCAGTTTCCTCCATGTTCGGAGAAACCGACTCAGATCCTTTTGCTATAAATACATGCAGACACTTAGGTATTCTGGCAAAATTTTATTGTGATTAAGGCACAAATTAATATTTTGGAGAATTAAGCGGACTCTTTTTCTCTTAGAAGCTAACTTAAGCATTAGAGCTAGATTTTTATAAGGGTCTCTTAATTCTATTTGTTTTGCAGGATTTTGGGAAAGCTTGAAGAACCTAGAAGAAAAAGTCGTGTTCGCATCATGCATACCGGAAACTGTATTAACATTAATATTTAGATGAAACAAAACAAAATTTAGACCGTAAAATAAGAGACAGAATAGATCTTAAAAGAGCAGAAATTTCAAGGTATTGCATGAATTGAACAGATCAATTGACTGCAAAAGTCTATCTTGATCGGAGACCTTGTAAAGAAAAAAGCACCGATGATGCATAAGCAGTGAATTGAAGTGTCAAATCATCGTACGTATGTGTTGGGGAATTTAATATATATATATATCTGATTTGGTAGAGTCACCATAACCGTATATAACCATTACAGACGTCATACGTATACGTACGTACGTACCTTGGGAATTTTGAGCCGAGAATCTCTTTCTGCCCGTATTTTCTCCACGTGAAGCCGTCCTCAGGTGGAATATCAGTGTTTCCAATCCGAGGTGCAGCCGCAGTTATTGTCCGTCTCTCCCCATCATCTTTCCTGCTTATTAATTAAAAATAATAAACATAACTATCATGTTGATCAATAATGTTTCGTTAATTAGTTCGAATGACCAAAAGCTACCCCACTTCCGGCCAGCTTGCAATGCTAGCTATATATACTCAAAATCTAACAAGTTCTGATCCCGTTGCCTAGCTTGATCATATTCTGGATGCCAAACAAATGTAAATAATCAACGTACGTACGTAGTATGTATATATATATATATATATATATATAGCACTTACCCAAAAAAAAAAATTGGCATATATATATGTATAGCATAAAGTATATAATATATAATCAATTTCCAAGCCATTATTTATCCGTACGTTTTCCTCTTTTATAAGTACGAATCGAATTGGTTGGTGTTTAACACGAAAAAAGTGTTTTAATTAATTAAGAAACATACAACGTACATATATGTATATGAGTAATGATTCACTACCACCTAAATATACAACTTTTCACCACCTTGTCTATGTGGTAAGGTGGTCCCCTATTAACTTTAGAGTTTTTTTATTTTTAAAAAATAAAATAAAGTGGGGGACCACCTTGCCACATAGACAAGGTGGTGAAAAGTTATATATTTAGATGGTAAAGAATCATTTCTCATATGTATATACTACTAGTTGTCTTTCCAAGAAACATGGAGCTCGGACCTATTTTACTTTCGAGACGTTTTCATACCGGTTTGTGCGTTTCCAAAGAATGTGCAAGGGCAGTCAACACGTCAACGTATGGTTGTTTAATTCATTTAATTAGGTTTAGAGGAATGATTCAAAATCAGTACTAATTAGACAAAAGTCACCCGGCCACAAAGTTCAACATATAATGTCGTGTGTGAATAAAAGAATTAATCAGTCAAACATTAATTAAATTTCTCACCTTCTTCGTTGTCTTTGCGAGGATGAAACAATATTGCCAGAATCCGATGCGTCCATTGGCTGAACCTCCCCTCCTATGCTCTTGGAGCGTGCAGAACCTTCGGCCTCTCTTCCGCCCACTCCGGCAACAAGGCCATCGGACCCTAACCCGCGCATTTTGAAGGGGCTCCTATCAGCTTGAAGCTGCATCTGCAACATGTCCATAATTGGCTGGGTGTAACTCGGCGGGCTTCGCCATCCGGCCTTCAAACTTGTTTCCGTCTGAGGCTGCTGAGATTCCTGTGGTTGACGGAATATCATGTGGGAAAGTGATGTGGTGTCTTGAGTACTACCGTGTAGCCGTTCCTTTGCGGCTCTGAAAGCACTAATGATCTCATCGCAGGACTTGGAGAGGATGTTGGGCTGGTCGGCCAGGTTTGGTAGGTTTGAATCAAGTTCTCTAGCTAATTTACACCCACGCTGGATAAACAGGGATGCTATCTCCTCCATGCTTAATTTCTGAGCTTCTCGATCGATCTGCTTTGTTTGGCTTGTCGATCGTCGTCTCAGATTTGGAGGAAATTTAAATATGGATCGAGTAGTTGACGTAGCCTTTTGGTGGGCTAGTTTCTATGCGCTAGCTAGAGATCGATCGAGAATTGAACCATGTGTACATATATGTGTTACGTTTGATGAATATCTTCTACACGTTACAATATATAACAGGAACTTTGAAAGGATGACTTAGTCATGGTCCGCAGAGGGTTTTTCTTACGTTCTTTTCCATGAGTCTAGAGGAAGACTTCGCCCCGTTGAATCCGAACCCGGAAGAATTTTCTGAGCTTTGAAGCGAATACCATAACTTCTAGGTCCCGTTGAAGCATTAGTCGGACTAATGATTCTTCCAAGTGAGTAACCATGGCAAATTGGTTCAACCCTTTACCCTACGTTATGACTCATGCCCATTTGGTCTCCACTCTATGACTATAACAGCGGTCATACCTACCAAAAGGGTCAATATTCCACAGTCCAAACGGGGGGATCCAACCAATCACGTAAACCTCGCTCCTGGCACTTGTATCATGTGTTTCTGCGAGAATCCTAAGCTAATTTTTCCCTGTTTAATTTGTCTTACTACAAATTTTCTATAGACTCTGATATATTTTCAAAATCCAAGTTCAGGCTTTGATTGACAAGCGTCGACAGTAACAATGAAGATCAGACTTCTGTAGATCGATGTATGCTTAATTTGTAAACTAGCTAGCTAGTTAGCCCAATTTAATTTCGTGAAAGGGGATTGATATTTGCACAACAGGTTGTGCACAACCCACACACACGGGTGGGACCCATCCACTCAAGTGGGTCCCACTCATGTGAGTGGTTGTGCACAATTTTGCAGCAAGCATTTCCGTTTGTGAAAATAGCAGTACTGATCAATATTCATGTTTTCCTTCATTTATTTTGATTAGAATTTTAATTAGTTTTCTTTTTTCTTACTCTAATCTTTATGCACAACCTGTTGTGCAGCAGGCATTTCCGTTTGTGAAAATAGTAGTACTGAAACATCTATCATGTTTTCCTTCCTTTATTCTGATTAGAATTTTAATTAGTTTTCTTTTTCATACTCTAATCTTTGTGCACAGCCTGTTGTGCAGCAGGCATTTCCGTTTGTGAAAATATCAGCACTGATCGATCATGTTTTCCTTCCTTTATTCTGATTAGAATTTTAATTAGTTTTCTTTTTCATACTCTAATCTTTGTGTACAACCTGTTGTGCAGCAAGTATTTCCATTTGTGAAAATAGCAGTACTGATCGATCATGTTTTCCTTCCTTTATTCTAATTAGAATTTTAATTGGTTTTCTTTTTCATACTTAATCTCTCTTATAAATTTAAGATAACTTTTTTGTTTAACTAATATTTTAATATTCTCCCGCAACGTGGAATCCCACAACATATATATTAATTTTCCACATGCATATACAACATGAAAAATATTTTAATTAAAATTGGGGGATAAATTGTGTAACACTCCGGTCCTATATTAGGAAGATGAGAAGTCCACATAGAGAGTGGATAATTTAGAAGAGATGCTTATAGGTTTTAAGTTTCACATTGTTAATTTGTTATTAGAAGAAACTGAGCTTTATAAGAAATTCTAAGGAAGATCCAAATTAATTAACTAGTTATTTTGGAGTAACAGGATAGATGTGGCTTACTAGTACTCTTTCCTGAGTGGTTACAAATTGTGACATCATGATATGAATTCTAAGCTTTTTAATTATTATAAGGCCAGGTCGTTAAAGATATATTTGGTACCTGTGATTTAAAAATTTTATTTTTTAGTACTTCAGTTTTATTTCGCTTCACAGATGGAACTTGAATTTTGGGAGAAAATTGATTTAGTACTTCCGTCTATTTTTTCATCCAAATTTTAATGGATTGCCACATGTCATCCCTCATTGGTTGACACGTGGCACAATATATTTTTTTTTAAAAAAAAATCTTCAAAAATTAATTTAAAAAAGCATGTGACAATATTATTGTCGGCCAAACCCTCATTCTCGCTGAAACGAAGTCTGAACCCACTCATCAGGTTCAGTTGGCTGTCCTTGAAAACGAACCATTCTTGTCACCTATCGCAATATTCTGTCATGCACCATTCGACCTTGCTGCCCATTTGGTGGTGCGGGACGATCTCGACGCTCTCTTGCAACTGCGCCTGTGCCCAAATGGGTTTCTTTCTTTTCTTCATTTTTCTACTTTCCTTTTCTTTTTGCTCTCTGTTTGTTTCATTTCCTTCCTCATTCATATGTTAAATGATAAATTAATAAAAGACAATCTACCCTATGAATGATATGAAGAACATGCATGCATTGACTCACTTCTCGTCTTTTTTCTTTCTTTTTTTAATTAATTAATTAATTTATTTTTTTTAAGTTTTATTAAATTTGATTTTTTAATTAATTTTTAAAGATTTTTATTTTTATTATTATTATTTTATATTGTACGCGTGACAGTCCGTTAAAATTTAGATAGAAAAATAGATGGAGGTATTAAGTCAGTCTTTTTCCAAAACTTAAATTCTATCAATCTGTGAAGTGAAATGAAACCGAGATACCAAAAAATAAAGTTTTTAAACCATACATACCAAATATGTCTTTAACCCTTATTCTAATATCATTCTTAATCACCTATTATTTTAAAATATTAATTTAATAAAAAATAGTGACATGCTTTAGGGATGAAGTGATGAACGGTGAAGAACACGGAACGTACTTCTAATTTGTATAGATCAGCTTGACCACTTTGCCTGAAAGCAGGTTATTAACCAAATTAAGTTACTGTCAACAAAGGAATTAAGGAAACTGAAGGTAGTTAAGCAGTAGCTGAGCTGGATATATATATATATATATAATTGGTTAGAATCGGTTGTAATTTCTGTTAATTAGTTCTTTCTCGATCTTCTGAGATCGTGTATTTCAATACAATTGCAGAGAAATTTTCTCTCTTCTATTCGTGCATCGATCCTCGATCTGTTTCTGTTTTGCTGCGCGCATTCTATTCATAAAATCAATACAACAGGTTTGGGTCCAAATTAATCACATCTGCAGAGCTGGCCGGGAAATGAATAACGGGATGCTGAATATTGTTGTTGATCGGGGACGGGGCAAAAATTCTCAATCCGGACTCTTTTCAAAGCTTTGCACAATTGAGAGCTTGGCGTATGACGTGAAGCCCAAATTAGTTCAAATTATCTAAATTGTCCCTGCCTGACTATTGACTACTGTTCTGTGGTCCCTTCACTCCTCTGCGGTTAAGGAAACGCCGACTATCGTATATGCTGCTTGGTTTGGTGAACAATGGAGCAGTGCCCAACTGCCCATCATGATTTGTGTTTCTTCTATGGGGCTTGTTAATATTTTTATTTGGTGTCGGCCTAGCAATCCGAATATCCGGCCCATCGACCAATGGACCCATAATAGAGTGACACACTAGATCTCATCTCTTACTACATTAGCATTGGTTCCTGCAATCACAACAAAAGGGGATGTGATTAAGGAGTCACAGACTCACGGCCGGCCACGGGCTTAAGGAATGCAACAATTAAGAAGAAAATTTAATTTCTCCTACGTACTTAATTAGCAAGTACCTCATATCACTACCTTGGCCCACATGCAGTCAACTGTTCACTCTGTTCTAACATATAACTTTAAGAATCTGATTAAAAAAAGATCATATATATATATATATATATATAGCTTTAAGAATCACCATCATAGTATGATAGTAATAATAATAATTATTTTTAATATAGATACCATAAAGAACAAATTGCAGACAACGAAGAGTCTACGGACAGCAAAAACTAAAAAGATATAAAATCAAATACAAGCAAATCAACAAAGAATCTTAATTTTGACAAATGTCTAGCACCTCACTGCTCAGAAAAAAGACATTCAAAAGAGAATGTCAAGTTCAAATGCCCGTAGTCTAATCTTGGACAAAATTCTTTCTTCAAATTTGGGGGATTGACCATGGAGCAAAGCATTCATATGTAACCACAGGTTATAAATTGCTGCAACAAAACATAATCTCCTAGCGGTAGCTTGCAAGTTCTTCTTGCCTTTCATATTCTGCAAACTCCAATGAACAATTGAATTCCAATTTAATGGAGGATCAGTCATCCCACAATTTGATTACATCAAAGACCGCTAGATTCTCCTGTTCAAGCTACACTCAAAGAATAAATGTTCTCTATTCTCTTGCCTTACATGACAGAAGAGACACAATCTCTACTATAGCCCCATCTGCACATATGCTTCCTAGTCACAATAGCATCCTTGAATGCAAGCCAGAGAAAGAATGCATGTCTAGGGATAGCACTAGAAAACCAGACAACATAATGCCATTCCACCACCAATTTTTTATTCCTAAGCTTTTCCCAAGTTTCAGAACTTGAGAACACACCACTTTTTGAATCTCAAACTGGTTAATCAGCCTCTCCAATCTCAATATTAGGCAACCTACTTTGGATCTCTACAATGACCTCTGATCTGGCATGGGGTCAAAACCAATCACATCTTCTAATAATAGAAGAGAGCTTAGGACCGATGGAGGGATTTGCATCATATACTACTCTATGCCCATAGGTATCTATCAAGCAACTCGCTGGATGCCAAATGTCATGCCATAGGAATATGCTACTAGCTACCATCTCCAACCTTGAACTTGATGAATTGTTTAGTAACATTCAGAAGATTCAAGAGCTTTTTCCAACTCCAATGAACTTTGCACTCTTAATCTAGGGATAATTGCACCGTTGGTCTCTGGATTTGGCTATAATTATTTTTCACTCCATATGGTTCAAAAAGTTTATGAGAGGTCCTTGTAATAAACAATAATTACGAATCACTTCTTGGACCAATTTTCCATCCACTAGGTTAATAGATTCCGTTAGTCAGCCACGTCACATTCAATAGGAAATCGACACGTGCCCATTACAATAATATATATATAATAAAAAAAATAAAAAAATAAAACATAAATATTTGCTTTTTAAAAAAAATAAAACAAAGGGGTGGCTGTCATTTGGGGGTGGCCCAACCACCCTCGGCCAATGGGGGTGGCCGGGGGTGGCGCGTGGCCACCCCCAAACGATTTCGGGCCACCGCCAGGTCCTAGCTCCTGGGGGAGACTGTGGCCGCGCACCACCCCTAAAATCATTTGGGAGTGGCCTGGCATCGGCAGTCACCCCTTTGTATTTTTTTTTTTTTTTTTAAAAAAATAACTAATATTATTTATTTATTATTATTATTTTTTTTTATTGTAATGGACACATATTGGCTTCTTATTGGGTGTGACGTGGCTGATTAATGAAATCTGTTAACTTTTGGATGTACAATGTGTTCAATGACTGATTTGTAATTATTGTTTACCATGAAGACCTCCCATGAACTTTTTAAACTACAAAGAGTGAAAAATAATTATGGCCAACCCCAAAGACTAACGGTATTATCCATGTAATCTATTATGATAAATCCAAGCTATCCAAAGTGAGCCAGCCCAAGAAAAGATATTCCAAATGTGGTTGAGCATGGAAATAATGTTTCAAACAACCAACTGTTTAATCCCGAGGCCACCCTCCTTCTTAGGCATACAAATACTCTCCTAAGCAACTTTAGCACGAGCCTTAATTTCCATTCCACAAAAACCTATTAAGCCGGATTATCTTCTTAGGAAGAATAAATATTCTTGTCTAGAAGACCTGAAAGCTAAACAGGATTGAGGTAATAAGCTGAAATCTTCCGGCAAAAGAAAGATGTTTAGCCAACCAAGAATCCATTATTGCTGTCATCCGACTAAGTAAGCAATCACAATCCATAGTAGGAAGGCTTTTTGTGATTAAGGGCACTACCAAATGTCTTACTGGAAGAGACCCCTCCTGCATCTCCAAGAAATCCAGTATCTCCTTCTTCTGAACATTGTCTAAACCAGCAAAAAAAAAAAAACAGAACTTTTAGCTGGATTAGCTTTGAGCCCAGAAAGCCCCACAAAATCATCTAGAACCTCCTTGATGATCTGGACAGAACTCAGCTTGCCTCCAGAAAAGATGAGAAGGTCATCTTCCCTACAATCACCATCATAAAAGCCCCTCAATTTCTCACTTAGAGAAAGTCCACAACACCAACACCATTAACACAAACACCACCAGCATGCACTGGCCGGCCTCCTCTTCTTAGAGAAAGTCCTCCTATCCCTCTTCTTCACCATTATCCTTGCCATCTTCATCTCCAGGCTACGTCGCAAGCGCTTCAAGCTCCCACCTGGCCCTATTCCCCTGCCCGTATTCGGCAACTAGCTCCAAGTTAGCGATGACCTTAACCATCGTAGCCTCTCCGACATCGCTCGTAAGTTTGGGGAAGTTTTCTTCTTGCTTCGAATGGGCCAACGCAACCTGGTTGTGGAATCTTCCCTTGAGCTCGCCAAAGAGGTCCTCGACATGCAAGGTGTCGAGTTCGGTCCACGATCAAAAAACGTTGTCTTTGACATCGATCTTCACCGGTAAAGGCCAAGACATGGTGTTCATTGTCTACGGCGAGCACTGGCGCAAGATGAGGAGGATCATGACCGTCCCTTCCTTTATCAACAAGGTTGTCCAGCAGAATAGGCATGGTTGGGTGGACGAGATTGCGAGGGTTGTTGAGGATGTTAGGAAAAATCCCGAGGCATCAACTTGCGGGATTGTGTTGAGCTAAGGAAGCGATTGCAGCTTATGATGTACAATAACATGTTTAGGATAGTATTGTTTGACCGAAGGTTTAAGAGCGAGGATGACCCTTTGTTTATGAGGCTGAAAACGTTGAACGGGGAAAGGAGTAAGTAGGTTGGCTCAAAGCTTCGACTACAATTATGGAGATTTTATTCCCATCTTAAGGCCATTTTTGAGAGGGTAGTATTTGAATATTTGCAAGGAAGTGAAGGAAAGGAGGTTGCAGCTTGTCAAGGATTGTTTACCTGAGGAGAGGAAGTACGTAAGCTTCATTTTTCTGTTCTTGGGTTCTTATAATTAATAATCGAATTATATGTTTTCAATATGTATATATGATATGAGATCAACTCTCGTTGAATATTCCTAATTTATAGGAAGCTGGGTAGCACGAAAAGCACGGACAACAATGTTCTGAAGTGTGCTATAGATCACATTGATCTTGATGCTCAACAAAAGGGTGAGATTAACGAAGACGGCGTCCTCTACATCGTTGAGAACATAAAACGTTGTTGCTGGTAGGCTACTTTTGTCTTAATTTCTTTTGCACAAAGAGATTAAAGAAAAAAGAGTTTATTAAAATCAACCAATATATATATATATAGAGCCTCGTTGATGACACTAAATGGTCAAGTACTGAAAATACCTAGGCTTCATTTGGCATCATTGATGTTCAAATTGAACGATATGTTGCTGCTGATGAACTGATTAGAATTACATCAAGGTCACTGTAAAAGAAAGTCATTGTTCTATGTGCTGAATAATTTGTCAAGGTGGACACCTTTACTTTATTTGATGGATAAGATTTTCCTTCAAATTGGATCAATTAGTTTTTTAAACTCATATCTGTTTAAAATTAATGCATCAGTATATATATATATATATATACTGATGATATATGGTAACACAGCAATCGAGACGACATTGTGGTCGATCAATTGAGTGGGGCATTGCCGAGCTGGTGAACCATCCGGAGATCCAGCAAAAGCTATGAAGCGAGCTTCATTAATTGACACGGTGCTTGGTCCGGGCCGGAGTGGAGAAGAGCGAGCCAGACACCCACAAACTACTGTACCTACAAGCAGTAATGAAGGAAACCCTCAGGCTCCGGATGGACATCCCTCTATTAGTCCCACACATGAACCTCCGTGATGATAAGCTTGGCGGATATGACATTCCGGCGGAGAGCAAGATTGTCGTGAATGCTTAATTGGCGGCTTGCCAGCAACCCTGCCCATTGGAAAAACCCGGAGGAGTTGAGGCCTGAAAGGTTTTTGGAAGAGGAAGCCAAAGTGGAAGCCAACGGCAATGACTTCAGGTACCTTCCCTTTGGTGTTGGAAGGAGGAGCTGTCCAGGGATTATACTTGCTTTGCCGATTCTCGGAATCACGTTGGGGCGTTTGGTACAAAACTTTGAGCTAGCTCTTGCCTCCACCGGGACAGCCGAAGTTAGACACTTCCGAGAAGGGAGGGCTGCATGTTCAGCTTGCACATATATATGGAACCATTCAACCACTGTTGCCAAGCCACGGGTGTTTAAGAATTAATCATATGTTGTCCCCTGGCCCCTCTCTCTCTCTCTCTCTCTCTCTCTCTCTCTCTCTCTCTCTCTGTGACTATATATATATATATATATATGCATATGCTGTATTATTATGAATGGAACTTTGAATGCATAACTTAAGATTGCAAGAAGTAAATTTCTTAAAGCTTGCTTTTGGGCATGATATAATGTTTTAAGACCTGTGTACATTGCGACCCTTGATTGTAGACCACTTTGGTGATGGGGGTTATCCCATTATTATGTTTTAAGCATGGCCATAAGAAAAACAAAGAGGCGATATGATTTAAGATTAACAGTGTCACATCGCACTGCCACTTTAGCTCGTAAGAAGTTGTATTTCAATTATACTTATGACTAGTATTTTTGGATTTAAATAAAAATGTAAAAAACAAGAATTAATAATGTTAATACTTAGTGTTAGCCGAATCAACTACAGTTTCTTGTGAATTACCCAATATTATATATATATATATATATATGGCCTCTTTAGCATTTGTTAAAGAGTAGTACGTATCGGGGGGGGTCAGAACTCAGAAGATTAATTCTCTTCCAAGCCAAATAGTACATATTAATAAGTAGCTTAATGTGAATTACCCATTTGTTAAGTAGCTTAATTAAACTTAGACCATTAAAAGAAAAATAGCACTGTCAACAATTTTTTTACTGCACCCGCGCGCCACCCAGCCAAATCCTTGAAAGAGAGGCAAAGAATAGTATTATTAATTAATTTCAGCCAGTCTAGTTGCTAATTATCCAAATAAAGAAACAGCCAATGCCAATCCGTTTCACTCAGGATCTTTGACAGAAGGGAGACACACAAAAGAGACGTAGAATTGAGTAAGATGAGGATGGGTGACGGTCATCGTATTAGAGGGAGTGTCGTTCCTTGTGATCTCTCTCTCATTTTACTCGTAGCGCTAATAGCATTACATCTGACCTCCCACTCCATCATCCAAGTCGGCGCTTCCATCCACGAATACCAAACACAACGTTTCACTCGTCGCTCCAATTCCTTCTTCTTCCATGGCGGTAGCGAGGGCCTCTACGCTTCCAGAGTTTCCCCTCTCGCTCTTCGCGACAACTCCTCTTCCGAAGATAAACCCCTCAATGGCAAATCCTTCATCAGGTAATATATCCGTTGTTTTATGAGCCAATGTCTAGTGTTTGATCTGTTTGTTTCCCGTGAAAGCATGATGGGTTTTCATTATTTTTGTTGATCGAATAGGGTTTTCTCGGCTTCAACAATTGCTCTGATTTTTGTCTCTGTTTTGTTGGACTGAAATGTGCAATGCTATTGCTACACACACTGATTGATTTTGTTTCATTTCAATGGTGCTGCTGTATCATGTATGTGATGAGCATTTGGGGAAAAAATTAAGTGAACAAAATACAAGGTTGTTTCCTTATTTCTTGTTTGGCTGTACAGAACAAATACACGGATCTTTATGTTTTGTTCGTGAGCATTAGAAATGTTACAAGGTCTTGTTAATTCTATTCCGTATGTATACGACATATAGGTTCGAGTCAATCACCTTTCAAAGAACAAAAGAATCAACCCAAAAGCAGAATGAGATGCAGCAAAGAACTGGCTTGGTTGAAGCTATAATTATTGAGGTCAAAGACAGGGCGAAGATTGGGGGTTCTTATTTGAACTCTCATGCAATTTGCTGCACCCCTGATCTTGCCGAGGATGGGTCCTGCAAGGTAGGGGAGGTTATCATCCGTCAAGACCTAGATAAGCTTAATGGGCCTCAACGAATTCAGACCTTCTTTGAAGGCAAAAATGAAGAGGCCAAAATGGATCCTCGAACTATTGAGATCAACAATACCGGAATGTATTACCTATATTTCATGTTTTGTGATCCAGTACTCGACGGCACATTAGTCAGCGGAAGAACAGTTTGGAGGAACCCAGATGGCTATCTACCTGGAAAGATGGCCCCGCTGATGACATTTTTTGGCTACATGTCATTAGCTTACCTTGTTCTAGGTCTCTTCTGGTTCCTCCACTTTGTACGGTACTGGAAAGATATAATAAAGTTGCATTACCATATCACAGCTGTGATTGGTCTGGGGATGTGTGAAATGGCTCTCTGGTATTTTGAATATGCTAATTTCAATTCCACTGGAAGCAGACCAATGGGAATTACCGTATGGGCAGTAACCTTTAGTGCTATTAAGAAGACTTTCTCCAGGCTTCTTCTTCTAGTAGTTTCAATGGGATATGGTGTTGTTCGACCAACACTTGGCAGTACAACCACAAAAGTACTCCTTCTTGGCGTGACATACTTTGTGGCTTCAGAAGCACTTGAGCTTGTTGAACATTTGGGAAATATCAATGACTTTTCTGGAAAAACAAGACTCTTTCTGGTGCTACCTGTTGCTGTACTGGATGCCTGCTTTATTCTTTGGATATTTTCATCATTATCTAAAATTCTGGAGAAGCTTCAGGTAAACTTAAATTTTTCCTTTTTTTCGTGCACATCCTTTCCATTCTATTACAATGTAGACATCGAAATGGATCCCTGTCTCTAGTAGTTTGTGGTTGTTCAGGAAATAGACTCATTCATGTTCCATTTCTGTGTGCATATATATGAGTTTCGCGGGTGAAATATGTGCATCAGACATGGTAGAATCTTAATGTGTACTTATGCATGTTTTTTTTTTTTGTTTTTTGTTTTTTTATTTTTTTTATGAATTGTGCAATTATGCATTTTATGAAGTAAAATCTAGAAAAGACTTGCATGTTAGCTATTTCGCTTGATCTAGGTCCACAGAATAGGATAGATCAGAGGCCATGACGTCTCATGGCCTTGATGCATCTGCAATAATGAACAGTAGTTTAATATAATTTAATTGGGAGAGTTCTGTAATTCACTGCCGACAGGACCCTAAAGGATGTTGCTTTGCATCCGTTAATTAGATGGGAATAATGGGATTATGTGCTAGGTTGTATTTTTGAATCCCGGGTTGTATCTTTATTCCTGTTTTTTAAAAAAAAATAAATAAATTATAATTACTATTGTTGGTAAGTTACATGCACACCTAGTGGGTTTTTAACCCACAGCTTCAACCTCCACCTTGTTTTTTAGGGGAAGGAGGGCCACTTGAGCTAGAGCCCGTTGGCAAGATTGTATTTATATTCCTTTACAACTCACTCTATTTTTTTGTCTACTCTCATTACAGATTCGTAGAAGCATGGCAAAACTTGAGCTCTACCGGAAGTTTACCAATTCCCTTGCAGTATCGGTGCTGCTCTCTGTTGCTTGGATTGGTTATGAGGTGGTCTTTTGTTTTCCTTTTCAGTTCTTTTACTTTTCCTTTTCTTTTAGGCCCTATCTGCTAAGTTGACAATTTATCAACTAATTAAGTGGCACAGTTTCTATTCAGTAGCATGGCAGAGTTTAAAATTTATCTGTTCATCTTTCATGATATTGTCAATAAACAAGACTAAAGTATCAAATCTTATTCTGTATCTTGATGTAGAAGTTTGTACTTCTTTCATGATTTGGCCCTAGAATTGCACCATTGTGTTGCTATTTGAAACAGTCACATATATGTTTGTCTTTCAATATAAAAGTCCCCCCTTCCCCTTTTTTTTTTCCTATGTAGAATGTTAGCACTTAGAATCAAGCTTCTGATCTGTGTTGGTTCAGTTGTACTTTAATGCCACCGACCCTTTGAGCGAACTGTGGCGAAGAGCTTGGATCATCCCGGCTTTCTGGACTTTGCTTGCATTTATACTGTTAGGGGTGATATGCATTCTCTGGGCTCCATCACACAACCCAACTAGGTACATCCTGGATTCTGGTGCCTTTTTTTTCTCTCTCTAATTATCGACTGAACTGCTGCTTTATCCATTTGTGTTAGATGCCTTTTGATTTCACTATACTTATTCAGAGATTCTCCATATGTAATTAAACTTATCTCAAAGATCATCAAGCTTTTTTCTTTAAAATGCTTTCCGAAATAGAAAAAGAAAAAAGAAAAAAGAAAAGGAAAAGACTTGAAACTGTAGAAAGCATTTGTGATAATTTTCTGATGAGCATGGGGCTAAGCAATCTAGAAAAACTGGTTAATGGAACTTTGATCTTATACAATATATCAAACAAATTTATAATGTGGAATATGTCCATGCTGCATTTCAAGACCTTTCCTAATATTAGGCGAAATACATCACTCTTGGCAGTAAAGTTTATTGGAAATACGTGATAACGTCCTGACTCCTAATTAGGCATTCATACCTGAAATGATGAAGTGCCATATTTTTCTCTATTTTTATTTTTTTGGCTCATAGGGTATTCCAGCTATGGTTATCTTTAGGTTTTTAAAGGGGAACCAGGCAGGGCAGAGTCTATTTTGAAACTTGAATAGAGTTGTCTTGCATTATTGAATGCATGATGCAGCTTAGAGTGTGATCTTCAGAATTAGGAGGACCTTTTATTACCCTGGAAATTGAGTGGGACCGAAAATAAGCTAGTCTTAGAAAGTATATCTGCTGAAAGCTTGGTGCCTGAACCAGCCAAAGTAGTGGATGGAGTTATCCTTAGACTGCAGATTGGTATTTTCAGCGCAAAGTGCCGTGGATCTGTGGATTGGTGAAATTGAGAGTATAACTATGGTTGAATTCAGGTCTATTTTATTATCCAAAGGCTTTGGGTACATGATCCACTTGCATGGACCTGATTGTTTGCAGAAAGATTGGACAACTAAATATTTTATTTTCTATTAGTTTAGCTTCACAAACATGGTGCACTTGCATGCACCTTATCCTTTCCATTATTGTTGGATATCTTTTTGATAAGTAATGATAGTTTTATTGAAAGCGTAAGGCGCCCCTACGTACACTAGAAGTATACAACAGGAAATACCTAACTAGAAAGCGAAAAAGAAGCAAGAAATTCAGCAAAGCTGATTGATAAAGGTTACAAATAAGCCATCGACCAGACATACAAGGTATGGAGAAACAACTCTAGCACCTCCTCTAGGGAGCTCTCTAGATTCTCAAAACACCTAAGGTTTCTTTCTCTCCAAATACACCAAAAAAGACAAATAGGCACCATCTTCCAAGAAGTAGCGCTCCCAGATCTCCCAGACTTCCACCAACAAGCAACTAAGTCAAGCACACTCCTAGGCATGACCCAAGAAACACCAAAGCGGGAGAAAATGTTGTTCCATAGAGCTGAGGCCAAACTGCAATGCAGAAGAATATGGTCCACTGATTCCCCTTCCCGCTTGCAAAGACAGCATCTATCCACAATAATTATGTGCCTCTTCCTGAGATTGTCCAAGGTAAGAATTCTGCCTAGAGCTGCAGACCAAGTGAAGAAAGCTGCCCTCGGGGGAGCCTGAGACCTCCACACACTCTTCCATGGGAACCGACTACCTCCAGAACACATCATAGAACCAAAATATGATTTCACCCTGAACACACCTTTCTTGGACGGGACCCATTTAAGACAATCTGCCCTCTCAATATTCACCTTGGTAGAATCCAGCACCTGGAAGAAAGAGGCAAAAACATCGACTTCCCAATTATGAGCCTCTCTAACAAAGCTCACGTTCCATTGAATGGACCCGCCCAAACTCTCCAAATTGTCAGCCACTGACGCATCCTTCACCCGAGCAATGCCAAAGAGATCAGGAAACACTTCTTTCAGAATCATATCTCCACACCACAAGTCATGCCAAAATCTAATCCTGCTCCCATCCCCCACCTCATATCTAAGGAATTTGGAGAAATTCTCCCAACCTTTCCTTATAAACTTCCACAACCCTACTCCAAACGCCCCAGCAACCTCTCGGGAGCACCACCCGCCCCACAAGCTTCCATACTTGGAATCCACCCCGACTCTCCACCAAGCATCTCTATCCATGCCAAATCGCCATAACCATTTACCTAGCAATGCGCGATTGAACTGAACCAACTTCCTAATGCCAAGCTCCCCATTCGAAATTGGAGTACAAACCTTCTCCCAACTCACCAAATGGTATTTAAAATCTTCACCCATTCCACCCCAAAGAAAATCGCGTTGTAACTTCTCAATGCGAGAAGCAACACTCACCGGTATAGGGAACAGAGACATGTAGTACGTAGGTAAGTTGGAGAGCGTACTCTTGATAAGGGTCACTCTCCCTCCCTTAGAGAGATATAACATTTTCCAACTAGCCAACCGTTTTTCAACCTTCTCAATAACTCCATCCCAAATACGAGTAGACTTGTAAGAAGCCCCCAATGGAAGACCCAGATACATCACAGGCAAATAAGCAACTTCACACTCTAAAATGTCGGCTAACCTTCCCACATGAGTGACATTCCCCACTAGAATAATGCTGGATTTGGCCAAGTTAACCTTAAGACCCGAGACAGCCTCAAATAAGAGCAAGAGACTTCGCAAAGACCGAATCTTGGAGGAGCTAGCATCACAGAAAATCAATGTGTCATCAGCGAACAAAAGGTGGGAAAAAGAAGCATCGCCCACTCTGAAACCATCCAACACACCCCCACTCACTGCCGCAGTAATCATACGACTCAGCGCCTCCATAACAAACACAAACAAAAGGGGAGACAAAGGGTCTCCTTGCCTTAGGCCTCGAGAGCTGCTGAAAAAGCCGTATGGCGAGCCATTAACTAGCACCGAAAACTTTGCAGAAGAAATGCACTGAGCTATCCACGAACACCATTTACCCCCAAAGCCGCATCTCCTCAACATATACAACAGAAAATCGCAATTAATGTGATCATAAGCTTTTTCTAAATCCATTTTGCAAACGACTCCCGGCTCCCTTGATTAGAAATCTCAATTAGAAATCTTGCCAATGCTAAGATTTCGATTAGGTAGCTGGTTGGGTTCGATACATGCTAACACCATTAGACTACAATTAGTTTACGTCACTTGGCACTCTCCTTTTAAATTTGACACTGTAAATTGCAAAAACAAATAAATAAAAAATGGAGAATTCTCAAACTTTTATTTTTATTATTTTTAGAAATGCTACACATACTCTCAGCCATGTTAGGGAGTGAGCACCTAGGAGTATTTGTAGCACTCTTTTTATTATTATTATTATTATTATCATTATTATTGTACATATAGTTTTGGAGATTGGTGCTCTTGCTCCATGAACTGTTTAGCTAGGTTTAGAGGTGGAAGGCTTACAGCCTTACACTGGCTCCAAATTACTTGATATATTCTTCTTCTTGGTGGCTCGTGACATGCCTTAGTTAAATACACTCTTGAAGAGCAAACTAGACACCTTGAGGATCGTCCTATGACCTAAATATGTGCTTCACGTGCAAACCAAATTTGAAATTCTTGTCACAGTGTGTTTTTGTTTTTTTTCCCAACTTATAATTAAGACCGTTTTTCATTTCTATACACAAATTTTCGTTTATGGTTCTTACAAGACTGGACTTTTTGAAAATTGATTTGATTCGAGTTGTGCAGATATGCGTATACAGAGGAGATGGGGGAGGAGTCTGAGGAGGAGGGTATCTCGCTCACGGGAGGTGGAGTTATGGCGGCTGTAGAGTTGGCAACAAAGATAGAAAGAAAGGAAAGGAAGGCCTTGATTGCAGCAGATCATCATGTGTTTGGGCTTGGAGAAGATGTTGAGGAGGACAAGAGAGAATAGTGGCTTTTCTTCCTCCTGTATTCCATTCGGACACCACAGGTCCACAGGTGACAGTAGCATGTGTATCCAGGAGTTGTCATATCATTATTTTTATAGCTCCTTTAGTTTTGTATAGAGGACTCAGAGGACAGAGAGAAGAGATTCAAGAGAAAGAGGGAGGTGTTGCCGCGTTGGTTGGACAGCCAATAAAGTGCTTAAATTGAAATCAACAGCCTGCGTTCCACAAATACTGGCTCTTTGCAAGTGGTTGGCTTCATGCATTACACCCCAGGATGGAGCAGTGTTTTGGGTAGAGTAAGAGTTCCTTGCCTTTTTCTTTATATTGTCTTGGAGACGTGATTTGTTCTTGGAATTGGAAGCATATATTGCGTGTCTGTAACTTATCCCTAATTAATTGGAAGAAAAAAAGAAAAGAAAGACGAGGCCTCTTCGGATTAACTATTAAGTAATATTGAAGCTTCTATAATTATTAAAAGTTGCTTCTTGAAGAGCCCCAAGTGTTTATTATACATTTATTTACCATTCAAAGAATTAGCTGAAACAATTAGAGTGTGGTTTATGTAGTTTTAAAAAGTGTTTTTCTTGTGGGGTGACGTGCTTCAACTATGGCCTTGGTTTTGGAGCTGATTAAGCCATAGATCCGACATTATATATGTTGAACAGCCATGTGATTCTGACTCAACTTCCACTCTTCAAAGTCATAATAATGCCTTTGTTGAACAAGACTGCAACTCTAACCATAGAGTAATGATGTTTACGCAATACATTTTACACAATAATGGGTGAGATTCATGCGGTGGGTCCCACTCATTCCATGTGAGTGTGTTGTATGATTGGTGTGTAAAATGTGTTGTGCAAGGATCAATTTCCCTAACGGTAACTAGTCCTGCAGTCTCGTGACAACTATCTTTATGTTAAAAATATGTAGGAAATCAAAGGAATAGTCTGATTTTCGCTATTTTGTTATTTGAATTTCTAGCCATTTGATTTGAATAACAAATAGATCTAGAGAGTTCCGGATTCCAAGTCAAAAGAGTGAAAAATGAAAAGACAAAACCATAGAAAGGAGAGTTGCTGAGGCTTTTTTTACCCTTTACGCTACCCCTTGAAGATTCGCGAGATCAGCACTAGAATAGAAGAAGCTGAAGGAAGGCGTGGAAAGGCGTTACACTTACTCCACTAATACATTATAAAAAAATTAAAAATTAAAAATTAAAAGAAAAATAAAAGAAAAGAATCATGGTCGGTTTGGAATTGCAATTTTATTAAAAAATAAAAATAAAAAAATAAAAAATGTGATTTTAAACCAAATCACAGAAAATGAATCATTTAGAACTTCTACTTTTAAAAAATCACGATTTAAAACGCAGAAAATTGTTTTTTTCAAATCGCACGTAAATGAGTACTTTTTTAAAAACACCAAATTTTAAAGGTTAACTTACGATTTTAAAAATTAAACTATAATTTATCAAATACTTAACTATATTTGTAAAAATTATTTTTTCAATTCACACATTTTAAATTCAAGTGACCCTCAATCGTCCATGGATGGATAACTTATCGCAATGAAATCGTGTTCGTGGCCTTAGGCCCTTAACTCTCGGGACACGCGGCACAATTATATCCGTGGGCTACACCTGTAGTTTGTAGAGCAAGCCACACAAGAGCCCAGCCACCCACGCCAAAAGCCGAAAGGCAAGTTGGTGAATAAAAAGCTAACAACAGAAGAAAGTCAAAATAGACCTTACCGGCTTACCCTACCCTTCTTCCTTCCTTCCTTCCTTGCTATTTCCTAACCTCAACCAGCGCCTCCGGGCAGAAGTGATGATAAGATGAACAATGGATCTTCCGGAAGATATCCATACGCTCATCCTCAAAAGGCTACCAGTCAAGTCCCTCCTACGTTTCAGGTGCGTATGCAAATCCTGGCTCCATCTTATTACCAGCCCACGTTTCATTCAACAGCATCTCGACTTCTCCAATAGCTGCCTCCGATCTAGGAGGGCTCGCATCATTCTCTCCCGTTATTGCGACACCCTTTTGTCCATAGGTCCGGAAGAACCTTCCGCTCCGCCTCCGCCACCGCCACCTAATAACAACAATAAAATCACTGGTTTTGAGGAGGCAGTCGAGCTGGACTTCGGTCTGGTTCAGAATCTGCCTTACTATGTCAAGGGTCATTGCGATGGCTTGTTATGTCTGGTAATCAATGACGGTGGTGACGGTTCCATTGTTATATGGAACCCATCTATTGGGGAATCCAAGAGATTGCCCCTCCCACACAATTTCCGTTCTACTAGAGAAGTGTTTGGCATCGGTTATGATTCCTCCATCGGTGATTATAAGGTTGTTAGGGCCCCTTCCAGTTATTGTCGAATGAAATGCCCTGGTTACAAACCTCGGGTGCAAGTGTTAACGCTCAGATCCAATTCTTGGAGGACAATTCCAGAAAAAGACACCCCACCTTACTTCATCGAGCATTTCTTTCAAGCCACTAATGTCAATGGTGGCCTCTATTGGCTTGTGGCGCATCACGACGATGTTTTTCGATGTGAAATTCTGCGTTTTGATCTGGCCGTGGAGAAGTTTAAGGTGGTGCCGCCGCCACCTCCTGATGAATCGGGTAGGACTAATATATCGTGGTTGGGGCCTTTGGAAGGATCACTTTGCGTGATTCACACCCAGCGATTGAACCATGTTGATGTTTGGGCCACCAAGGACGATGAGACATGGACCAAACTGATTACCATTCCAAGGATTCCCGGACCAGAAGCTTCTGTCAGATATTTTGATTATGTGCCCTTGTGTTTCACAAAGAGTGGTTCGGTACTCATCAGTGTTAAAGGGGAGGGGTTTGTTACTTATCACCCGAGAGAGAATAAGGTCAGGAAACTTGCAGTTCATGGTGTTGAGAATTGGTTCCAAGAAACGGCTTGTGCTGAGACTCTGGTTTCACCCCGCAGTGGAGATGAACCCGCCGCTGCAAGGCAACACCATAGGGGGTCGGCTCAAATGACTTCTCGCAGCGTCTGGCAACTGCTGCTTAATTATTTCTCTTGTTCTAGTGGTGGCAGCAAGTACCCGTAAGAAGAGTACCTACTTGTAAGCGTACAGATTCGCTCCCTAATTTCAGTCTGTGTGAGACAATTCCATTTCATGGCCTTTCATGTGTTGTTGCCTTTTTTCGTTTTAAACCATTGTTGAACAATGTCTGAGTTTACTGCTTATGATTATTATACTTTTGAGTGTTTTCACATCCACACTACTGTATCCATCTTAATGTGGTCTAAATTGTGGATCTATATCCAACAATATAGTCTATGATGCCATCAGTTTGTACATGGAGTTGGAGAAAGTTGTTGAAGATCCGAGAGATGGCTAGAGAAGTTAGTCAGTACAAAGTTGGTATTGGGAAGAACGTACATATGTGGCTTGATAATTGGCATCTTGATGGTGTTTTGTATACTTCGGTTTCTGCAAAAGAATCTAGAAAGAAGTCATGAAGAAATGTTTAGTTGAAGGTTGTTTTGTGTAAACTCAGTTGGAGTGCGACTGTGTATCATATTTGGAGGCAAAGAAATGATTTGAAGCCTGGTAAGCAACTCAAGGCTGAGGAGAAAATTCTGCATAGTATTGCTTCGGATGTTAAAACCCGAGTTATGGTGAAAGGTAGTTTTAAACAGACTCGAGGGAATTTGGAGTTGTGCTCGAGTTGGGGATTGCCATTTGCCAGTGAGCATACTGTCTTGCAGACAAGAGGCTGCTGCAAACATAGATATAGATGAATAAGATGATGTTTAGCGTATGTTTTTGGTGTTTTATAGTCTGGTGGTTATTTGAGGATTTGTATTTCTGGTGTATTGACTGTACAGGTTTGGTTAGCTATGTGGAAGCTGCTTGGTTGTTAACTGAGTAGTTGAATTTCTGGTGTCTTGGTTGGTTCTGTTTGTTAAGAGTTTTGTTTTGCGTAAGCTGCTATGTCAGCTGTTGATCCGGTGTTTGCTTGAGTGTATTGTAAGTGTGGTTTTTTATTTATTTATTTATTTTTAATAAAATCTCTCATTCATATATATATATATATAGTCTATGATGATGGGAGAGCTAGCAATTAAGGTTAACCTATATAATCTTATTCACATGTCTCGGTTCGATTCGAACTCAGACACACAAACTCGAATGGCCAACCATAATAGTGGGGATGTGCCTCCCTCCTCCCTTGATCATGGTTCATTTGTAGTCATCGATCTAGTATAGTTGCACGGAACCAACGTACTCCCCAAATAACACTATGTATATTAAATAAATCCTTGGCATGCATTCATGGCAATAGATTAAATGGCAGCAAAACTATCATTTGTTATATCTCATTTTGGATGTTTCAGTATAATTCAAGATTGCAAAACTGCTCCCTGACCCAAAAATAGGAAGTAAAAGCAATGTAGAAAAAAAAAAAAATCCAACTGTATACCGCAATCTGTGAAAATTTGCTCTCTAATGGTTTGGTTTACCACAGCACTTTTGAGTTAATATTGGGTATCTTACCACACAGCTTCATGCAACAAAATTTGTTCAGCCTCTTGACAAAGCCCTTAGGTTTCACACTTCTTCAACCTATAGTTAAAAATTATATTGTAACATATCTCCTGATGGCAGAATGTTCAAATAAAAACAAAAAAAAACAAAAAAGACAACCTAAACAGATTCATGAAACTTATCGTTAGTTATTGAACTAATTAGCGAGTGAGAAAGACCTGAGGGAGGCTCATCAACTCAAGAACAGCTTTCTTTGGGGTCAGTTCATTGTCCATAATTCGAGCAACTGCTGTCAAAACTGGCATCTTAACGTTGTATTTCTGGGCCAATGCAATCACAGCTCCAGCTGTTGATACACCTTCCGCCACCTACTAAATATGGACAACAAGTAACCACATCAAACACAGAAATTATAACTAGCAAGAGGCACAGTAAGAAGATTCAAGCACCTGACTCATAGAACTTAGTATATCATCCAGCTTCTCCCCTGAGCCAAGACGGACTCCAACTGTTCTGTTTCTAGAAAGATTTACGAAACATGTGAGCATAATGTCTCCAGTTCCTGATAGACCAGTAATTGTTGTCGGCTTTGCACCCATCTTCCAATTTGGAGGAAAAAGTCGTAAGGTAAGAGCAATGCAGCAAACAAATGACCAACAACTTTCTGGGAACTAAGGCAACAACCAATTAACAGACCGACCAACAAATTCATTCAAAAACAATTAAATCACTTTATCTATTTAGTATTTCTGCATAATTGTGAGACAACTAAACAAAACCAAGGATGGGGAAGTTGGTTCAGATCATCAAGGCTATCAAGCATTACATCACCATAACTAAGTGCTTTTGACGAGTGGACTTTTATGCCATAGGCATTCTATACAAAAATCTAAAGAGTTTGTCAATGACTTTTGCTATATGGAAATAACAGAAGATAAGATACCTTTGTTGCTAGCCATCGTATCTCAGAACAACCTTGTGCAACAAGAGCTGCCATAGAGTTATTACCAAGATCCATCCCTTCAACAATCCCCGCCGCTATTGCGAGTACATTTTTTAGTGCACCTGCAATTTCCACCCCTGTAACATCACTGGAGTTATCAGAGGTTACGAGGTGAACAAGTGTATTAAATGTATGTATATGGTTGTTCACATTGTATAATGCAAAGCCCTGGCACATATGTAAAACTAACATAGAAGACTAGGTATGACCTGAGAGGGACAGAAAGATAATCAAGCAGGTAGGAGATACATTCAACTGCTAATTAAAAGGGGCAAAATGAGTAAATGCAATGATTAATGGTAAAAAAAGATGGACACCCAATAAATAAATGAAGACCTAGGTGGCAAAACTGAGTTGGAAATGGGAATTGTTGCTGGTGATGAGCCCTTTTTTTGGGGGGGGGGGGAGAGAATCTCTATTTACTGAAATCGTATATTACTTAACTCGGTGGATTTAATGAAGATCATCTACCTTGAAGTGCTGATTCTTAAATGACTAGAAGCTAGTAGCTGCTGAGTAGCATTTGCCAATCTCTTGTCTTTTGATGCCACCACCATTGCTACAAAAAGTAAAATGAACAGCAAGATACATATGTTAGCTTCCCATAAACCATGAACAACTTAAAGATATAGACTCTACAAAGCTGTATATATTAAAAAAAAAAGAAAAAAAGAAAGAAAGTAGATTCTACAATGGTATAGTTCATCCAATATGTCTAAAATCATTTGTGTTACCTGTTGGCAATTTATTCATCAATTCTAGTGCAAATGAAGGCCCCGATAGTGCAACAAAAGGTTGGCGAGGATTCCTCAATGCCTGGGGTATAATCTGAGACATCATTCTCAATGTATTCAGCTCTAACCCTTTGCTAAGGGATATGAATGGCAAGCTAGGATCGACATGATCTGCAATCCCCCGAAGAAAAGATGAGCTGAACTGCAAGAGATGAGATAAGAATCAGGCAGTTGCCTCTGTTTTATAAATTATGTTAGACCAAGAAAAACAGCCTACACTATACTCCGCAGAGTGTGAATAAACTAGTATAGAATCTGTAATGAGAGAGCATCAGGTTTGAAAGTGTAAAGTGCCAAGATTTAACATAAAAGAGACTGTCAAAACACCAAGAGAAACAGAGAAATGAAGGACCTGCACAGGCACAGCATGAAGGCAATAGTCCGCACCAAGCAAAGCAGCTTTGGCATCAGTTGTTGCAATCACATTTTCAGGTAGTTTGTGTTCAGGGAAGTACTTTCTGAAAAAGAAGAAGAAGAAGCATGAATTACATTTACACGCATTCCTACACCTACCTGGAAGTGCCGATTCTTCAAGATGGCAACGCCAAATGTTGACGCATGATGCAGAAAAGTGAAGAATTACCCATTACAGTGGCTCTCATTAATAGACTGGCAAACTTGAGGATCACGTATGAGCATGTTAACTTCCAATTCAGCCTTTCTATCCGCAAGATGGGCAGCCATTGCTGTGCCAAAAGACCCACCTCCAAGCACCACCACCTACAAGACCCAAAATCAGTCAACATACAATAAATTGTTGCAAAAGTTCACCCTCTATAACTTAACGTCAACCAAACATTGCATAAAGCTTCACTTAGAAAGAACCGTGGAAATTGAAGAAGCAAAAAAAAAAAAAAAAAGGGACCTTGTTAGTACGCTCAAGAACATCGGTCTTGGCCTTGGAGCGCCAAGAGCGGGACCAGCGAAGCAGCTTCTCCCACGCCAATCGGACCGCTCGGCGGCGATCTCTGACCCGGTCAGGAGTGGGTTCCGGGTCTTGGAAGAGCGGTTGAGAGGTGGAAACGGCGTGAGTGGCAAGGGAAAGAGACACTGGCTTGTTTGAGGGGAAGGGGAACCTTTGGCTTGTCGTGGGATTGTTGGAAGCGAAGAGTGGGTTCCGAACGGACCGGAGCTCCAAAACCCCCGCCATTTGTCAAACACCCTAACGCGGAGGCAGAGGTTTAGAGAGACGCAAGAGCCGCTTATCCATTCACCATTCTTTACTTCACGTGGCTCCGCTAGCAACGCCAATTGCGCCCTTCTATTCTACGACGTCGGTTTTATAATGTTTTACAAAGCCCAATCTTTGACACAAATTCAACACAAAGCTAGCGGTTTAAAGTTGAATTATATAGTTTTATACACATGTTTTCTTGAATTGATCGAAGTTCGACACGTGATGCTAATGATTGAAAACTATTAACATGACCAGCAAAATTAACAAGTCAAGGTCGATGAATCTAACTCATTTAATTAAATATGTCAGGTTAAGATTAATTCATATAATTTTATACCAATATTTCGTGATGACGTGGGAAGATGAATAGCCACCCCATTTTCAATCGAAAAATGACTTTTGCACATCACTTGTACATCTTTTGTACATTATTTTTTTAAATCAACCATTAGATTCATAGGACCCATAAAGATTCACATGTGAGTCCTACAGATTCAATGGTTGATTTAAAAAAGTGATGTACAAAAAATGTACAAGTGATGTGCATGTAACATATTTCTTCTCAATCTCATATTCACACGGTCTTAAGGGCATTCTCATGGTATGCTAGTGCAATAATCTAGTAATAATTAATTGCAATAATGCTTTAATTTATAGTAGGAAGAACCAAACAACATGCAAGAAAAACAGAACACGGTGTCTACGCGTCCCAGTTTATATCACCCATCGCCATGGCCTGCCTTCCTCTCCACTTTGCTTCCTCGTTTGGAAAAGCCTTCTCCCTTGTTCAATTTGGGTAGCGTGGGTGGAAACCAATTGGCTTAAGGGAAAGAGTTCGTGGCATATCTTCATTCCCAATAATTGTTCATGGAGTTAGAAGAAGTTACTCAAGCTCTGGGAAGTGGCAAAGGAGTTTTTAAGGTTCAAAATTGGGGAAGGTCATTCTATCTCTCTTTGATTTGATAATTGGCACCTGGTAGGTCGGTTACTTGACACATATGGGTACCAAGTTGTTTATGACTCAGGAATTTGGCTTGAAGCTAAAGTGTCTACTGTTATCAAAAATGATAACTGGGCTTGGCCTCCTGCTAGGTCGGATGAATTAGTAGAAATTCAGTGTTAACTCCCGAATATTATCATTGGTGGATTGGATGTTCCTATTTGGAAATCTAAGAATGGTGTTTATTCATGCTCAGAGACTTGGGACTGTCTTAGGTCCAAGACTCAAGAAGTTCCTTGGTGTTATGTTGTTTGGTTTCTGTTGGCCATTCATCGTCATGCGTTTTTGCTATGGTTGGTTTTTATGAATGCTCTTGTAACTAAAGACCGGATGTGCTGTTGGGGATTTGAAAGGAACACTTTGTGCCGGTTCTGTTAGAGCAGACAGGAGTCCATTGCTCACCTTTTTTTTTCCATTGCAGTTTTTGTCGTAGAGTTTGAAGAAATATGATGGCTGCGTGTTTGATGCCAAATCCAAATATTGATTGGGATAATATTGTAGAATGAATTTGTATGATGAAAGGAAAGAGTTTGTAGGTCATTCTCTGTAAGCTTTGCTTGGCTGTTACAGTGTACCATATTTGGCGGCTGAGAAATAATTTGTGCCATGGAAATACCCCTCGAACAGAAGAGGCTCTTGTAGCTCAAATTAAATAGGAAGTTAGAGCTCGGGTTATGTACAGAAAGAAGTTCAAATGTTCTCCCATCGCTGTTAAGCTTTCAAAGTTTTGGACGATGTAGTTGTCTTGAACTTTTTCTTGGTTGTTTGAGTTGTTTTTTTCCTTTGTTATAGGAATTGTGTTTCTGTTGTAGCGTTTTGCTGAGTTGTTGTTTCCTTCTTCGGGAATGTGTTTGTTGTTGTTGATGTGTTGTTCCCTTTTGTTTGGGAGCTTTATCCAGTTTCACTGGACCGTAATTGTACTGTGGTGAGTTTGGTTATAAAAGTTCTAATTCATAAAAAATTAAAAAAATTAAATTAAATTAATTATATATATATTTAAAAAAAAAAATAAAAAAAAAAAAACCTTCTCTCTTTTATAATGATATATATGTTTGGATGAACGAAAACAAAAGCCTTCCAACGAATATTCTCTCTCTAATGCCCGTGGGCCGTGAACAGCATTCAACAAAATCGTTTTTTCCTACCCAAAAGTAGTCATTTTGGTTACAATTCTCCAGCCACCCCAACGGAGGCAAAAGCTCCTATCAGGCTATCACCAACGATACAAGGTGAGACTTCTCAAAAACTTGGTAGAAAGATTCGGATCGTTCTAGACTTCTAGTCATGAATTTGTTTTTTCTTCATGAAGCATTTGGGTCATCCTTGTTTTCGTATATGAATTCTGGGTCCTTGCTGTTTTAGGTGTAGGCAGGGTGGAGCATGGGCAAGCATCGTGGTCAGCGTCGTCGTCAACCGGCCCGTAATCATAATCATCATCACCAACATGAGAACGGATTCGGAAGGAAGGCCCCCCCACGTCGTGATCCACGTGTCGCTTGTGGTTGCTGCCCCTGTATTGTAGCCTCCTCCATATTCAGACGGATGGGGAGATGCATGTTTGTCACGTGTTACCCCGTCATCCAGTGTTTTGGATGCGATGACCACAGACATCGCCACCACCACCACAAGCATTTCTTTTGAAAATCTGATCAGTTATTTCAGAGGTATGTTCTCGTTATTCTTAAAACTTTTACTGATCTGTCCATTAAGAAGTAAATTTCATGCAGGTGGATTGTTAAGTTTATACTCGATCTGTTCATTTCCTTTTTACTCGAGGGCATCAAGGCATTGTGCGCCGCATGTTTAATTAGATGAAAAACAAAATTATGGAAATACGTATACCCATATTTGATAAGCCTATCCTTTGAATCTCAATGTAACATGGTTACATGGTCCTATATATTATTCTTTGAATTTGCATAAAAAGATCATTGTTGGTCTGCATTCTGTTCAGTGGAAGCTCAAAATTGAAGATGATGAAGTGTCTTTTCCTCATGTATAGGAGGAACAGAATAATGCCTTGCTAAGCAGGGTTAACATGCTTGCACTTTGAATACCGGTACAAACATGTAACGACTCAGAAAAAAACGCTAATAACATCTCTAGTCAAGTTACAACCGGATCTTCTTAAAATCGATTATAAAGTTCAATCTCAACTACTAAGAAAAAAATTAGTAGAATCGCTTATGTGGAGAAGGATAGGAGAGCAGCACAAGAAGAAAAAGAAAAAGAAAAAGAAAAGAAGGATTGTCATTGAAACTCTTAATTTATCACAAACAGTTATGTGGAGGGGGAGGGCGAGATTCGAGCTAAACAAAACTGATTAGCGACTGAAACTAATTTAGTCACTGTCATATTGTGTACGAATTGTCATCTAATAATGATTGAAATATCCGTTACACGCTCTAATTTCCTCAGGAAAATGGGTGTTTAGCTTCTGCAGTTCATCATTTGACATCTTAATTTCTTCACGTCCGATTGTTTTAGGGGCTTTAGCATGAACATCTGAGCTCCTTCCTCCAAGCACCTGATCAAGAAGTGCAAATCTATTTTCACTAAACAACGAAAAATTGAAAAGAAAAAGAAGACAAGAGAAGAAGCATCATTTAGACTTTACTTGTTTATACGAGTTGGTACATTCTCAGATGACATAATAACCACTGGAACCTCCTTCATGATTGAGGATTCCTGCTTGCAAGAAATGAACAACATTTATGTCAGTGAAGCAATTGAAATAGTGAGGGCATTCTACTAGCTAGGCTTACTAATTCTGACATATACCTTGACTTTTTTTAATAGCTCATAACCGGTCATTCCTGGCATACAATAATCCGTAATTATCAAATTGACCTTTGAGATCTGCAAAAAAAAAGCATGAAAACCCTCTAAGGAAACCGTGATTTGTGAATGCATTGGTCATTTACATCAAATATTAGGATCAAAGCCCTGTTTTTAGAGCAACTTACTCTGCCTTCCAAGTTGGTATGTTGATCATCTCCCAAGCCTAAAAATTCCAGCGCCCGCGGCCCATTTTCTGCAGTAGTCACTGCAGCCAGTCATGGATTATTAGAACTTTGAAAACAATACACAAAAGAAAGTGAAAAAAAGAAGACCCGAAAAAGTGTTAACCTTTGCAGGAAGAGTTTTTGAGGAGTTTTTCAATAAGTTTGCGATCAGTGAGGCTGTCATCCACGGCCAAGACATGGGGTTGCTCCCCATTTTCCATCACTCCCTTTGCTGAAGAAGTAGCATCCATACCTCTACCAAACAATAATAATAACGAAAACGTTGTGGGGGCAGAAAGTAATAAAAGAGACTGCAAAGAAATTAATGGTGCAAAAACCGAAAGGTAGAGGCTTCTGACAAAAGTTTAAACTCACAGGACACATATGAACATGATGCGGTTGTATTTATAGAGTAAATGCACAAGAAAATTAAGTTGGTTCGGTGGCGGTGGGGGAGGAAGTTGAGAGGCAGAGAGGCAGAGAGAATCAGAGGCTATTACAATTTACAGAGATCATATCACTCACAGATATTTCGTGATCTTTTTCGGGTATCTCCCACTTTGATTCGGTTTTCTTCTTCCCGCCATGTCCCTTTGCAAGCAATATCTGCGTCTGCATCTTTCTGAGATATCACATCCCCAATCCGGCTGCAGCCAGTACACTAAATATTTGCACCAGTTGAATATTTTAAAAACAATTTCAAAAGTTCATGGCCAAACGAAATCTTTTTTTCTTTCTTTTCTTTTCTTTTCTTTTCTTGTTTACATTAAAATCTGTATTTTTTTTCCAAAAAAGAATTGAGAAAAAATTAATGGTATTTTATGGAGCAATTTCCTTAATCAATGCAACTTTCTATACATCTACTCACAGACCAAGCCCAAGGGAAAATCAAGATCTTTGACAATCTCTTGCCAAAAGTAAAGGGAATCGAAGGAAATTGTAAGAGACCTCTATGGGAGAGAGTTCCTACCGAGCCCACTTGCCTCAAAAGATAAGTACGTAGGCTGCTAGAGACTTGTCACATAGTTTGTTTCATAAAAACTCTTTCACATTTATTACCATAATTAATAGTAATTCAGACAACAAGTTTTTGAAAATTCGAATCTATCCGAGCATGTGCTTAGGTAGACGGCCCCCCCGCCCGATTGAATTTGGGGAGGAGAAATTGTTTGATATTATAGTGTCTTTTTGAAGTGAAATTTCATAGTATTTTTTACATGTCTTTTGCAGGAGTGTTCTTCTGTTTTACCGGCAGATCAAACTTTGGCGCGTATGGTTACCCCATGGCTATTGGGTGTCTCGGACGTCAACAAAGAGCAATGAGTGTTTGTCAAAAAGGGAAGATTTGATACGAATCCGAATCTCTCCGCACAACCGTAGCCAAGTAATTCTGTATTTAGAGTGGAAGGACGATTTCTATTTTCAGAAAAAGACAAAAGCTTTCACATGTTGACATTGTTTATACACACGTAGGAGTAAAAAAAAAAAAAAAAAAAAAATGGATTAAACAAAGTACAACAGCCATAACAAATAACGATCTGATGGTACATTATTGATTATTGTAGCTGGCAAGAGATCTCATAATTTAAAGCAGTAAGAGGAAAAAGATTTCTGACGCAACATCATTATGTACATCAAGAGAAAATTACAACAGTCAAATTTTGAAACTGTCAGCAAATCTTACATGATTTAATACGAAATTAACAAATTACAATTAAAAAATTTAACCCATTTAGTGATTCTAGTTGACTTATATACTATATAGTTTTATTCTCAAATGCTTTGACACGATCTGAACCCAACATGCGAGATTTGTGGCCGACAATTATTTGACAATTCCCGAAACAAATCAAATACGAAATTAGCATATTAAGGTTAAAAGATTTAACTTATTTTATTAAATGAGTCGGATTATGATTGACCTTATAATCTTGTACACATGTCTTAACACAATTCAAACCTGGAGCGCGAATGCGAATCGCCACATGTCAAAAAAACCCATAAAATTACATAAAACCCCACTAAATGCCTCCGAAAACAAAAACAATGACATTCCACAAAATTACACTTTTTTTTTTATTTTTTATTTTTTTGTGTGTGTGTAACGTCCTGAATTCCCCATAAAAGTCATTTAGGTAGATAAAGAGCAAGATTGCCTCTTGGTCAGCCTTCAAAATTCACAGTAAACACCGATTTTGTTGCGTACAACGTCGCCAAGTTGAACTCCTTTGTCTCCTTTGGTAAACACATCCCCCCCACGTCGCCCCCCACCCCTCCCCCAACCAATTCACTCCCTCCCCCACCAGCTACCCCCCCCCCCCCCCCCAACCCAAAAAAAAAAAAAAAAAAATATTCTTTGGGTTCTTTTGTTACAATGAGACTTGTATTTATGAGTGACAATTCGTGTTCGGGTATCAGGTTTCGAAATATGGATGCAAGACTATTTAAATCAACTATAACCTAGCCCATTTAATTAAACATGTCAAACTGCTCAACCCTAACCTGATAATTTTGTGTTGGATTCGTAAATCATGCCAAAAATTGACAGCCTTAAATATTTTGTCGATGCATATGTATAAGACAATTTATGACAACCATAATCCGATTCATTTAATTAAACAGGCTAAACTCCTCAACCATAATAACCCGCTAATTTCATGTCAGATTCGCAAACCGTGTTAAAAATTGTCTAACCCTACTTTATCATCATATCCAAACTAAATGCAATAGATGTTAAACCATTTGATATGAAAATAGGAACATGACACATCATAAACAATCAAAAACCATCCCTACATGAATGTGTCTTCTTCTCATGTAAAGCTTACTGTTCAGCTCAACTCTGAAAAGTGAGTTACATTGTTCTTGGGAGCCAATATACCATCTTCACTATTTGATGCTAGCCTTGGGAATGGATGAGGTACACGGTCCACCAGATGTCATAAATGGTATTCCCTTGAACGTGGCCACACCCATGTCGTCCGTGAAAAGATGCTGCAGCCGTGAAACACTAGAATTATTTCTTCACATTTCAAAGCATTCATTCACAGATCGTAAGAAAAGTATTCCCCCATCCTTGAGAAACAAAATATAGAAAATAGTATGTCCAAATAACATTTGATAATTAATATAGCAAATATTATGATATCAGTGATTCATTACTCTTAAAACAGACCAATAATGACAGTGACTTGCTCATACTTCATCTGTTGAAGGGAGTATGACTGAAAGGATAAACTGAAAAACTAAGCCACCCCAACTAACGAGCAGACCCGGTCACCCTCAACCACTGATCTAATACGTGGCAAAACAGTTATCCTCTTTTGTATTGAATTCAAGATGCGGAAAGTCATTGAATAATCTGAGTAACAGATTGATATGCGGTGAAGGTTACTGCACTAAAAAGAAAATGAAAAAGATATACATACCGGTGTTATCTTGTCCAACTGTTTCTTTTTAGGGTTAAGGACGTCTTCTGGCTTTCCATCAATCCTAGACAAAAACACCAAGGGGGTAAGATACACCTTACTTATGAAAAAAGTGTAAGACAAATGTGCGCTTCATTCTATGGTCTCTACAAATGATTGTAAACTTTTATCAACTATATAAGGGTAAAGATAAAGTTATGTAAACCATTTGAAAGTGAAGACTGAACAGGTTAATCCCAGCTTAATACAGCCGTAAAATGGAAAGCACCCTAACAGCGGAATAGCAGCATTCAAAAAAAAAAAAAAACGGGGGAATAGCAAAACTAATCAACTAGTTCCCAAGTTGTGACTATTTATTTTCTCCATTAAAGGTCCAACAGCCTATCTTCCTAGGGTAGCCTAAATTATACAAGTGATATATGAATGATTACAAGGTTCAACATGATTTCCGCAAGCTTACCCAGAAAATGAAACGCGCTCCCCAAGTTTAGCCCCTTCAGGAGGAAGCAAAGGCTCGACAATGGTATGATCTTCACTAGAAGCACATAGCACCTGGGAAATTGGATTTATAAGTATGCACATCAACATCACTCTATAATCGCAGTCTTCCAAAGGAGTACCTCAAGAGGAATATGGTGAAGAAATAGCAAATTTTTAAGAATAGACACTTTAAATGTTTCACTTCAAAGAATAAAGTGGCCAGACTTTCGGAAAAGAATATTTTGTAAATCTTGTGACATAAATCAGCTGCTCCGAGAATTTCATAAACAGACATCAAATGCAATGTAACAAAGAAAATCAAGCAGGAAAAATGGTAATTCATTTCTAACTTCCTTTTTTTTATTTCAGCATATGGGCAACATTTATTTACATGAGTAAATGTGTTGCTTAATGGCAAAACATCTGATTAAGTCCAACTCTGTTGCAGACATAGAATGTTGAGATTGAAACTGCCACTAGTAAAGTGATTTAACACGCAGGCTTTCAATCCTTCTTCAAAAAAAAGATAAGCCAGAATGAATTAGTGCAAATTTGCGTGCTTCTAGGTATGCATCTATGATTATTAAGAGGTGCAAAAAAGAAGGAAAGTATATCCTTTGTAGATAAACCATGGTGAAATCTTGCAAGTACCATTATTCCTCAAACACCGTGCACTGATCATTTAAATGTATTTTACTTTGTTCTGTGCTATGCAGAACATAAAGTGATTCATTGATGAATTCATAGAAGGGGGAAAAAAAAAGTACCAGTCCTTCTGACATCACATCTCGTAGCTTTCCAGGTTTTACATTTGTAATCAATACGATGCGCCGATTCTGCATAGCAGATGCAAAAAGGAAACAGAGCCAACAGAAAGATGGGTTTCAATAATCCAACAAATCTGAAATGCCAATAATTAAAAGAAGAATCCAACGATTATGAAACTAAAGGAGAGCACAGGTAAGCAAAAATTAATGTAACTGATTATATCTCAATAACTGATGTAGTAATTATTACCGTTAACTCATCTGGACTACAATACTTGGCCAAACCACTGACCACCTGACGCAGTTTAGCATCTCCAATGTCTATTTCCTCTACAAGTAAACTGCACCATGAATTAAAAAGGAATGCTTAATCAATAATTAGTATCCAACAGTCATTGCAAAATTAGACACCAAAACTTCAGACTACTTCAATGGGTTGTACCCAATTCTGATGTTTATCCAATGAACCATAGGCTTTGAAGAGAAAGAGAGAAGGGTTCATCACCATACCTATCAGCAGATGGATGCTTCCATGCTTTGCGAATAAGACCAACTTGTATATTGAGCAAACTGACACTAACTTCTTTGTCCTTCTCAACTACGACTGTTTCGGATGCCTTTTTCTTCTCCTGGGTAGCTTCTTTATCTCCTGTGACCTTTTTCTTGAAATTCAAATTAACAGTGTCAGTATGCAAGAATTTTACGAAGATGGAAATCTAAAAAGTAAAAACAAAAGGCATAGATACAATTCTCAAAATCTAATCACATAAGCCTACACCCAGACACATAAATGGAACAATGTGAAAACCAATATATCAAGGTCAATTTCAGGAGTACCTCGGCGTCACTTTTCTTTGGATTCAGGTTTGGCTGCAACTTATCTGCATTTTTTGCATTTTGTGATGTCTTTTTTACATCTGAATCTACCACCTTCGCTGTAATTTTTGCTCCTTCCAACTAAAATCAACAAAGAATGTAAGAAAATCAACTTCTATCAACGTTTTACAGGCACTTAAGGAATTCTGCAGAGAAATTTAATGGATTTGGCATGCTGCACTTTTTTTTCCCAGAGGGGCATCCACAGTTTCCCTGCCCGCAGACAGGAGTAGATTTTGCAAAGATTCTGAAAGGATATGATGCAGCAGTGCAGCTATACTGTATTATTATGATTATAAAACAACCAAACAATTCATCTTTTAGCCATTCAAGAACCCTCTGTTGAAAGAGTATAATACCACACTCTGAGGAACCCATACATTCCATTTGCTTCAACCCATATATACCATACATGGAAGTATATTGGAAAAAATTACTCACTTGTGGCTCAAATTTAGCCTTCTTGAGCAATATCTTCCCAAATAATTCCCCAAAATCCTCCTTGCTCTGTTAAAATGTATGACAATAATTTATGAGCACTAGTTAATTATATATACACAGAAAATAATACAAGAACATATAAACAGACTGCTTAAAAGGTAAGGGCACAAATGGGAGAGCAGGATTCTGATTCGCACATAGCTGGAATAAGGCAAGAGAAATCTGAAGTAAATATAGGCTTCACATTTTAAAATACGATCCCAACGTCTTGTCACAAGTCACAACTTACATGTCCATATAGCAGAATTGTACATCATCAACCACACTTTGCATATATATATATATATATAATTAAAAAAAAAAAAACCCTATCCAGCGTGTCTTGACAGAAAATTTTTATGATCCCTAAAGTTCGAGAGTTCGTATTTCAGAATAATGCTTATACCAGAAAACTTTTTTTCTCTCTCCATTGCAGAAAGCATCTACCAAGTGTGAATGTCAAATACAAGGTAAATAATTTTTTGGGGTAATTACCTTTTCCCCCCATCAACTACCAGCCATTGTCAACATGCCCCCATGAACTGACACTTCGACCAAAATAGAGCATCAAACTACCATTTTTACACACTTTGCCCCATTCCGTTAACTTGGATGGAATATGCCATTTTTTACCGTTAATTTTGATTTAAAGACCAAAATACCCTTTACAGTAATTAATAAAAAAATTAAAATTAATATATTTTTAAAAAAAAAAAAAAACAAAAACAAAAACCTGGAAAAGGGGTGGCCCGCAGAGGTGGCCGGAGCCACCTTTAGGGGTGGCTCGCGGGCCACCCACGGCCTCTGGGGTGGCTGCGTGGCCACCCTAGAAAAGACCTAGGGTGGCCGTGCGGCCACCTCAGGGGTGGCGGCAGCCACCCCTTTTCCTTCAGGGTTTTTTTTTTTTTTTTTTTTTTTTTTCAGATGAGGGTATTTAGGTTATTTTTTAAATTGAGTTAGGGCATTGAAGTATTTGCATGAATTAGACTGACAGAAGGGGGCAAAGTGTGTAAAAATGGTAGTTTGATGCTCTCTTTTGGTCGAAGTGTCAATTCATGGGGGCATATTGACAATGGCTGGTAGTTGGTGGGGGGCAAAAGTAATTACCCATAATTTTTTTCTTTTCCTAGCAAGATTCAACAATGGTGGTCAATGAATGCAAATGACCAGACCACAATTAGTAGACTCTGGCCTCTGGCAACAAAGTAAATCTTTTTGATTGATCTAATCTAGGTCAATAATTTTGATATCTGAGCAGAAAGGGATTTATTAGGACATCTCACCGGGTACATAATGGATAATAAGATCATTACTAATTTCATAAAATTAGACGAAAACATAATCTTAAGGTTAGCATCTTTTTTGTTTGTTTCGATGTTCTGAATCTTCAGTTTTGTTTCATTTCTTTCTGAATCACAAAATGTGGCCCACGATAAGTAATTGCTCTTTTGATGAGCTGTACCCGGGTTTGTCAAATGCATACGTAGAACTCAAATGAATGAGACCCATCCCAAACGTTTGCATAGAGTAGAGGTTAGTGAATGATGAATCCCAACTTCATCGAAACCTTTTGACACTCCCAATCATTTATGTAATCAATAAAATTTCTTATTCATCAAACTGTTTCATACAAGCACCAAGCATGACAAATATTTGAAATAGATCCAAAAGGATACATGGACAAAACCAGTGCCAAACCAAGGAGATAATATGTCTGCATCTAGTGAGAACATTTGGTAACTATACATTTTTCTTTCCCAGCAGGGTATCAAAAACATTGAATAATTAAAATAGCAGAAACTAATCTGGATGTGGTCCTACCTGGATGTAATCCATCCATCTCATCACATGTGGTAACTTTTCCTTGTCTTCATTTGTAAGGCCAATCTGGCAATAAGAACCACACAGAAATCATAAGAATTTCAACTCTGTAAGACCAAAGGCCTTTGAGCCAAAGGGCACCTCCAAGCCCCATAAGTATGGGGTGACTGGCATCACAACAAAACCTCTTGATTTAAACTTTTTAAAAGAACAGCAATTTTAATTCACCATTTCACAATTGTATGAAATATATACACAGAATATACCTACCTTTCATGTCCATTTGTGTATATATATATATATATATACACAAATGGACATGAAAGGTAGGTATGCATGATTAATGGGCCCACAAATTGTTGTTGTGCAACCAATATTTCAGACACTCACAAGAAACATTTAGTCCAAATATTAATTAAAAGAGAAAAAAATATATATCTGCACAAGGAGAAGCATAATAAATGAAAAGATTCATTTGAAGCAAAAAATTTATACCACATTTGATTCACTCCTAGAGAATTTTTTTTAATTATATTCCTTCTAATATTTGGTTTGTCAAAAGGGAGAGCAAAAAAAAAAACATGAAGTGTAAGGAAACATGTCAAACTTTTATTCTCATGCCCACCAAAAATTCTTTCCAAAAGAGGTAATATTTGGAGACAAAGTTGGGTATGGGGAGGAGATATAAGACTTCATTTTTCTTCTCGTCACTTTTTCACTACTTTCCTTTTATAATTACGGAATGAAAAATAATAAAAAATTTATAATTTTTCCGTTTTTCTTCTTCCTTCACTTCATTTTTGTTTGTAGAATGTAACCAAATGGAGGGTCAAATTTCATACCAGCAAAGGATTTAGAACTGAAAACACGATAATGTCAGCTGCAGAGGGTTTTAGTCCATTCCCCAAAAGCACAGACTTCTGAGCCAAGTCGTCATTTAATCCATTGAGAACTCCAAAGCATGACTTAGAATCCAGAGGAAAACTCTCTGCAAATGTTATCCACTTCATCACCTATAATCAAAAGTTCAGTTTTTGAGCAAAAAAAGGGGGCGGGGGGGGGGGGTTACTGTAAAAGTTCATGCGTCTTACTAACTCTCAAAAGAAGCCTTTAGAGAGGAGGGGTATACATGGCTTATAAAGTGCCCAGGTTATGTATCTCTTAACGATGTGGGACACTTTAACACGCCCCCTCACGTGTGGCAACTTTTTAGCCAAACACGTGTTCAACCGAGAGGGAAAGGTCCATCATCGTCCAAGGAACCTGCTCTGATACCATGTAAAAATCATTGGGCCTTACTCACTCTCAAAAGACGCCTTTAGAGAGAAGGGGTGTCCATGGCTTATAAAGTGCCCAAGTTATGTATCTCTTGGCGATGTGGAACACTTTAACATTTAGCAATAAGAAATCCAGGAAAAATCAACACGAATACACTAACAGGAGTCTAGACATCAAAACATCATTAAGTAACTTTTCTTCATTTTATTTCTAAGTTATTTGCTATAATTTGGGAAGTTACTTACATAAGCAATCTATACAGGCATCTAACAACCCCATACATCTTATTTTAGTAACATCAGTTAAGGTGGCAAACTGCATTTTGATCAATAATTGTGCACCAAATGCTTTGGACTAGTACATTCAGTAGGCAAACGAATTCAACTTTACCTCATCGTTGTCATCCAAAGGGGCCCCAGATGACTTCAGGATGTTTGAGTACAAGCTCTTTATATCATTCTCCACGACATCACCCAAAAAGATTTTCTGCATAAATCAATTTTATAAGCCAGTTTAATATCATCCTTGACAATGCATATTCATGTATGAAAATATCATTTGAAATTACATATACAGAAGTTCAATAGCATTTCACCAATCGAGATGACATGAAAGTCCAGTGAACACACATGCAGAAAGAATGCAAATAAGGGAAAAGGAAAATGCTTGGTAATGAGAAGAAAGTGTCTTCGTCAAAACTCCTAACTCATGACCACACCACATGAACACTCTCCATTTCAATGCCACCAGGATCAACCAAAACCACTTCTGAAGGACCAATTCTCGAAATTTCAATATACGAACTCAGACTCCAATGTTTAAGTGATTGAAATAAACACATCAAGCCGCCCCCCCCCCCCCCCCCCCCCCCCCCCCACACACACACACACACACACAAAAATCAATAAAAAACCAACAAAAATAGACGACCTAGCAACAAGAAAAATGTAAAATTACAGTAAAACTGAGTTCGTACATCAAGAACCTCAGAGCGGAAAACAAAGAGTATCAAATAAAAACGAGTGCAAAGGAAATGGAAAAGCGAGGTGGGGTGAGTGGTGGCTTACAGGATCTAAAGAGAGGTGTTTACAGAGAGCTGACACAATCTTTTGCTCTCTATTCAGACCCGTGCTTCCATTCGCTGCCATCTCCCCTCTCTCTTGTTTACAGTGTTTCTCCTTCCACTTCTCTCACAAAGACGCCCTGACGCAGAAAATTTCGATAGGGCTTTTTGCATGTGCGCGCGCGTGTGAGTGATGGGCCTGGCGTATCCCACCTCCCGTAATGGGCCTTAAAGAACTGCGCTTAATAAAGAGTTCCCAAAAGAACAATATCCATGGCAGAAGAACCATCATTTGGGCTTGAAGGAGTTGGGCCCAGGCCAGCTCAATCTCTATTGAACAAGGCCCAAAAGAACACATACCCGGTATCAACTATGAACCGGAAAATTGCGGAGTTTTCATTTCGTCATTTCATGTGATGCCCCACCGGGTCACGGAATTGACGAAGTGTCTTGTTTTGTTAATTCCACGTTGCCGGTAAAATTCCTGTCACTGTGCACGCTGACGATTGACCAATGCTGGAGCGCGCGCAAATACAAAGAGAATTGAGGTAACAAAAAAAACAAGCAAGTAAAAACAAAGCACGCATGAAGGCCGTGTCGTTTTACTGTCTGAACTTTTCCTACCTTGGGAGTGGAGAGCAACATAAAATAAAATAATTCTTAAAATTAGAAATCAGAGCCAATAGTCGCAGCTGGCAGCGATTCCCTTTTCCTTTCTTTTATATTTTTTTTTTCTTTTTTTGAAATTCGCAACCCTCTTATTTTAGGTTGATAATCCGAAAAAAAAAAAAAAAATCACTTATAAAATATGCTTTATAAATAAAAATTAAGATCTTCAACTATTTATCTGGTCATATAAATTTTATAAATGGTATTTTAGTCTCAAATTTAAACAAATAATTATAAATGATGAATTCTAGTTATGCATGTATAATAAAGCTTTAAGGTCACTAGAGTTGTCAACCCATGTGCAGCTAAAATAGTAGGGTCGGGTGGCTACGGCGAAATACAGAATGGATGATTCCCCTGGCTGTGTAGTAAGTTCCAAACGTGCAACAAAATGTCAAGCCATGTAACACCATGCGTAAAGACAACCAGAATTGCTGCCCTAATTTTCACGGGCTCCTCGCCTCAAAAGAGAGGCAGAACTTGATTGCTTTCTTATTTATAAAAATTTGGCTTTTTCCTGTCATGGTATGTCAAAAAAACCAAACGGAGTTAGCTTTTATGATTTTCATTTTGTCTTCCTTCTTTAATATTAAAACGCCACAAGCCTTTGTCATAAATTAAATTCCAACTTGATGAAATATGAAATAATAACAAAAAAAAAAAAAAAAAAAAAAAATCACTGATCGACACAGAAATGTGACCTTCTCTTGCATGACAGGCACTGTTTTCCCTAATGAATGTGTGTCTATTCAATTTCAGCCATGGACAATGATGATTTTTATTTTTATTTTTTAATTTTTTTTAAACAACACAACATCATATTTACTACCGACATAATGAAGACTGTTTGGGTCAAATAGGTAGTAATTTTTGGAGGGAGGGAGGGGTCTCTTTTAAGGATGCAATTAAACCGAGGGTGGACAGCTGCATTTAAGAAACCATAAGTGAATGGGCGAGAGTTGCGGAGGAAATGGGACCCCCTTTTTTTTTTTTTCTTTTTTTCTTTTTTATAATGTTCAATGGAATTCATCTTAAAAGCAAAAGAAGAGAGCTAGGGTCAGTTTTACTCAGTTATGCTCAGGGCTCAGTGCCCAGTGCTCAGTGCTCACACAGCTCTGCATTCTGAACCACACCCTCCCACCACCATCTCCTGCACCTTCCGCTTTCTTTTATTACCCCACCAACCAATACCATGGCCACCTACTTTCCTTTATTACTTTTCCTCTTTTTTCTTTATCCACTGTCCACCCAACTTCCTTCACTCTACTTCCCCTTCCCTTTTCCCCAATTTACTCAACCTGCCATTCCCGCCCCTTAATCCACATTCCACATGCCCTTGCTTTATCATAAATCTAATAAGCTATGGGTTAGTTCAGGCGGAATTGTCAAACTTGTCATTCAAACTACGCCATGGACACTCTAACCAAGTTCCACTCTTTTCTAGGTTTCCCTTGATTAATAAGTTGACCCTAGTTTTCGTTTCTAGGAAGACTCTCTTCTCCTCCTATGAATACTTCCTTGGTAGATGAGATTTCTTACAAGTTTCCTGTATGGACAGTCCTGAGAGGCCCATAAGTAGCCACGACTGCCTATCCCATGGTCCTTTTGCTATTTTGCTCGAATGGGTTGTTGGCTTTTTTTTCTTTTTTTAAATACGTGAAAAAGAAAATACATCATTTAGGCCAGGCGATCCAAAAAAAAAAAAAAAAACTAAAAATATAAGTACGTAGAGATAATGCTTCTAAAGGTATGAACCTAACGAGTCTTAGCAAGAATGTCAAGAAATCCCACCTGTGAAGGTGGTTAAAAGAAGCACTTATACACAAACAAACACACATAGACTACTAAAGACTTGCAAAAAAAAGGGATAAAGCAATAACAAAATAACAACTTACAAAAAAAAAAAGAAAAAGAAGAAGATAATTTCATAAAAAGATATCGAATTATACGTCGTTTTGAGATAAATGTATTGAACTAGTAAACGTCTCAAATTGAAGTATTTAAATTTTTAAACGTCTCGCTTAAGGATATTCCGTTAAAATTTATTGTTAAATCAAATATCAAAAGTAACGATTTGAACAGTTTTTTTTTTTTAGCTTAATGTCATAACGGCAATATCCAGTGAAACACAGGGGCGATCCCAAAGTTAGATGGGCAGTCACATATATAGATTACCAAAAGCGTAGAGCTGAAAGATTTTGCCACTTGTGCCATCCACGTCAAAAGAGCTTTACTGACAACGACTACGTGTATGCCACGTAGGAATCGGCTTCACTGCACAGATTATGCCACGTGTCTAAAATCTAATAAATAGCCTCCCATCTACCCCTGGGCCCCTTGTCCGTCTTTGCCGTTAATAAAAACTAGAATTAATTCTCCCCCCCTTCTCTCTCTCTCTCTCTCTCTCTCACAGTGCTAACACTGACACACACAAACACGAACAGACCTTTCTCTTTCTCTCTCTCTCTCTCACCCCAGGTAACCGCTCGGTGATTCAAAATTCTCCGGCGAACTTACTGGAGAGTCTTCCCCGAACCCTAGCTCTCGGCGACGGAGCTTCTTGTTTAGTGAAATCCAAGGCGGACTTTCCGGCGAACCGTTGGATTCTTCGGCGAGACTTTTGAGTGCCCTGCTTTGCATTTTGCGGTCCTCAGATCGAAACCTCTCGGGGTCTCTTTGTTCTGTTTTTCTACCTCTCTGATTAATTTTTCTTTTTTTAAGCTGAAAACCTTAGCTTTGCGAAGCGATTTTTTAGGTTTTTGCACAATTTAGCTTTAAACAACCTTAGTTATCATTTTCTAGCTCTCTTTTTTCTTTTTCTTTTTTCATTTTTTCTTTTTGCGTCATAGGGATTTCCCATTTTGCCAATGCCACCTCTTTTCAGGTATCTCGTAGTTTCTGTTTGACCCTTCTTGCTTTCCAGAAGCTCGAAATCTAGCCGTTGGAGAAAGTTGGCCGTTTTTTGTTTTACTTTTGGTATCCAGCTTCGCTTTTGAAAGCTCAGTATTCGTGATTTCGCCTCTTCTGCGTCAGTATTTTCTGGGTCGGCACTAGTTTCGGATGGCTTTGTTGGGTCTCTTTGTTTGTTGAAGTAGCAGACAATGCGAGCTTTCTTAAATATGAAAAGGCAGCTAATCAGTTTGTTTGCGTTGGTGCTGGCTGCTACAGTCCCAGTTTTTGTGAGATCCCTGAATCCATCTCTGAGCGACGACGTGTTGGGGCTGATTGTGTTCAAGGTCGATATCCAAGATCCTAAGGGAAAGCTTGTATCTTGGAATGAAGACGACGATAGTCCTTGTAGCTGGGTTGGTGTCAAATGCAACCCCAAATCCAACAGGGTCTCCGAGCTGAACCTCGATGGCTTCTCTCTTTCGGGCCGGATAGGGCGAGGCCTTCTCCAGCTGCAATCTCTCCGTAAGCTATCCTTGGCGAAGAACAATCTCACCGGAACCATAAGCCCCAACATTGCTCGGGTCGACAACCTTCGAGTGCTCGATTTGAGCGAGAACGGTCTCTCAGGAGCTATACCAGAGGATTTCTTTCGACAATGTGGGTCTCTGAGAGTCATTTCTTTGGCCAAGAACAAGTTCTCGGGGAAGATACCAGATAGTTTGAGCTCATGCTCTACTCTTGCTTCGATGAACTTGTCGTCTAATCAGTTTTTGGGCTCATTACCACTCCGGATTTGGTCTTTGAATGGGCTTAGATCCCTCGATTTGTCCGATAATTCGCTGGAGGGTGAGATTCCAGAGGGGATTGAAGGTTTGAATAATTTGAGAGCGGTTAACTTGGCAAAGAATCGGTTTTCTGGGAAGGTCCCAGATGGCATTGGGAGTTGTTTGCTGTTAAGGTCCATTGATCTTAGCGAAAATTTGCTTTCTGGGAGCCTTCCAGGGACATTGGGGGAGCTTTCATTGTGTAACTATCTTAATCTGCGCAAGAACTCATTTGCTGGTGAGGTTCCGGACAGTATTGGGGAAATGAAAAGCCTTGAAAGTTTGGACCTTTCGGCCAATAGATTTTCTGGTCAAGTTCCAAGTTCAATAGGAAATTTTCAGTCACTGAAGGTTTTGAATCTTTCTGCTAATGGATTTACGGGAAGCTTGCCCGAGTCTATGGTTAATTTTGTAAACCTTGAGGTATTAGATCTTAGCCAGAATTCGTTGAAGGGTGATCTTCCTTCGTGGATTTTCAAATCGGGATTAAAAGAAGCTTCGCTCTCGGAGAATAAACCGAGTGGAAACATGAATAGTCCTTTATCTTCGTTAATGGGGAGCTCATTTGAGAAACTTGAAATCTTAGATTTGTCCCATAATGCTTTTTCTGGGGAAATTGCATCTTCAATTGGGGTTTTGAGCAGCTTGCATTTCTTGAATCTGTCAAGGAACTTTCTTATTGGTCCTATTCCAGCGACAATTGGAGAGTTGAAGGTCCTGGATAATCTTGATTTGAGCGACAATCGGCTGAATGGAAGCATCCCTCTGGAAATTGGAGGAGTTGTTTCTTTGAATGAACTGAGACTAGCGAGGAACTTCCTTTCGGGGACGATTCCATCTTCACTCCAGAAATGTTCTCCTCTAACAACTTTGTAAGTTCTCTTTGCAATCTCTTATGTTTCATTTACGATTTCTTGCTTCTCCTTGTACTTGAAATGGGTAATTCGAGGTTATCACATGGACTATGATTGTCGAATTGCAGCTTGACAAAGAGTTTAGCTTTGTGTCCAACTATTCTTAGATAGAAGTTGTGGTTGCATTCGCCATATTATAGACTCAATGACCCTTTTTGCGGGGAAAAAAGTGAGGTTTTCAGCGATAGCTGAACTAGCTCTCTTATGATTTCTAGCCAGCAAAAAATTTGATTCCCCTTTTCTTCTTTTCCTGGTTCTGTTAAATTATTTTGATGTTTAACACTATTTGGGATGCAAAGAACCTTTATGGTGTCCTAATTTTGATGGCTGTTTCCCTTAAAAATGATTGTGATACTACAGTTATCCTTATATCTTTAAGATTGTATGATGTTATCAAGTAGCGTAATAGTTCTCTCTCTGGAGACAAATATGAACTTCCAAGTTTCTTCCATTTTTGGCTGATTTAGTTACTTGCTATTTCTTCGTGATTAGCTTCTATCGATTTAATAGGTTTTTAATTTCTTGTCTATGTTCTTTTGTTTTTGTTGGATTGTGCAGGATTGTTTCTCAGAACAGACTGAGTGGCCCTATACCTGCAGCAATAGCCCAACTTACCAACCTACAAAATGTGGACGTGTCTTTTAACAACCTTTCTGGAAACCTACCCAAGCAATTGGCCAATCTTCCCCACCTTCTGTCCTTCAATATTTCTCACAATAATCTCCAGGGTGAACTACCTGCTGGTGGCTTTTTTAATACCATCTCCCCGTCCTCCGTCGGTGGAAATCCATCCCTTTGTGGTTCTGCAGCCAATAATTCTTGCTCTGTGGTCCTTCCGAAACCCATTGTCCTCAATCCTAACTCCTCTTCTGATTCCACTTCTGGTTCATTACCCCCAAACATTGGTCACAAGAGAATTATCCTCAGCATTTCTGCACTCATCGCCATTGGAGCTGCTGCAGTCATTGTCGTTGGTGTTATTTCCATCACAGTACTTAATCTTCGTGTTAGGTCATCCACATCTAGATCTGCAGCAGGCCTCGCATTATCTGCTGGGGATGACTTCAGCCATTCCCCCACTACAGATGCCAATTCTGGCAAGCTTGTCATGTTTTCTGGCGACCCTGACTTCAGCACGGGAGCACATGCTTTGCTCAACAAGGATTGTGAGCTTGGCCGTGGTGGGTTTGGAGCAGTCTACCGGACTGTTCTTCGAGATGGGCACCCAGTTGCGATCAAGAAGCTCACTGTCTCGAGTCTTGTGAAGTCTCAAGATGATTTTGAAAGAGAAGTGAAGAAATTGGGTAAAGTCAGGCACCCTAATCTTGTGGCACTTGAAGGTTATTACTGGACTCCATCATTACAGCTCCTCATATACGAATTTGTCTCTGGTGGTAGTTTGTATAAACAGCTCCATGAAGGATTAGGTGGAAACTTCCTCTCCTGGAATGAGAGATTCAGTATAATACTTGGAACAGCTAAAAGCTTGGCTTACTTGCACCAATCAAACATCATTCATTACAATATAAAATCAAGCAATGTCCTGATTGACAGCACAGGTGAACCTAAAGTGGGAGATTTTGGCCTGGCAAGATTGTTACCTATGCTTGATCGTTATGTTTTAAGCAGCAAGATTCAGAGTGCTCTAGGGTACATGGCACCTGAGTTTGCCTGTAGAACAGTAAAAATAACTGAGAAGTGCGATGTGTATGGGTTTGGGGTTTTAGTTCTGGAGGTGGTTACTGGGAAGAGGCCTGTGGAGTACATGGAAGATGATGTTGTAGTGCTTTGTGACATGATCAGGGGAGCACTGGAAGAAGGCAGGGTGGAGGAATGTGTTGATGGGAGGCTCCAGGGTAACTTTCCAGCTGAGGAGGCAATTCCCATAATGAAGTTAGGCTTGATATGCACATCGCAAGTGCCATCAAACCGGCCTGACATGGGAGAAGTAGTTAATATATTGGAGCTGATCAGATGCCCTTCTGAAGGCCAAGAGGAGTTGGAATGAGTTTAGCTAATCTTATCAGATATTGGGAGAAGGGATTGAAGATGGGTTGTCCGGCGAAGAAGAATCCGGTTTTTATTAGGGAAAAGAAAAATTTGATAGGTGGAACACTTTTCCTTTTTCTTTTTGTTGCAGTTTTTCATGCTTGTTTCCCGTTTATGTTTGTATTTCTGCTCTATGTAATAGCCACGTTACCGGATTCCTCTTCACCGGGTCCCGATTTGGTTCAATTCCCCCAATGAATATTGTTACCATGTTACTAATCTTTATCATATTCAATATTGTGGCTTAGTTATGACTGTTACTATCATTGATGGAGCCCTGGAGGCAATTTGAGCGGAGCTGTAGATTTTCCTACTCAAATTTCACAGTGCAGAGAAAGTGTGTAAGTCTCATTTGTTAGGCAGTTCATACTTCCTAGTATTTCCTTGTTCCAGCCAACCCTGTCCACTGTACTTTTTTGGTAGATTTATCACTTAGTGGAGCTCCATTTGGTGCCGACCAGGATGTGACAATTATTACAAGGAAGATGAGCTTTCCTAGTCATGAAAAACATAATGCTTCTACTGTGGCAGCGTTTTTGGTATTGGACAAACCAAAGTTTTAAACCTGTCTTGCCAAAAATATAATCTTAAGCCCTATTTCACCTGCAAGCACTTACACATCTGGGTAAATTTGTTATCCATTTTAGCTTAAAAAAAAAATTACTCTTTTTTCTTTTTAATTTTTTTTATTATTATTTTAGGTACCCATTTTTCCATACGACTTATATCTAACACTATATATATTTTAGCTATTAATTTTTACTATTTTCTTTAATTTTTTTTTTTTTATTATTATTCACTATTGATAAAAGAGAGAATATTAAAGATTAAAAAATGCTTTGTTTTTACATTTGATGAGTGAACCGTGTTCATTGTAGTAGCTTAACAAATGTTTTTCCTAATTATTGAGCTGAATACAATTATTAGCATTTCCATTAGTTAAAATAACATTTCGTTAGCCCGGCAAGAACGCTCAAATGTCCTTCATAATTAAGGGCAAATCTGACTTTCAGGCTCCAATTAAATTAAATAATGGTCATCCCATCTATCCAAATCATGTATTTCCAATGATAGCAATGGTGAAGGCATTAGAATATAGTTTATGAGTCAAAAGTGATTTAAGAGCCTGAGGACTTCCAAGATTCTTAGCACCCACTTCAAGCAAATAATCTAAGGTACTGAATAGAATAATGGAGCGGGGGGAACAACCACCATGGGAAAAGGGAAAGGTAGGGTAAAGAATAAAGAGCCAATGCCCCAAAGATAACGATGGTGAAAGTGTGGAGGAAGAATATTGCAAACTATGATGCTGTCGGAACAGAAGTAGTCTTTTTATATTTTTGTTACCCCATGTCCTTAGTTCTAATTTCAACTTTCTTTAAATCGGCTCACCACGTTAAGTATAGGTTCGGACGAAGTTCACCGAGTATAAAATCGAATGAGTTGCGGACATACTATGTATGAGCATAATATTAAGTCATTGAATACTGATGAATGAATAAAGCCACTAAAAAAAAAAACCTACCATCATTTTAGTATTAATAAAGTGAGCAGCCGTAAACATTAACTACAGAGCGTGATGGTATGTTATGATAATAAGTGTTCTACATGACTTAAATTCTTTATGTAAATCAGTTTTCAAGAATGAATTATACCGGTTTGTTCATGTTTTTATCCAATGGGTTGCCCTTCTTCTTCTTCTTATTGGTGTTCATTTTCATCTATTAGAGCACTACATTAGAAACCGGCCTTTATGTGGTGGGGGGAGTCGAAGAATATAAATACTCATAGCCATGTGCATAAATTACAAGCAATGAGTTGTCCCTAGGGCTGTTGGCTATAAGTTATATAAATGGTGTTGGGCCCAAGGAAACCTTAATAATATGTAGGCTTTGCCATCATCGATTGGCACATGGCTCATTAACAATCTTAATTTTCTTTTACCAATGAATATCTGAGTCCCTTTGATCTCTCTAAGTGACAGAAAGATACAACTACTCTTTTTGTAATATTCCTCAATGCTTGACAAAAGTATCTCTTCTGTCCAATTTATATATATATACTACACACATGGTAACATCCCTTTTTTTTTTTTTTTTTTTTTTATCAGGGTATTTCACAGCACCTATAGCTACAATGTACCTCGTTCGTTGAACGATTAGCCCACGCAAAGTGGTAGTCAAACCTTCCAAGCGTAGTGACCGCCTGTTAGGAACTGTAGACTAATCCACAGCTCAATATCCGATGCCACTCCAGGTATTAAACCTTAAATCGCGAGCAGATGGTTAGAGACTCGAAAATCCCCCCACACAACCCGGGTGGCTGACCCCAAGAAAAAATTTGAACCTAACAAGTTTCGAACTCGTGACCTCATGGGTATCACACTCTAGAAATCCCAAACCTTAATCACTAGGCCAACCCCTTGGAGTTATGGCAACCCCATTTGCTTAGAATGATGATCCCTTATTATTAGGTTGTCCCCAGGTGTCGACTATCAAGCTCGGCCACCTGTTCGAAGCACATAAATTTTACGGTCTCTTCCTTTTAATCTGTTCAAATTTCATAAAAATCCGAGTAGCCTAATAACAGGAACAACTAACAAGGCATCTCAATCGGTTTGCTTCTCTTATTGGATCAACATGGAATCGAAGATGCATGGGAAGCATGCACCCAGCCCAAACAAGTTGTGAACAAAATGGCATGATATCATAAACAAAAGACGAATTCGACCAGCTTCATCAACCTCAATAATCCGAATCTTAAAAGAGCAGCAAGCACTGAAACAAAAAGCTATTAAAGCAAAGAGTCTCATTCATTCATTGTTTTTTAGAGATGAAAAAGTGAAAAAAGCACTATCGAAACGAAGAGAAAGTGTTGCATATGCACTGACAGCTTTTCCTTTTTCTTCTTTTTATTTGTATTTTCTGTCCCTTACTTTATTGAGAGACAAAATGATACCTCTCAACTTTAGTTGAAGCAACCGAGCCCTGATGAGAGCATATGATGTTGAAATGGCGTATGGAATAATGGAAGGACAAAAGCATCTCTTCCAATATATTTACTAAATTATGTAAGAGTTTGTTTGGCCATTTCCCTGGCTAAAAGTGTATTTTTGAACAAATTGTTTTCTTTATCAAACACTTAATTGTTGTTTTAAAAATAAAAAAAATAAAAAAAATCGTATTTTCGTTAATTACCTTTTAAAATCAATATTTTTTTTAAAACTGCACGTTTTTAAATTACTGGAGCAAACATATTAAAGTCCCACAAAAAGCTTAAGTGGGTAGAAAATAGTGAAAGTAATTACCCTAAGCAGCCCAATGAGTTTGATAGATTGGATTCACATTTTTGTTTTTGGGTCTAGATTTGGTTTAAATTAGTTTGATTCACACGAACTAGACTCTCTCTCATATTCAGGGTTTAAACATGCAACCCAAACATACCCATGAGTCCATTGAGTTGAGTCGGTCTGCTTCAGTTTCAATGCTTGCTGGGCCTCATGGAATTAGCCCTGCCCGCTGGCTTGGCTTAGTCATTGGTTGCGCTGAAATCCATATGAGCCCAAGCTCACAAAAAAGCAGGCCCAGTCCCAATTATGAACCAGCAAAGCAGCCCTAAAGGTTCACTCGAGATTCGAGAATTAAAAAAAAAAAATAACCTTTATTTAGTGTCGCTACGGTTACGGTAACTAGTTACTGCGGTTTTTTCTCTAAATATATATATATATAAATAGTTCATGATAAATAAAATATTTTGGCATCATCACCATTCACCTCTTGTCATGCATGCCGTGGAATCCATCTAAGGTGAGTGGTGTAACACAAAATCAAACCCCATCTGACTCCACCCCGAAGCCCTAGCACCGATATTCCCAAACCAAAACCAATGCCCAATTCCAATTCCAATTCAAAATCCCCAAATTAAGGGTTTCGTCACAGCGAAGACTGAAAATGTCGTCGGAGGAAATGGGAATGGGACCCTCCCACTCGCACTCCAACCACCTGCTGTTCCAAGACGAAGCCATGCCCCTGAGCTTCAATTGCTCAGCCACACAGCGCCCAAAGACCACGCGAGAACTCACGGGCTTCATAGACGACAAGCTCTTCTTCACTCCCCCCCAAGGGCCCCACTTCCGCCGTACCCACTGGAACGACGATGGAGGCGCTGCCACGCCCAGCGCCGACGATTCCGACGACGAAGACGATGGCGATGACGACGACGACGAGGTCGATGACGGTGAAGTCGAACGACTTGTCAATGGTGTTGGTGTTGATGAAAGCAACAACAACGACGACGCTAACACCGGCAATAAGATTGATAGGAATACCAATGCCACTGCTGACAATGTTGTTACCGACAGAATGGGAAATGGGAAAGCGAACCACCACCATTCCACGTTTGGTGAGATCTCTGGGAAATTCCGAATCTTTTTTTACTTTCCAAATTCGGGACTTCTTTTTTAATATTGCAATTGGATTTGGTAGTAGGGTCGAGTAGTAGTAGAGAGGTGTTGGTGGCGAAGGATGGGAACGTGGGTCAATCTCTGAACGACGCGACGAGCGACAGTCATAATCATCATCATCATCATCAACAGCAGCAGGAGAGGCTCAGAGTCGGGGGTTACCAAAATGCGGTCACGATTGCGGAATCCGATGGGGATTTGTATTACTCTCAGTATTTGGAGGGGTCTTCTGGTCTTGCTGCTTCTGCTTCTGGGCACAAGGATGTGGTAGCAGTTGTGGACAACGGCTGCGGGTTTAGTGGGAGAAAGGATGTTTCCGTTTCAAGTGAGTACGGAGACTCACTCAGGGCGATTCTTTCCGACCCCGTCACGTAAGTTTGTTTGTTTTATCATGAGCTGCTTTTTATTGCTGCTCTATGTATTACTTTATTGGTTAACAACAAAAAGGAAAAAAAAAAAACATTTTGTGAGCTCTTCTATAAGTATGATCTGATTTTTATATACATTTGAATGTAGGTATGTCTTTATGTGTGCGTGCATGTGTACAGGCACGTTGTGCACAATTTTTTTTTCCTGGTGAATGTGTCTTTTAGCCTCTTCATTATTAGAATCATATCTTATACTTTAATCATACTTTTTCATTATTCAGGGGAGCTCTCATGGATGATGCGATGATATTATCTTGTGGACACTCCTTCGGTGGTGGTGGAATGCAACATGTTACTAGAATGGTGAGTTCTCAGAAAATTCCTCTTAACATGATTATTTCTGTCACATTATTGAAAGTTATACATAATTTCTGGTGCTGGGTAAAAATCGATGTGCACTATTTTTTATGACATATAAGCACAGACAAATTGAAGTCACAGCAGAATAGTAGTTTTGGGGCTTTGAAATTTGCCCACTGATTTGAGTGTGCTTGCACACCATCAGTGTTTGGTGGTTATCTTTGTAATCATCATTTGCTTGCAAAATTATTGAAGTGAGTTCTGCACGTGAGCAAATATATTGAAAATCCTTCCTTCCTCGTACTATAATGTGAAAATGTGCAACATTGGCTCATTTTATGATCCAATACAGTCGCTTCCTTTGGCAACTCCTGTGCATCCTGATCTTTTTGAGCTGTGTTTTCTCGGTGCTTTTTCTTATGGTGTTAGCATCCTTTTTCACTTGCCGTTCATATTTGATTTTTATGAATTAATTAATTATGGGCATCTAGTTCCTAGGTTGGAAGTTTTTTTGGGGTCAGTGTAATACTAGCCATTTCTTCGAACTGTGGCCATCAAATAGTATTTTGATTAAATCTTATGATGCATCTTCAGAAAGCTTGCTACACTTGTTCTCAGTCAATTTCAGAAGACTCAATGGCTCCAAATCTCTGTAAGTCTAGATTCTGACATAAAAGATTATCGTAATCTACTTCTTACAGTTTGTAGTGGTATGTAGCCTGTTTTTATTGTGCATCAACTAGAATTCTAATTTTAGGATCCCAAAGAAGCAGAAAAAGAATAGAATAAAAGTAACTCAATCACATAGGACACCAAGATTTAATGTGGTTTAGCTTAACAAGCCTATATCCATAAGCGGAGACGACCAAGAGGAAATTCACTATCAAAAATTGAAGTACATACAGTAGCAAGAAGAAAATCACTCAAAACCCAAAGCCCTGTACACTCAATTCTCACTGTCACACAAATGAGAAAACTTCTCTTTTTTTCTTAGTACCGTGCGGCACTACAATTTGTGAGAAATTTCTGGCGGTTGAAGCTGTGCGACTCACTTTGTTTCTGTTGCACGACTTGCATTTCTCTCTTTTCTCCACGTTCATAAACTGGCCGAGTTTGTTCTTTTATAGGAGCATAGGCAGCGTAAGATAAGACTTCCAAATAGGCTAGGAAAAGGAGGAAGGGTAGGCAGCTGTTTTTCCAAACCAATCCAACAGAGAAAGAAATAGTGCCGGGACCCATCTGACTTGATTATTCAAGTCGCAACATATATGATAAAACTAAAAAGGAAGGAAAAAAAAGAGCCCAAACTCCAGAGCCGAGAACTAAAATCTCTTATTTTTGTTTTTTTGTTTTTTTTTTTTTTGGGGGGGGGGGGGAACCAGTGTTATTGGGTTCATTTGATAAAACTTTTTAGAGTGTTTTTTGCTTTCCGGTTGAAAAAATGTTATGATGTAACATAAAAGTAAAAGTAGTTTTGAGTGTTTTGCAAGTATTTTGTGTTTAGAGTTGTTTGTTAATACTGAGGCCACTGTTTTTGAGTAGGCCAAAATTTCTTAATGATAATGAGAGGTTTACAACCCATAGGGTTGCAAGAATTGGGAATTGGGTCAGTAACTGTTACAGCCAAAAGCAAGTATATAAACGGAGTATTTAAGTCATGTTTAGAATGTTAGTATGTTTGTATGATACTTAGTCTGATTATTTGCTTCTTCTTTTTTGTTGGCTTTACATGTTCAGCATTGCGAGCTGCTGTGCAAGCATTCCGCCGGGAAGAAGAATTACTGCTTTATCGCTCATCCAAAAGAAGGAGAGAAAGGTTTGACCAGGTTAGTCTTTTTTATGCCTCAAATTTTGTAAATTTCTAAGTTTCATAAAGACATTCGAAATAGTGCATCTTGAGAGAGAGATAGAGGGGGGGGGGGGGGGGGTCGTCAGGGTGTGAGAGAGCAACAGATATGTGGCAAAATGCCCTTATTGCTCATCCAAAAGAAGGAAAAGGTTTGATGAGGTTATTATTTTTTATGTCTCAAACTTTGCAACATCCTAAGTTTCATAAAGACACTAGAAATAGTGTGTTTTCGAGAGATAGATAGAGTTCAAAAGAAGAGAAAGGTTTGGCCACGCTAGTCTTTTATGCCTCAAATTTTGTAACATTCTAAGTTTCATAAAGACATTACAAATGGTACATGCCTGTGGTTTTGAGAGAGAGAGAGAGAGAGAGAACAGCCTATATTCCTTGTTTTCCAAAAGGAAATGCGTAAAGCTGATGGTCCAGTTTTCTTTTTTATACTTCTGCAAATTGATCTGGGCGGGCCTGCCCTACAATGCCTCCCTGCACCCTAATGCCGTCTTTTTGAGATTACGCAGCTCTCATGTTGTTTCCTCTTGTGCTTGTTGGATAGATGGAAATGAACAAGACAGATTGCCAAGTTTTAACTTGTGTAGTTTGATCTGGGCTGACCTCTCTTTTAACCATGCAGCTCTGCACCCTATTGCTGTCTTTCAACATTCTCTTGTATGGCATGTTCTATTCATAATTTCTTGCACATTATGGTACTACTTTTTCAGCCAGTCTGGCTTGAGAATGGACAGCCTGGCTACTTACAACTGTCATTACATTTTACTTGACAGTTCCTTTCAAATATCTATTTTGTTTCTTGTAGGACAAGGGTGGTTTTGGCGATTCAACTCTCATGGATCCTTCTAGGGGTAGAGGTGTTCAGTTTCCATTTGCAGTGACAGACCGGGTCATCATAAAGGTTCTTTTCTATGGAAAACAAAGTCCCAAGGTTTTCTTGTAATTCTTGTTTAGTAGTTTCTTGAAAGTAATAATTGGAGGGAAAATGGATCAGGGGAACAAGAGGACACCACAGCGCTTTGTTGGACGGGAGGCTATTGTAACAACACAATGCTTAAATGGATGGTTAGACATTTTTCTTCTTCTATTTCCCTTACCTTGTCTACAGTTTCTAAGGTTTGAAATATTAGTTAAGACACCTATCTTGATGTACATTGTCATTGTCTGAATTTCAACGCCAAAGATCTAATGGAGGTTATGGCTCTAAATAGAGCTGAAAAAGAAGAAATTCTTTATTGGTGCCAAATAGTTGGGACTGATACATTGCTGAGCTGGTAGTTTGAATCTCCATAATGTACTAGGATGGTCATATAGGATAAATTAGTGTAGCGGGTACCTATTCTCATAATGCATTCTTTGAATGCTGGAAGAATGTTGAGGTTGTATACAGCAGTGCTAGTTAGAACCTTTGACTGGTGTGGTATAGGCATTTTGATGTTGAAGATGAATTTGGTTGTGATCAGTACTCTTTTTTTTCTGACCTGACATTTGCATTGCAGCGGTTATCTTTCTCTGTACCTGTGTGGATGAAGTTATAGTTACAATTGAACTCAGTAGCTTAGATCAGAAAACAGTTTTGGGAACAGGCCAAGAAGCATCATTCACAGTCAGTTGAGAGATTTGATTCTAAGTTAGAATAGAAACAAAAAGCAGGATAAAAGGAATCATGGGGAATGAGACATGAGAAAGAGCCAGATTCTCTTGGTTTAGTTATCTGGTGTATTAATTAGCATTTACTATAATACTGCTTGTGTTGAATTGTTCATTCGAATCTAAAATAATAAAAATTTAATTTGCTTTTGTTACTGATGCAAAACTAATATATAGGTACGTAGTCAAGACATTGGACAATGCGGAAAGTGTAAAATTGCAGTATCGCTCACTCGCCAAGGTTTCAGATGACCCATCCTTGAAGCCAATGTCAAGCAAGATGGCACCAAACTGGCTCTAGAGCTGCAGCATACCAAATGGAAATGTTGTATAAAACATACTTTACCAATATCCCACGCTTGAAATATTTTGTCACTCTAGAGGAAGAGGGTTCTTGTTTGTACTTGCATTGTCGTATTTCTTACAAGCGAACATCATGATTATTGAGGCCCTGTAAATTATGGAAGCTTTGTCATTACTGATTTGAGAAAACCTGGATGAGATTGGAGATTGGAGATAGGAGCATTATTATAGTCGTCTTTGCTTTAGTTTGAGCTACGTTGTATTTAAGCAAAGCTTGTGTATAGAAGGAAAACGAACATGTAATCAATTTTGGTTTATAAGATCTGGTGCTACTTCAATTTGTTGGTCTCACAGACACGCACTCTCTCCCTCTCATGCAAAGAACTTTTTGAACAATCTATTTGCAACCCAAATTTGGGTGTTGCTCTGACCTAACACTTCGTTTTTTTCTAGTTTGAGTTGCTATTCCATCCAAATGCTGGATAAAGATCTTCAACAATTTTACTGTTCAGATTGCTATTAGTTTGGACAACAAAAAATGTAAAAGAGCTCTTATAAGACTCATTTATTTAAACAGATTTTGAATAGTCTGCCCGCTCTAGCTCAACTTCTCTTTTTACATGACAAATTTAGGCAGCACGTGCCAGCTTGGTGAAGATGACGATTAAAGGGGGAGGAACATGATAGCTAGGACTATGAGAAAACAAGTTGTTTGTCGCCTGGCCAAGATACAAAAGGATAGAGACATGGATATATCTTGTATTGATGGATGAGAATATTTGCCACCCAAACAAAGTGAAGAAAAGCTAGTAACTAATGAAGTGAAATTCTCATAATAGAAACCCAGCAAGAGAAAGCATGTACAATACCAAAAAAAAGAGATTGCAAAGAGAAAGTGCAATAGAAATCTGAAATTCACCCACAGTTGTCTTCTTTCCAGAACCAAGGGAAAAAGAATATAGGAAATATTCTTACAAATTTTTAATTCATCAATTACATTTCTAACTATCAGATAAGGCCTCTACTCCCATAAAGGGAAGCAAGTAGATTTGACCCAAAAAGAAAAAGAAAAAAGAAAAAAATGATCTCACATCTAAAGTTACAGGGCTCAACAACCAGCAGAACCTTTTCCATCTGGGAGACCTAAGCACTAGTTGTTAAAGCACATGGAGATTTATCAAGGATGGTACCATGGAGAAAAGGTCAATATGATTAGACAGAGGGGAGAAAAGACTAGTTATGATCAGAAACAGGATACGTTCTCTGACAAAAGAAAATTGGATGTCGAGTAAATGGAAGCCGCAGCAGCCATAACAGCTAGTTCCTTCTCTGAGTTATCCAGTTTTCTTGATCTGCAAGATGAACAAAGTGATCCAACTGTTTAATGTTTTTCTTTTTACTTGGTAAATTCACTCACACACCCTGATAGAACTGAAGTTCTTTTAGAAAGAGTTCTGATACATGAATCCTATGTTGTAGGCAAGTGGCATGTATTTGTCTGGAGCTACAACTAACGAATGGGATATATACATATCATCTCCATCTTTTAATCTTGATCCATATTTTTGTTAAAAGTACATGACTTTCTTATGAAACTTCAGCTTATACCAAAAGACTTAAATGCAAGGGTCGATTATGCACAAAAAATTAGTAATTTGTAATTTTTACAATGACATGTAACTTACACTGAATTAATCTGAGGACAAGTATTTATTACATCTAGAAGTACAAGTTACAACATCATTCATGTGTATTTTTATTATTTCCACGGATAATAATGACATAAGAATAACCTATTAGAGAAAGCTTACAACATCCTAATTACAAATATAGAGAAAAACTTAATAGAATACTTGGATAACACTACAAAGTATATTCTAATTTCGATAACGAGATCTTGTGTATATTAGCAAAAGAAAAATGAAAATGACCAAACAATTCATTTCTTTGTTAAGCAACAATGATTTTCTCTGATTATGAATCAAATAGAAGAAAGAAACGTGACAATTTAATTAAGGTTATGGTAGAAAACGGGGATTCAATGTTCCACAGGACATTTGAATCAAGAAGATCAGTTTAAAATTTGCAGGAAACAGTTTGAAGGTAAACGCACAATAACTGGGTCTCAACATATGGACTTTCACAACAAACAAAGTAAACCTCTATATACTCTTTCTCTGGACAAAAGACAAAGCTGACTTTACTCAATTTCCAGAATTCTTATTCTATTGCAATGCAATTTTTGAAAATTTATGTGATTATAGAACATAAGATTTTGCTGAGTCCAAGTTTATAAAGCCAATTCAAGGTGCGTGCTCTTGCCAACGGATGTAGGAATCTTATGCTTGACACTTTTCTAACTTCATAACGGAAATGTGTTACAAACCAGAAAATATCATAGACAGGATTCTCCTTCTCCCTCCCTTCCAAAATTGTAAATCAAAATTTGTAATCTAATTGAATTGGAAGTACTTATAGACCAGCCGGCTGTTTCATACATTAATTCACTGCATTTGTATGTAAATAAGATGAAAGCGTGCTTAGTGGAGCTGAAAAATATGGCGTACAATGTACCACTAGGACATATCCATGAGAATAATAGGTTGATGATAGCAGAAATAACTACAATGGGCGTTACCTGGATTCATTTTCTGATGTTCCCAGCTGTTTCAGGCCAAAACTCATGTTCCAGTGGACATGGTGCAGACCCCGGTCACAATGAAGCTGCATTTCTTTTATTTGGTTCAACCAACTTTCCTGAAATTCATGATCAAGAAAACCCTTAAAGATACTGAGCCTTATAAAACGTTCTGCAGAGAAATTTACATTAAGTAAAAGAAAATAAATTTCTATTCCATCACGAAGTATCCAAAGGAATTTAAGCAGTTAAGTTGGCAGAAATCATTCTTCTCTTTTCCATTGAGAAAAAAAAAAGAGTTTTAGTTTTTCTTTAAAAAAAAAAGAGATCTTTAGGCGTCCCATGTCTGTTCAAGGTGCGTACAGCGCAGATTCTAAGGCCAGGATATTTCACCGTTTTAGATACAGCAAGTGAAACAGAAAATTCTCTTTGATATACTCACAAGGTGTTTCTCTTCTTCAGTAAGTCCTTTATCCATTTGATCAAACAGAGCACTCCATCTTGCTCGATGCATGTCTGCAGCTGTATTATTGAGAACTCTATCAGTGGAATTTTTCGTGACATAAGGATTATTCTCCTGATCAGATGAGAATTCTTTTGATATCAAGAAAGGCAACTCTGTCATAATTACAGCTCGAACTCTCTTCTTGCTACGTCGTAGTGCTGCATTTACAGAACAACATACATTACCAAACAAAAGAGTAAAGCATCCTCAACAACCTCGTATAATAGTATAAAGACAAGTGCATACCAGTAAGACGTCCTTGAGCATCTTGATGAAGAAGTTCTAACCACTGAGAAGCAACGCTAGCAGCTGAAAAAGAAAAAATAATAGATCTAAGCTGATTTTATTTTTCTCATTGTACCACTAAAGCAATCTTTACTGATGCCTAATTATGTATAATATCACCTGGTCTTCAATCCTACTTTACTTATTACTTGTGGAACTATCACCATTTTCTTCTTGTACAAGAGTGTATTACTGAAAAATGTAATTTCTTGCACCCATCAGTAACGACTATGCTCCCAACAACATACCAAATTATTGTGCCGACTGTTTTCTACTTTTTTTTAAACAAAATTTTGTGAAAAGGAAATAAAGAAGGCAGTAAACATTTAAAGCATCAGAGAAGCAAAGATATCAAGGAATTGTATATTAACCTTTAAACGTGCTGGCAAAGTTTGCTGATTCCTCGTTAGACAAGGAGCTAGTATTCTCAGATGCCTGAGTTGATGATGACAACTTCAGCTCTAGTGTATCATCCTCACTGACAGGGTTGGAGTGTGAGGCACAACTTTTACCGCGAACCCTTTCTACCATGCTGGGGTCATTAAGTCCACCTTTGCCCTCTATAATCAAATGAGAAGATTTATTCATTGGTATAGGGTATTCTTTTGTCTGCTTGATCCCAGATAAAGAACTTAAAGGTCCATCTTCATGAAGAAAACTGGCTCGATGTGTTCCTGGATCATTCATATTTTCTAAGTCTTTCCTGTTGCCAGCTTCTGTAGTTCCACTTTTCATATGAGCTGCCTGTTTGCTTCCAATGTCGCCATTTTCAAGTTTTTCAGACCTTACGAGGGCCTCTATAATGGAGTGAACCTGTTTTCTGTTTCTCACATGGTTTATAATCCCCGGGTTTAATCCGTTCAGCAGTCCACTTGGGGCAGCAATCTTAGCAAACCGGTCAACCTGTTCTCTCTTTGCAAGCTCCATCTTTTTCTTGATAACGTAATCTTTAATTTTCCTTCCGCGTTGCTTTGGCATTGGAATGCGTCCATAAGAAGATGAGAGAAAACCGTTTTGCTTCATCTCCTCCCAGCGTCTCTTTGGATCTACCTCTTCCAGTGGGCCCATAGAACTTCCACACTCTGAGAAATCTCTTGACTTCAAATGATCATGAACTTTGGAAGGATAAGAAGTCTCCTGGTTCACTGAGCTAGAGACATCTTCTGCGTTAAGATCCAAGCCAATGCCTCTTGAGGTCACACAATTACTATCATGTACTCTGTCATGCTTCCTGAGCAAAGACAGTTCGTTGGAATTCTCAGCACATTTCTGACTACCACCACAGGCAGAATCTTTGGCCATACAAATTTCAGTATTGAGATCCACTGTTCCACGGGCAAGATTGACTGCTATGGGGAATGTGTTTTTTCCAGTTTTATCCGCTTGAGAAGCATCCAAATCCAAAGTTACAGTCACCTCAGTAACTTGGGACATCTCTTCTTCACCAAGTTGAAATTGATCAATGGACTCTTTGTTTTTCAACGATTTTGGATGATGGGTGTTGATTTCTGTTGCATAAATGTAGAAATTAACTGCTTTTGAATTTAAATCCAGCTTCTCACATAGGAAATCGATTAAGTATAAGAAAAAAGCAAATATGAAGGATAGGTGTATTACGTAATACGTATATGTTTCAAAATCCGGCCAAATGAGCAACCCTTTTAAGGTGCTTAGACATCATTGTCCGTAATTCAAAACTCTCTTTTGTTTTTATGCTCTACTTCATTTTAGTTACAGGATGATTAAGTGCACAAAGTGCTTCATCAGAACTCTACATGCATTGCATAAACAGGAGAACGAGAAAGTATCATTCAAAATGGCATTACTACTTGTTCACCATACTGTGAGAAAATTAGAATAAGTGATAGGGGAAACGCGTTCAACTGAAAGAGGAGCGCAAAGACTGCACATTTTCAAAAACCAGACAAAATTTCCAAGAATTATCCGCCTTTAAAAGGCATACCGGCTCAATCCTAACCATTCTAGACCTTAAATATATTAATCTCTAAAAGTAACCAACAACAACAACAACAACAACAACAACAACAAAAAAAAAAAAAAAAAAAAAAAAAAAAAAAAATCGAAGATTTTAAGTAAGACTTCACCTTCAGACCGACACACGGATTCAAGATCACGCATTTTAACCCGCTTACGACCAGGGTCATCTTTTTCTCCGATTCCAACATTACTCCGCTTCTCTACCAAAATCTAAAGCCACCCAGAATGAAGAAAACAAAGATCCATAAGAATCATATACAGAAAGACAAATTCTTTCACAGGAACCCAATAACAAGAGAAGCCAACCTTTGAAGCCGATCTGGGTATCAATAAAGAATTGCCTTCACTGTCCACCATTATCTCTTCAAAGACAAAGCTTTTAGCACTTGCCCTTTTCCTAAACCAACAAATCTGGTTTCTAGGGATAAGAATTTGACCTCCAAAAAAAAAAAAAAAAAAGGGTAAAGAAGAATGTTGAATGTTTGTTCTGGCTCTATGGGTTGCGATTATGAATTGAAGGTTAAGGTTGGATTTTGGAGATGAAGATTATTGAAAGGGTTTGGATGGGAGCGATTAGGGGTTTTAAGAAGATGTAGGAAACGAGAGATCTTTTTGTTTCGGGGTTTTGAAATTATTATTATTGATTTGATTTGAATTTGCAGAGGAAGACCGCGCAACCAAAGGTTGGCTCCCTCGCATGTACAGTAATTGTTTTTAGGCAACGGGGATTACTTTTCAAATTCAAATCCTACGAGGTTGGAGGGACTTTACTGCACGTGCCGCACATGTGGCATTCTCTGGTTCCAAATTTGGTTATAGGAATTAGGAAATCTTAACCCTTTTTCTTTTTTTTTCTTTTTTTTTTTTTTAAGAATAAAGGAAATCTAACCTATAAATGTAAAGGGGTACCAAATTTTTAATTAAAATAATGATATCAAAATCATGTGATGTTATTCATTGATGCTGATCAAAACAATTAAAAGAAATTATTTCTTTTCTTCTTGTGCCTTTCTTCTATCATTCTACTTTTAAAAATCATTATTAGATAATGTGGGAGGATGGGAGAAAGGGATGAAGAGAATTTGTAACACATCTTAACAATTAATAAAGATAAATGCTATATGTATCAATAAATAAACTCCACATTATTTGGGTGCCAATCTCTTAATAAAAGATTTTGTACTATTAACATTTTCATATAACATTGATTCCCTTAGTGTGGGTTTTTGGGAACGTGACTTCTTTTTTCTTTTTTTTGGAGTGGAAATAGTAGTTGTTATAGCAGTTGATGGCAAGTCAAGGTGGCGATTCAAAGTACCTACTAAGAATAGGAAATATTAGTACAAAAGCTTGCTGGAATAGGCCGGTGGATAAAAGTTTCGATGCTTAACTCAGTATGACGAGTTGAATGAAACTAAAAATAGAAGAAAACATCTAAGAGAAGGAAACGAAAGTCTAATTTTTACTCTATGTCCACTGCCTTTTATAACCAATTTGTCGTAGCCGCCTGTCATGTGGCACGCACTAATCGGAGGCTTTCAAGTTGTTGCAAGTTGTTGCATTTCCTAGGCCCATGGGATTGCAAGTACTAAGGTTAATGCGCTAAGAGATGGTATTCAGTATGATGCTTTGTGGTTGTATCCATCTCTATTTGTCAATGGGTCAGGTGTTCAGGTCACTAGGTCCAACATGACTAAACTCACATTTCGAAATGATTAAAAATCTAATAGGATTTCGTAGAATATTTTACTCCTAAGCATCGTGTATGAATTATTTTATTATTTCAAAAAAATATCCTTATGATTATATATAAATTGTTGTTTTAACTGCCTATATTGTTTGATTTATTTTCTATATTTTTGTATCCATAACCAAATAAAAGCCTTTTGATTTCCATTTTTTTTCTTAAGAATAAAAAAATTTCTCACTTCTATTTACAGATTGATTTTACAAATAGTAAGAAACAAACCCAAAAGAAATAGCATTAAAAATTGTCATAAAGAATTATCACAGCATCCATTTTTCTTGTATAATCATAATAATTATTAGTGAGAAAAAAACCAAGGTTTAGGGGAGAATTCAGATGCATAGCCCATCACACATAAACCTTGTTGGGCCGTGCAACAACTCGTCATTTCTTTCGAAATCTAAAGCCCAACAGCATAAGGCAATTCAAAAAAGGAATCATAAATGGATCGAAGGAATTAATCCTGAATTGCAAAAAATATTTGTCGAAATTTACAAAGAAAAAATAAAATAAAATTCCAATGCACCGAGTCACCGACCGATCAATCCCCTTCCGAGTTCTGAGCTGAGACGCTACGTCGACAACCAACAATTCTTGAGCTGAGACGCCGCCGTTTCCCTGAAGCCCTTCACCCTCACCAAACAAAAGTGGGTGCTACAGATTGAGGCCATCCCCCTCACCCTGCTCGTCTTCAACAGATAGCAGGCGGGTCCACACTCCGCGCCTCTTCCCTGCACCACTATCCCCCACGCCCTCGTCGTCGACTCTCCTTCTGATCCCTCGCCCTCCTCTTCCTCTTCCTCTTCCACTTCCTCTTCGTCTTCCAGCTCTTCCACCAATATAACCCCCTGCGGCAACGGAGCCTCTCCGCTCTCCCACTTTCCCTTCGCCGCCAACCAATCCTCCTCCGCCACCGCCTTCTCCGTCTTCATCCTCGTCGCCGCGCCGCCTTTCTCTTCATCCTCCGCGAACACCTGCACCAACAGAGGAGCTTCGCGTAGGTTCTTCACGATGTCCACCACCGACTCTCGCATCCACTCGTCCAGCTTTTCGCCAACAATAGTCGCGCTGTTGCCGCAACTTCTCCGAGGCTCCAATTTCTTCGAACAACTGGCAGTCTCTACCGCCATCTTCACCGAGTTTGTTCTCCCTTTTCGGTTGCTGATCATCAAGGAACAGGGCCGTCTAACACTCTGATTCGCAGGATTATTATCCAATAATTGCCGGAGATTCGAAACGCTGTAATTCTCAACGTAACACGACGAGGAAGCCATTCCGGTGAGAAGAATCGGAATTTCGTAGAAGCCAACACAAATTTCTTCGATCTTGCTCTTCTCGTGGCTTTTTTATGTATTGGTAGTCTTCGAGTCCTATTTAAACAGGATAACTAAATAATTATTATGTGGACGCGGAGAGGTCAAGCTTGGCTTACTGCGATTTCTTCACGCCACGCTCGCGCTCTTAAATGTTACGCCACCAATAATTGAAGCCGCTACGAAGTTACGTCTACCTTTATGCGGTTCCAGGTGGGAAGCGACGGGCCACGTGCCCCGGGTGAATTACAACGTGTATATTGGTTTCTCCACGAGCCTCACACGCGACGCTGTAATTGCTCACGCTTAAATGCTTAATCAGCAAGCACCGTCATTCTAAAATTCCTTTTTATATTAATTTATTTTATTGGATTTATATTAAAATGTCTATTAATTTTTTTTAAAAAAAAAAATTAATGTTACATGGAATATTTTTACTATGTTAGGCTGATGTGGCATCTTTAAATCAATCCTAAATTTTTTTAAAAAAATTAATAACTGATGAGCTTGCAAATTGCAAATTTGCAATATTAAAATTGAGTGATATATAGTGTAGTATTTATGGTTACTCTTAAATTAATTTTTTGTTTTTGTAAATGTTTTACACGTGTTTTATACCAAGCCGTAGGGTGAAAGACCGCGATAAGAACGTGCCAACTCGTGGAAAGTGCATGCTCTTTGTACGCTAGCACACACTTCACGTCTGCCTCGTCCAAAAGCCTGACCAATGACGCTAGCGCCATGTTACACATCAGCAAAGTGCAAACCAATACCTCCACCTCACCTCTACCTCACCAGGAATCTTTCCTCTCTCTTTTTTTTAAAAATAAATAATAAATAATAAATAATAATAATTATGACCAAATAAGACAACAAGACAGAAGAAACAAAACATTGGAAAAAGAAAAAAGAACAACTTCTGGTTAATATTTTCATCTATTTGGAAGACTGCTAAATATAATTGTTATATTATTTGACGATGTAATAATAAAAATTAGTTATTAAATCAGTATTTAAAAAATAAAAAATTGAATTAAAAAAAAATTAATAACTAATTTTTATTGTCATATCATATTAATTTTATAATTCTCATATAACAGTATACTAAATAGCATTATCCATACAACTAATGGGATGACAATAATAAAAAGAAATGGATTAAATTTTTACTTTTGGTTATAGAGTTGCCCATCTAACAAGATTAACATTGCAATGAACTTTGCAAAATTACCCGTCTAAATAAAATTAAGGGGTAATTACATTTTCCTCCCATGAACTACCGGCCTGTGTTATTTTGCCCCCACAAACTACCACTTCGACCAAAAAAGAGCATCAAACTACCATCTTTACATACTTTGGCCCCTTCCGTCAGGGAATCCCGTTAACTTGAATGGAATATGCAATTTTTTTCCGTTAATTTTAAACACCAAAATGCCCTCCACATTAATTAATAAAAAAATATTAAAATTAATATTTAAAAAAAAAAAAAAAAAAAAAAAAAAAAAAAAAAAAAAA